>NW_028261393.1:11408075-11708075 GCF_051295495.1 Thamnophis sirtalis | reverse complement strand
GTTTCCCGCCAAGGCCAACGGCCCAGCATTTCATCTTGGTGATGCCTTTTGGCATCTCACACCTGACACTTGGGAGAATTATAATTGGACTGTATACGGGATGCCAAGGGGAGGGGAATGAATTATACAATATATTATTTGCTTTCTTGCCTAAATAATCAGACTTAGCTTAGCTTCGCTTCTTTTCATTTATAATTAGTAAAAGTACACTTGATTTCAACAAATGGAGTCCGGTGGTTTTCTTTCCTGATTTGTGAATGAAGAAGGGCTGACAGATACCCCTGTCCTATGCCTTCAGATACTCTCCTCTTTTGAAGTCCCAGAGCATACAGTTTTTTTTAAGTTTAGGGAGACATTTGAGGATAACCGAACCTCAAATCCATCAAACAAAACAAACCTTTTTTTTTTGTTGCTTCTGGGGACCATGAAATCACCAGCAACACCCTCTGCGGCTCTCAAGAGGCCAAAACGGTTTTAGAAAATGATGTTTCCCCTGTTTACCCATTTAATCTAACCATGTGGTCCTCCAGAGAAGCATTAGAGGCTGCCCTTCTCTCTCTGCGTTGATACGGTCTCTCCCTTGGGAGGTTGAGACGGTAATGAAGAGCAAGAAAGGACACGGACCTTGGAAGGTGCTCTATGAGGTTGACTCTAAAGATGGATCTTTCCCTCCACTGCTTACCTTTGACATCTTCTTCTGTGGTCTGAGTTGTAGTGGTGATGGTGGTTTGAGTGATGCTGTCATCGTAGTATCCTGGCTCCACATAATAGTCATCCCAGGCAGTACGGAAACGGTTAGAGTCAGGAGCACTCTCTCCAGGAATCTCTTCTTCTTCTTCCTCTTCCTCCTCCTCCTCCTCTTCTTCTTCTTCCTCCACTTCCTCTTCCTCTTCTTCATCAACATTCCTGTCTTCCTCCAATTCCAAGCTTTCTTCCTCTGTTGGAATACGCCCTGTCGGTACTTTGTTGCTGAAGAAAAGATCCATCGAGTTAAGATCGCAAACAAGTCCATCAAGCAAGAAGATGCATTTGAGGAACAGGGGAAAGGGACCAGAGAGACTTTTCCCCCCTGGGAAAAGGAAAATATTCCTATTCAACTATATCAGTGTTTCTCAACCTTGGCAACTTGAAGATGTCCGGACTTCAACTCCCAGAATTCCCCAGCCAGCATTTGCTGGCTGGGGAATTCTGGGAGTTGAAGTCCAGACACCTTCAAGTTGCCAAGGTTGAGAAACCCTGAACTATATACTCCTGTAGGAGCAGTGTCGTCAATTGTGTGCTATTGTTTTGTCTTTTAATGATCCCGTAATCCCTTACATCGGGGTGGAGTCGGGACAACTAAAAGGGAGCTGAGTGTTTACTCGCCGGATGCCCTTCCTGATGCCAATGCAGAGTTCACAGCAGATAATTTCTCATTGTGCCCAGAGAGAGAAACATCTGCCGCTACCTAGGATCGAACTCACAGCCTCCTGATTAGGAGTCGAGAGCTCCACCTCCAGGCCCTGACACCACTCTTCAATTTTGTGCTAATTAAGTGATAAACCGTATGCGTACACACCAGTGGTGGGTTACGACCGGTATGCCCCAGTATGGGCGTACCAGTGCCTGCCGGGAGCATTAGGTACCGTTCCGGTACAGTGCTCTGGAGGGGCCACCTGCCCACTCACGCTCCTTACCAGTATTTGAGCTGTTTGGGGCTTCCGCGCACCCGCATGGAGTGTACAGCGCATGCACAATGCTCCGCCGAGCAGCTGGAGCATCATGGGCGGTAAGTAGGCATGCATGCTTTGCACGTGTGCACCAGGGGTGGGTTTCTCACCCTGTTCCAACCGGTTCGGTTGAAACGGGGCCGGCGGCGTCCTCGTGCACGCGCGCAGTGCACACATGCATACTAGCGTCTGTGCAATGCTCCAGCTGCTCCTGGAGGATCGCGCAGGCGCTGTATGTGTCCTGCACATGCGTGGAAGTGCAGAACTCGTCAAAACCGGGTAAGGAGCACAGGGGGCGGGTGGGCCCTTCGCCGTTCCCAGAAGTTACTTACTTCCGGGTTCGCCGAACAACCAGTTTGCGGGGACCGCCGCGAACCGGTTGAAACCCACCCCTGGTATGCGCCCACGCTGCACGCGTTCATGTGATGGCTGCCTGGCCCCGTTGCACCGTACCGTTTGCACCGCTATTGGGAACCCACCACTGATACATACATATATGCACACATATGTATCTAAACACTTCCTTGCAGATTTCCCCTTTAAGATCCAGGTCCAGGAACATTCTCTATTAAATACGCTTTGCAAGGGGGAAGATTTGGCCTCAGTGGAACCTTCCTAGGCAGCTGGATCTGCTCAAACTCATCGGCTCACCTGCGCAGGGCTTCCTCTCTTAAGTGGGCAAGCACCGGGGGACCCTCCGTAGTTTGCTCCACCCTGATGGCTGGCGGGCGTGAGGGGCAGCACACATACTCCACACCTCGGAAACGGTCGGCTCCACAAGGCAGTAGCATGCCGTAGCTGTGTAGCTCAAGATGTTCACCACTGCAGGCCTGGAAGGGGGGGATATGAACAAGGTTAAAATGTGTTGCAGTGCAACACCCAGAGACTGTTTCACATGACTCGGTGTGAAAGAGTGCCATGTAGACCTAGGCCATACATTTGAGTTTTATCATGTGAGCTCAGGTAACCGACGTGAGAGTAAAGTATCGTTCACTTAACACAGTTGCATGCTGTGAAAACTTGTCAAGTCTTACTGGGTAGACCAGACTGGAGACGTGACCAGATAAGCTAATTCTACTTTATTATAAAGCTATATTAACAGCATCTTTCACGTCTGAAAATACAATTCTACCCCCGTCTCCTTGCCCCCCCTTTTCATGACCCTGTAATCTCTTGCATCGGGGTGGAGTCAGGATGACTGGATGGAGCTGAGTGTTTACTGGCCCGATGCCCTTCCTGATGCCTACATGGAGTTTGCAGCAGATATTTTCTCTTGGAGCCCACAAATATAAATATCTGCCACTACCTAGGATGGATCTCGCAGCCTCCTGATTGTGAGACAAGGGCTCCACCTCTAGGCCACCACACCACTCCTACCCCCATCTCCATCTCCATGTGCCCCCGACATGAGTGGTGTCAGGCTGGCCACGCCCACCCCAGCCGTACCCCCTTTCCCATTAAGACTGCCCTCAATGAAATCGAGTTTGACACCCCTGTTCTGTGGTTTCTCCTAGACTGTGGCATGATCACCGTGCTTATCTCACGGTGATACCTTCTTAAGATCTTTAATAAGAAGGCAACGAAGCAACCCGTTATCAACCCATGCTTGAAAGAAGGGCTCAACAATTCAGAACGATCTTGATAAATAATCTCCTTATCCCTTTGGATTTCTTGCCAGCCCTTTTAACTTCCATGGGCTCAAGTAGAAACGCTGGAATGCGGTTGATAAGGAGTCCATAGTTACTCACCTCTTTAGCCACACTATGCCAATACAAGTAGGTCTCGCAGGAGTCCATTTTCTCTTGGTGTAGGAATTTGCACTTGTCTGGTACAAGAAGTGCTTCGCTCACAAACTCGCCCACTGGGGGAAGAGAAGAGCAAGTAGGTACTGGTGTCAAGGGTTTATTACTTTGTCCTATCAAGGAGCTATTTATTGTAGCTACACCTGGCAGTAGAGGCTACAACTGTTAAGATTATAATGATTCCTCTGTTCTCCCATGTTTTGTGTCACTAATGGAGGGTCTGAACCAGAGATGGTATTCAGCTGGTTCTCTCTGGTTTGGGCGAACCGGTAGTGGTGGCTAGGCTCCGCCCACCCATCCTGACATAATGCGTGAGCACTGCACATGCCTAGAAGGCGGTGTGCATGCCCAGACTGCCTTCTATGCATGCAAGAATGCGCTCATATTTGCGAACCGAGAGTGAAGGTAAGTGAATCCCACCTCTTGGGATTCTTGAGATTTTTATTGACCACAACTCTCAGCACCCTTGACCATGCTAACCAGCAACGATCCAGGATCTAGGATCCAGTAGTTTTTAAGTTTGGAAAGCTGCAAGTTCCTCTACTTGATCACTCTGATTCTTCCCCAGAGAGACATGAGTAGCTTAGCACCAGTTTTGAAGGCAGGAGGTTTTGTAGATCAGATTTGGTCTGATCGTGACTATAATACCATAATGCCCAGTCAAAATGGCCAGGAATTATGGGACCCGACGCCTGACAAGCATGGAAAGTATTAATTTGCCAAAGGTTCATCGGGATGGACGAAAGTTTAATTTGACAAAAGGCAAAATCCCCTTCAAAGCATGTGCAAAGTAGTCAAGACCAAAATATCTGTAGCAATAAGCTTCACTCTAAAATCTCTGCCTGGAAAATTGGTAAGTTAAAGAATTATCTGCAACCCCAAATTGGGAAAACTCCAAGAATTGCAAGATAATGTTAATGTTAATGACAGAGATAAACAATTTGGGGTTTTCTGCGCCAAAGTTTGGATTGCAACTCCTAATTCCTTGTCACTGGTCATTTTGCCTTGCCCCCCTGCCCCCGATACAGAGACCCTAAACTATTGAAGGATTTCAAGTGGCTTCCTTTTCTAATTGTAATGCAATAAGCATTTAGTGGGGAAAGTGCCACCATGGCAATTTTTCCTGGAAAAGAATGACACAGACGCCTTGTCCATAATCAATTTGTGCACCAATAGCAGCTTCTTCATTTTTGCTTAAAAATAAAGTCCCACTGAATTGGACTAAGTGCATATAACTTTCATTTCCACTGAATCAGAGTTAAGTGTATATAACACTGTGGCATGCATCAACACCAGCGTTTCTCAACTTAGCAGCTGTAGGATGGGTGGACTCCAATTTCAGCGTGCTGGCTGGGGAATTCTGGGAGTTGAAGTCCGTCTATCCTAAGTCTGCTGAGGGCAAGAAACACTGGCCTACACTACACATTTTTAATCTTTCTTGAGCCCCCATCTGCCAAAAGGTTCCCGAGGGAGACGGGAGGGGGCCTTGCAATTATCAGTAGTAAGACTTTCCTTGCGTTCAAGCTGGTGCTTTCAAATGCACAACCCCCACCCCCAAAGCAACAGAAGGAGCAAGGAAAATGACAACGGCACGTGATTTCATTCCCAATTTCAAAGTCAGTCCTTATCATCCCTAACTGGAGATGCAAACAAGTCAGACGGCTGGACTCTGCGCTTACCAAGACACTGGTAGGGTACCACGATGTGCATTTGGCTTTTGCACGATGAACGTCCTTTTTTGCACCACTTGTCTATGGTAACTGGCTGCGTGCCTTCCACCGCATTCGTGATCTGCAGCTCTGGATATACCTGCAGGGCAAATGGCCGTCAGTAGGGCATCAAATAGAGGGCAGAGAGAAACAGATGTGGAAGACTTGGAAGCCATCTTTTACCTGTGGGATTTCAGGCCTGCCACATTTGCTACTGTGGGAAACTGGGAGGTGGGGGGCATTATACAGAGCGTGGATCAGAGGTGGGTTCCTGCCAGCATTAACTGCTGGTTTGGTGTGCGTGCGATTTTGCACCAAACTGGTTGCGAACCGGTAGGAACCCACCTCTGGTGTGGATGAAATGTAGCCATAATAACATTCTTTCTTTGAAAGTCAAGGCCGTGTTGCCCAGCAGCTGCGATGAGGTGACTGGGAGGCATCTCCAGTTTGGATGGTGCCTGGTTGGATCATGTGATGGACATGTGGGTGCCGGGCAGGGACTTGGACTTTCATTTGGGTGGGGAAACCCTGGAAGCTTTCAGATTTGGGTTTTCCCAGATGTGCCAATATGACATCTCTAATAAAATGGAACTTTGAGGAAACTCAACCCTAGGAGTCTTCTTTTGTTAGGGGTGGTGTTACTTGGAACCCTGATATTAGGAAGTCATTCTCCCTTGAGACATTTCAAAGGGTGATGGATAGATACACTCCATATTGCTCCTCTGAATGGCAGACTTGGAATTCCTGACTCCCCCTTTCCTAACAAGGAAGTCCTCGGAAAAAGCACTCCGATTCTACGAGATGTGTAAACCTACGATCAGAGCTATGCAAGCAATAGTTTTGACACTCTAGTCTGGTCTATGCAAGCAAGAGTCGGACTCTGAAGAAGCAGGATGGAAAGAGTATCAAAGCTTCTGAATTTTGGTGCTGGAGCATACTCCCGAGAATAACATAAATAGCCAGCAAAGCAAACAAAGGGATCATGGGATGTATTAATCCAGAGCTCTTATCTAAGGTATTAATTATCAGTTACAAATATTCATATTTTGGATAAATCATGTAAGATAGAAGGAACGAGAAGACGTAGTAAGGTGGGTGGATTTGATTATAGTGGTGGTGGGTGGGCTGTTGGAGGACTTGAAGGACCAGTTTTGTCAAAGATCATCCTAGAAGGTCTATCCATGTATAAGGTTTTGCCAACATTGGCATCTGTAAGATGCGCGGACTTCAACTTCCAGAATTCCCCAAATTTAAGACGCGCGGACTTCAATTCTGGGAGTCTTACAGTTGTCAACGTTGGCAAATCCTGATCTATATGATTGCTTAGAGTCAACCCCAGCTGGATAATAATTAAGTCAAACATGTAGCTCAGTTCTTGTTGGGTCTTGGGACTTTCTTTGCACTGAACAATAAGTGTGAGATGTCACAATCAGTGTCGTTGAGGGCACAATACTTGGCCTCTTGAGGACAGGAGTCCAGGTAGTTCTTTGAATGCAACCATTCGAAGCCTGACCTGGTTTTGAAGTTACGAAGGGTGGACCATCCCCAGTGGTTGGTGCTTGGATTCAAATAATTTAACAATGGTTCTCTGCCCTAATCACCGGCTGGGTAGGTGTGTCTGGGTGGTCATGTGACTGGGTGGGCATGGCCAACTCAACGTCACTCACGTTGAGGGGCACCTCTCCTCGTCATGCCTGGCTATGCCTGATCCCTCCTTTCCTAGCGACTCCTTGTCCCCACCCCAGCTACTGGTCCTGCCTCCCAGCCGGGTGAGTAGCTGGGTGAGGGGCCTGGGTAGGAAGGTGAGGAGTGGCTGGGAGAGGAAGGGCAAGGTGGGGCCAGGCCAGAGATGGGTTGCTAATTTTTTTACTACTTGTTTGGGCACGCTCCCACGTGTGCTTGCATGTGTTCACAATGTTCTGCGCATGCGCAGAGGCGTCCGGGCAGGAAGGCGGAGCCTTCTGCCGCCATTACTATTGGTTCAGCTGATCTGGGTCAAACCGGCAGCAACCCACCTCAGGCCAGGCGTGGGGAGGAACGCTATTCGCCGAACTGTACAAAAAGTTAGTTACCGGTTCTACCAAACCTACTCGAACCGTCTGAATCTCACCACTGCATGTGACCATATTTTCACTCACCGGGCCACATTTATGACTATTTGCAGCATCTCACAATTATGGGTGACATTTTACAGCCATTTCATTGAAAATCAACAATTTTGGGGGTTTTGGGGGCAAAACTACCGTCTGCCACAAAAGAACAATCATAAAATCAGGTCAGCCATAGGACCGCTTTATGACCCTCACGGCTTACAACATGGAGCCCATTGTGGTTGTAACTCAAGGACTACCTACAGAACATGTGAATTTTCTTTCCCCTCAGTTCACCCCAGTTGGAGATACTGTCAGAGAGTTTGAGTAGAAATGAAGGTGAACTGTTTCCTGAGTCCCTGGGACTGTCAACGGGAGAGGTGTTGGTTGATTAGGCAAGAACAGGCCTGGTGGAAGCACTAACCAAGAGGAGGCTGAATTTTTTTTAAAAAAATGGATTAGATGCAGTGGTGGGATTCAGCCAGTTCGCACCTATTCGGGAGAACCGGTTGTTAACTTTCTAAGCAGTTCGGAGAACCGGTTGTTGGAACCCCCCCCCCAAAAGAGGCTTCCGACTGTTTTGTACACTTACGATCATTGCAATCATGTGATCAAAATTCAGATGCTTGGCAACTGGCATGTACTTACGACAGTGGCAGTATCCTGGCGTCCTTTGCGACCTTCCCAGCTGACTTCCAACGAGCAAGGTCAACCGAGGAGGCAGGGAGGGGGGAGGAGGGGTAAGGCAGATTCTCTGAACAAACCGCCATACCAACTTGACAACTGCAGGGATGACTTTAACGGGAAGGTTGTAAAATGGGACAAAGTGCACTTAACAGCTATCTCGCTTAGCCACGGGGAGAGCCGAGGTGGCGCAGTGGTTAAATGCAGCACTGCAGGCTACTTCAGCTGACTGCAGTTCTGCAGTTCGGCGGTTCAAATCTCACTGGCTCAAGGTTGACTCAGCCTTCCATCCTTCCGAGGTGGGTGAAATGAGGACCCGGATTGTTGTTGGGGGCAATACGCTGACTCTGTAAACCGCTTAGAGAGGGCTGAAAGCCCTATGAAGCGGTATATAAGTCTAACTGCTAAAAAAATAATAATTTTGTCCCGCTCAATTGTCGAGAACGTACTTAGCAATAGCAGTTAGACTTATATAACGCTTCATAGGGCTTTCAGCCCTCTCTAAGCGGTTTACAGAGTCAGCATATTGCCCCCCACAGTCTGGGTCCTCATTTCACCCACCTCGGAAGGATGGAAGGCTGAGTCAACCTTGAGCCGGTGAGATCAGAACCGCTGAACTGCAGATAACAGTCAGCTGAAGTGGCCTGCAGTACTAACCACTGAGCCACCTCGGCTCTATAGAGCAGTGTTTCTCAACCTTGGCAACTTGAAGATGTCCGGACTTCAACTCCCAGACTTCCCCAGCCAGCATTCGCTGGCTGGGGAATTCTGGGAGTTGAAGTCCGGACATCTTCAAGTTACCAAGGTTGAGAAACACTGCTATAGAGGACCAGAAAAATGATCTTTGGAAGGAGATGGGAGGAAGATGGGAGTGGACATGCTTATGACTCTGTGTGTGTGTGTGTGTGTGTGTGTGTGTGTGTGTGTACGTACCTCCTGGCAGTAGCTCCTGATCTCCTCAGTGGTACGAAAGCAGGTGTGAGTGCCAATGGCATCAGGCTCCCAGCGGCCTGTCTGGACGTTGAGATGGAGGACCAGTCTCCCACAAAACATGGCCACTTGTGGGGTCCCGAGGGTGGGCCCAAGGGCTGCTCCCATCCCCTGAAAGCACAAAGAGAGAGAGAGAGAGAGGGATGGGGGGGAAAGATTAATCAACAGGTCCGGCCAAAAGCGCCAAGCGGAAGCGCCAGTCACGCCTGGTGGCTGCGATGATGATCGGACTGCAGCCAAGGTGACATCCGAAGGACATCGTCTGTCACGCGAGACTCTTCCACTTCAGCAAATTCCCTCCCGCTCCTTTCTTTAATTTTTTTTCCCCCACCTCGACCTGCTCTTTCGCTCCTGGCGGCCTTTCTCCCCCCCCACCCCACCCCTCCCATCTGTGTTTGCACCATCTTTCTTTCTGGCTTCTCCTCCTCCAGTAACCACCAGGATGTTGTTGCTGTGGCAACCGCTCCCAATGGAGTTGCCAGATCTTCTCTGTTGCCATGGAGACCAGCTCCCAGATGGAAATGAATACTGCATCAACCAGCCCCTTCCCTCTACTGTTTCTCTTCACAGGGTCCACCCCCACTTGCCGGCCCTTCCTTCTCCACCTCCTCTCCTCCTTTCTTCCTCACCTCACCTTCCACCCTCTTCCTCTCTCTCCTCCTCCTTCCGCAAGGCTCCCACTCCTCTTATTTGCCCCTCCAGCAAGAGCTGCTTGCAGCGTCTCAGCCCCGATGCTGGCAATGACCTGTGGTTGGATTTGGTTGGGACCTTTGATCCTGGTGCCTGAGTTGGCAAAACGCAAGGGCTGCATTCCCACAACATGGGATTCCCAGGCAGGTAGCATTCTAAGCTATGGAAGACTAGTGAAGGTAAAAGGTAAAGGTTCCACTCACACATACGTGCTAATCGTTCCCAACTCTAGAGGGCGGTGCTCATCTCCTTTTCAAAACCGAAGAGCCAGCGATGTCCGAAGACATCTCCGTGGTCATGTGGCCGGCATGACTAGATGCCGAAAGTCCACGGAACGCAGTTCCCTTCCCATCAAATTGTGGTCCCTATTTTTCCACTTGCATTTTTACGTGCTTTCGAACTGCTAGGTTGGCAGAAGCTGGGAGAAGTAACAGGAGCTCACTCCATTATGCGGCACTGGGGATTCGAGCCACAGAACTGCCGACCTTTATGATCGACAAGCTCGGCACCTTAGCCACTGAGCCACCACATCCCTCTTTATGGCAAAGACTATTGAAACCTGATTTAGCCTATTATCATGGGTTGTGCAAAATCATGAGCAGCAGAAGCCGTTGGGGGTCCTTGTCTTCTCAGCTCTATCTGCTCCTCCTTCTCACAGGAGCCTGAACTTGAGCATCAGAGCTGTTTCTTCCATAACTGCATCCTACGTACCAAAGCAAGAAACAAGCCATTCCATGCCAATCAAGGAGAACATTTGTAGCTCCGAGTTGACATGAGGGCTCCTTGGTGCCCTCTGAGGTTGGTTGTTTCCCTGCAGACGTTTCATTACCCAAACTAGGTAACATGATCAGTGCTAGGAGGGAATGGGGATTGTGGAGTGGAGGAGGAGGAGAGAAGGAGAGGAGGGAGAGGAGGACTGTGGGGGTCTTTGGTGCCCTCTGAGTTTGCTTGTTTTCTTGCAGACGTTTCATTATCCCAACTAGTTAGTATCATCAGTGTTAGAAGAGAATGGGGATTGTGGAGTGGCTAAGGAGGAGGACGAGGAGGACGGGAATGGGAGAAGAGAACTGTGGGGTCTTTGGTGCCCACTGAGTTTGCTTGTTGGGAGGAGGAGGGAGGAAGAGGAGGGGAGAGGAGGAGGGGAGCAGGGGAAGAGGATTGTGGTGCCCTCTGAGTTTGCTTGTTTTCTTACAGATGTTTCATTATTCCAACTAGGTAGTATCATCAGTGCTAGAAGAGAATGGAGATTGTGGAGTGGAGAAGGAGGAGGAGGGGGGAGGAAGAGGAGGGGAGGGGAAGTGGGGAGGAGGGGAGGGGGGAAGAGTACTGTGGGGTCTTTTGGTGCCCTCTGAGCTTGCTTGATTTCTTGCAGACGTTTCATTAGCCAAACAAGGTAACATCCTCAGTGCTAGTAAGGAGGGGCCGTTGGACAATGACTGACAAGGACTTCCCAAGCATCCATTTCACACAACCTCAACCAGCCAGCTAGCCAAATCTAGGAAAAGCTTCCGGCTGAAATCCTGGATGCAGTAAAAGAGATCCTGGCTGTGGGTTGGAAAAGGCCGTCAATTGCAGAGTCTTTGAAGATGCAGGGGGGGAAGATGCATCCTTTGTTTTTAAGGATGGAGGCTCCGAGAACCCTTGGGAAGAACCTGGAGGTCACTCCCCACGGAAAGGGAATTTTGAGGGCTGCCGGTGACCCAGAAAGAAGCAGTGATGTAGCTGGCTGATTTCTCTTTCCCGCGCCCTGCCACTCCCACCTCTGGGCTGAATTCCACCCAGGACATCCATTTCTCTTTTTTCTGGAAAGTGACAATTTAGTTTAAAAATCAGGAAATCCCCCTCCCCTCCTCGGTTCCTCATCCTTAAAAGAGAGGTGGGAAGCATCCAAGGGAGAATTGGTGGGCTGCATCCAGGCTACGAGAATAGTCTAACCTGGCTTTTTTTCCCCCCTGGGGAGGGGCAGGAAGGATGGTGGAGAAAAGAGGGCGGGGCCCACCACCTAATGGAAGTCTTTTTTTTTTTAAACGGAGGGGCAAAGGAGAAATCAGGCCTGGATTAAACTGGATCTCAGGGCTAAGCTGATGCTTTAAGTGATTAAGCAGCTGCTGTGGTTTGATGGAAAACTGACCACTGGACCCTACATCAAATGCAGGGCTGGGGAAGGGAGGGAGGGAGAGAAAGAGAAAGGGAAGAGAAAAGAAAAGAGCGGAGTGGATTTCCAATCGAGGGTCGGGTTGTCTGCCTGGCTCTGAAAATCACCCAGGGATGGCAGGAAGGTGGGAGTTGGATTTGGGTAGGAAGTAGTTAATGGAGATAGGATTAATAAATGAGCTTTAATCCCTGCTTCTGTTTCTCACTCCCCCATTCCCCATCCCCTCCCCCCCAACCTGGCATTTGGTGAGCTGGGAAGGGAGGAAGGATCAACCCTGCTTTCTCCCAATCTTTCTCCCAATCTTTTACAACAGGGCCCAACGTGGACTCTTCCAAAGTGGGGGGTGGGGGTGGGAGAAAGAGGAAGCTTTCCAAAAGCATAAAAGCCTCTAAAAAGGCTTCTCTCATCCTTCCCTGCCCTCCACTCCACGTGCCACTGGGAACTGTTTTCTCTCGCTCTCCCACCCCTCTCTTCCCTTCTCCAAAGGGTGGAAGTTCCCAGGTGCTGCTTCCAGAAGACCAGTTAAGATGGCGAAGGCTGGGCTTCCGGCCAACCCAGCGGCAGGGCAGGCGTGCCAGGGTGGGGGGGGGGATGAGATCAAAGGAAAAGACAGCCCTCCCGTGCGGGGCCTGAAGGATTGGAAAGGGGCGAGCGGGTGGCGAGGGAGGTTGAGGGTCTCTTGGCACACAGAAGGAGCCGGGTGGGGAAACAAGGGTCATTGCAGTTGAATGACGTCCCATTTGGCAGTGGGAGAATTTTCCCAACCTTTCCCAGGGCTAGGGTCTCCCATTGAGGACCTGTACACTGCACAAGTCAAAAAGAGGACTGTGAAAATATCTACAGACTCCTCGCATCCTGGACATAAATTGTTTCAACTCCTTCCTTCACAACGATGCTATAAAGCACTGCACACCAGAACAACTAGACACAAGGAGTTTTTCCCCCGAATGCCATCATTCTGCTAAACAACTAATGCCCCAAACCCTGTCAAATTATCTACTAAGTCTGTACTACTATTATTTTTCTCTTCCTTCCTAGTATCGACTTCTTGCCACTTATGACTATAACCATGTTGCTTGTATCTTTAAGATTTCTATTGCTTTATTTGTTTCCTACTATGATTTGATTGCTTATTAATAACCTTTGACTATCACTAAGTGTTGCATCTTATGATTCTTGATGAATGTATTTTATATCTTTTATGTACACTGAGAGCATTTGCACCAAAGACAAATTCCTTGTGTGTCCAATCACACTTCGGCAATAAAGAATTCTATTCTATTCTATTCTATTCTATTCCTTATTCTAAATTCTATATTCCTTATTAGATATTCTATTCTATTCTATTCCTTATTCTAAATTCTATATATATGCTATTCCTTATTAGATATTCTATTCTATTCTATTCTATTCCTTATTCTAAATTCTATATTTATTCTATTCCTTATTAGATATTCTATTCTATTCTATATTTATTCTATTCCTTATTCTATTCTATTCTATTCTATTCCATTCCTTATTCTAAATTCTATGTTTATTCTATTCCTTATTAGATATTCTATTCTATTCTATTCCTTATTCTAAATTATATTTATTCTATTCCTTATTAGATATTCTATTCTATTCTATTCTATTCCTTATTCTAAATTCTATATTTATTCTATTCCTTATTAGATATTCTATTCTATTCTATTCTATTCTATTCTATTCTATTCCTTATTCTAAAGTCTATATTTATTCTATTCCTTATTAGATATTCTATTCTATTCTATTCTATTCTATTCTATTCTACTCTACTTAAGGGAGCTCCCCCTCCCTCTCAGTTGGAAGCTGGGATGGAAAAATGGTCTGGGATGAAGGCTGGGGATGAAGTGACCACAAGGTGGACACTCCCTTTGAACTTCTATGTAGCAGGAGACCCTCCCCGGCCTCTTTTTGGATAAGAACGAGAGAAATTCCTCCCACTCTGTTAAGGCAGATATGGGGAATGTTAGCATCATCAAGCTAGAAGATGCTTCAAAGGTTCCTCCAGAGGCTTTAAAGGTCATCTAGTCTCACCCCATTGCTGCTGCACTAAAAATTCTCTCTCCTCCCGGCCTTTAAATGTTCTTCCAGCTATATTCCAATCATGAAGGTAAAATCACGTGATTGCACTTAATACAGATACATATTAATAGAGTCATCTAGTCCAACCCCCCCACCCACCCACGCAGGAGACCCTACACCATTTCTGACAGGTGGCAATCCAATCTCTTCTTGAAAGCCTCCAGTGATGAAGCTCCCAGAACTTCCGAAGGCAACTTCTGTTCCATTGGTTGATTATTCTCACTGTCAGAAAGTTCCTCCTTATTTCCAGGTTGAATCTCTCCTTGTTCAGTTTCCATTCATTATTCCTTGTCTGGCCTTTGGGTGCTTTGGAAAATAGCTTGACCTCCTTCCTCTCTGGGGCAGCACCTCAAATATTGCAACTCTACTGCCATATCTCCCCAGTCCTTCTCTTCACTAGACTAGCCATGCCCAGTTCCTGCAAATGTTCTTCATATGTTTTAGCCTCCAGTCTCCTCATCATCCTGGTTGCTCTTCTCAATAGCAGTAGCAATAGCAGTTAGACTTATATACCGCTTCATAGGGCTTTCAGCCCTCTCTAAGCGGTTTACAGAGTCAGCATATCGCCCCCACAGTCTGGGTCCTCATTTCACCCACCTCGGAAGGATGGAAGGCTGAGTCAACCTTGAGCCGGTGAGATTAGAACCGCTGAACTTCAGATAACAGTCAGCTGAAGTGGCCTGCAGTACTGCACTCTAACCACTGCGCCACCTCGGCTCTGCACGCTTTCTAGAATCTCAACATCTTTTTTATAGTGTGGTGACCAAAACTGGATGCAGTACTCTAGGTGTGGTCTTACTAGGGCTTTATAGAGTGGTATTAGTACCTCCCTTGATCTTAAAGTTCCTTGATTTACGGCGGTTATTGTCCCTTTTTAAAAAGGATTGAATGGGCCTGAGGTTCCAGCTGTTGTTTGTAACCCCCCTGAAGGGAAACAAAGGTGAAGCCACAGGCTTCCCAAACACTAGTAAAAGTCAAGCAGGGGCATGTAAGGGCGGCATTGTGGGTGTAGGTACAACCTCGGTTGACTTTGTCTCCTACAAGAGGAAAAGGTTGGGTTGGGATCTTCTTGGATATCTGCCCAATAAAAAGATGACTAGAATTGCATGGTTGAATACAGTTCGAGGTCTTTGAACTTCGCGCCTGCATTCACAGCCCTGGGCCTTTGATGCTCAGGCACACGAAGGCCAGAGCCCTTTCGCTAACAGGGTGCATGGATGCATTGGGGTTCAACTAAGCTTTCCCCAAAGCAACGTTTTATTCAACCAAGCTGCAACTGCCTGGGTTCACACACATACCACGGAACCAGAAAGCACAGCTTTCAAACGACAAAGGTGGAGTTCCTGTAGCATACGGTATGACACCAAAATGAAGCAAACCACCTGATGGCTAATCGCGGCATATACTAAATCTAGTTTTAGGGTCCCTCCCCATCTTCTGGAACTTTTGACTCCACTGATGAAGAGACGGAAGGTGCTAACATTAAATGTTCTTCTTTAGGATTCTGTTCAGCTATGCCCTCTTCCGACATGCTTCTCTCTAGACAGGCATTTTCTGGCCATCCATCAAACCTCTTCACTGAGTATTTCAGCCGTTTCCCTCCCTCCCTCCCTCCCTCCCTCCCTCCCTCCCTTCCTTCCTTCCTCCCTTCCCCTTTCCTTTCTTCCTTTTCTCCCTCCCCTTTTATTTTTCCTCACTCTCACTTTTCCTTCATTCCTTCCCCCTCCCTCCCTCCCCCTTTCCTTTCTTCCTTTTCTCCCTCCTTCCCTTCCGTTATCCTCACTCCCTCTTTTTCTTTCTTCCTTCCTTCCCTCCTTCCTCCCCCTTTCCTTCCTTCCTTTTCTCCCTCCCACCTCCCTCCCCCTTTCTTTCTTTTCTCTCTCTCTCACTTTATTCTCCCTCCCTCTTTTTCTTCCTTCCTTCCTTCCCTCCTTCCTCCCACCTCCCTCCCCTTTCCTTTCTTCCTTTTCTCCCTCCCTTCCTTTTTCCTCACTCCCTCTTTTCCTTTCTTCCTTCCACTTTTTCTTCCTTCTTTTCTTCCTTCCTTTCTCCCTCCCACCTCCCTCCCCTTTTCCTTTCTTTCTTTTCTCCCTCCCTCACTTTATTCTCCCTCCCTCTTTTTCTTCCTTCCTTCCCTCCTTCCTTCCACCTCCCTCCCCTTTCCTTTCTTTTCTCCCTCCCTCCCTTTTTCCTCACTCCCTCTTTTCCTTCCTTCCTTCCTTCCATCCATCCTTCCACCTCCCCTTTCCTTTCTTCCTTTTCTCCCTCCCTTCCTTTATCCTCACTCTGTCTTTTCCTTCCTTCCTTCCTTCCTTCCTTCCTTCCTTCCTTCCTTCCTTCCTTCCTTCCTCCCTCCCTCCCTTCCTTTCTTCCTTCCTTCCTTCCTTCCTCCCACCTCCCTCCCCCTTTCCTTTCTTTTCTCCCTTCCCTCTTTCCTTTTCCCCCACTTCCTCTTTTTTCTTCCTCCCTCCGGCTTCCTTCCTCCTTTTCTACCAGCCTCCTTGCCTTCCTGCCAACCGTTCAGATCTCCTGGGAGGGGACCACATCTCTTTGGATCCCTGAGAGCAAGCCCAGGTGCAGCCACTCACCTCGTGGCTTTCCCTATCGGGCGGAATGCGCTGGCATTCAACCTGCCTCCTTGTGCGGTTGAAAGGAAGAAACGGTGCAGGTGTTGCCAACCACAAAGGAAGCAGCCTTTAGTTCCAGAACACTGAGCCATCAGCAGTGGGTGGGGGAGGCTCAAGAAACACGTTGCCTACTGGGTTATTGTTCAAGCCAGATTTTCTACCGTCCCATCTAGGGAGACTGCAGGAGAAATTCCACCCAGCAGCCAGGTTTCTCCCCACCCCATCCCCTTGGATGCCGACATAGTTTTGCAAGGGAGCGAAGCCCCCTTCCTCACAAAAGAGGATGGGGGAGAAAAACACCCTCTCCCCATCGATAAAATTCGAATGTACAAAACCCAAGGAGTTAACTCTTCGGTGCAGACTTTGATCATAACCTGTGAGATGGAGAGAGAGAAAGAGGCCTTCGTATCATGGGCCAGAATCCTAGCGTGGGATTTTTCTAAAGAGAGAGTCAGCCTTGAAAGACAGGCAGCTCCCGTCTTGCTTAATGTTCTTGCTTAACATTTCTGAAGGAGGCCTTTTAATGACCCCGGCCGGAGGAGGGGATTGACTGGTCCTATCACACAGGGCTTGGGGAAGAGGAGAGAAGGGGTGTGTGTGTGTGTGTGTGCAACTATGACCAGCGTCACACGCAGCCTGGGATATTTGTGAATGAGAACCGCCGATGCCCATTTGCCTCCTATTCCAACTGTAGTACGTATATACGAGGTCTCCAGATTTTGGAGCAGAAGGGCTAAAAATGAGATATGTTCCAAGTGGATTCTGCTTCAGAAGGTTCAAAATGCTGACGGAAGGACACAACGATGGCTACGGGAGAACCTATACAAGCCCATTTACGTCCCTGCGAATGTCGAGACCTGATTTTCTGGGTTGTTCCCCAATGAGAGTGGCAGGCTGTGAGCACATTTGACAGGAGTTGGCTACAGAGTACCCACCAAACCAGTGTTTCCCAACCTTGGCAACTGGAAGATATCCGGACTTCAACTCCCAGAATTCCCCAGCCAGCATTTGCTGCCTGGGGAATTCTGGGAGTTGAAATACGGACATCTTCTAGTTGCCAAGGTTGGGAAGCACTGCACTAGACTGTTGGACAATTGAGACCAATCCTGTGGCTCGAGGTCATCTAGCCTTACCTCGAACCCATCTGCTGGCTATTTGCCCCCCCCCTACAAGTAGGACAGCATCTCCTTCCCTCTACAACAGCGGTCACCAACTGATGGTCCGTGGACCACTGGTGGAGTGGTCCACAAGAACATTTTGGTGGTCGGCCGAAAAACTATTTGCATTTTTTTTCTGTTGCACTAAATACTATTGATCTTTTTTTAAAAAAAATCATTTTAGTGGTCCACGAGATTTAAAATTATGAATTTAGCAGTCCCTGAGGTCCGAAAGGTTGGCGGCTCCCTGCTCTACAAGGCCTGCGGAAGACGTGGGTCTCTCTGACCATCTTGGCTGAGGACATCCAGTCCCAGAAAGCGGGAGAGAGTAAGATGGTCAAATAGGATTCTCCATGTTAAAATAAAATAAAATTAAAAGTAGGGGCGTGCATAAGCGCACCAGCGTGTCTACCCTCCCTGTCCTACTGTCCCCATTTATTTGTACCCATTACCTGTGTTCTTATTCTTGTTATCTCCTACATGAGTGACAAACTAGCTGATAAAGGAGGAGAGCCTGTGTGGTTTAATGGCTAACACAACTGCCTAATATGTAATACAGCCCAGGTTCAAATCCCAGTAAGGGTATGGCTAGCTGATGAGAGCTAAATAGCTTGAAATAGATCTATACTAGTCTCCCTTTATTTATTTATCAGCACAAATGCAACACACACACACACACACACACACACACACACACACACACAAACACACACACGCCAATCTGGGCTTCCCGCACTGATCCCTACGTGAAGACGGAGGGAATTTGCAAAAGATTGTGGGTTTCCTCGCAACCGCCTACCCAGCCAAGAGTAAGTCCATGGGGCTCATTTGTAGCAATAAGCCTCCAGCGGATGTGACTTGGAAATCTGCCACCACCAGCTTACGAAATGAGAGGATGGCCATCGGCTCCAAAATGTTAATCACCGTCACCCAGTCTTGAGGAGAAGGTTGCAATGGCTTGGGGAGGTGGGTGGGAGGAAAGGAAGGGATTTGAACGAGGACAGGGCACCAGCCAGCGCCAGATCACTTCCCACTCCGAAGCATCTGGTTGGATGGGTGGAGTGGATCTCCTTCTCATAAACCAGAGGGGGGGGAAAAAACCACACAAAGCAAATGGCAGCTTTTCCTTAAGGTTGGGCGCTGGGCCAAAGGCAAGTCCAAGAACGCAACGATTCAGCACCTTTTGGCCATGAAGTCCCTGGTCTACGGGTGGCCTTCCTCCCCCCCCCCCCCAACCAGGCGCACCTCAAGATTCGAAGGCTGGGGATGATAGAAGGTGGAGTCCCACCGAGCTGGAGGGCAGCGGGGCGTGGAAGGCAGATGGGCGCTTTCCTGTCTTTTCCCCCCACCCCAAACCCCATTTCCCCCCCTTCTTGGGATTTCCCGGCAACGCGCTTCCTTTCTCGCCTCTCCTTGGAAAGAAACCCAGAAGGGGAAGCGTCTCCGCCGGGCAGCTCCCTTCTGCTCGGTGACCTTGGGCAGCTGCCTTCTCCTCCTTCTCCTTCCAACCCAACCTTGCGCACCGATTGCCACCCACCCGCCGCTCCCACGCGCGACCTCCGGAGGACGCGGTCCAGTTCAAGCCGCCCCCGGGGAGGGGGAGGAGGGGGGTCTCACCTGGGTGTTGGCTGCGCCTCCGGGTCCGGGGAAAGAGCCCAGCAAGAGCAGGGGCGCCAAGAGCCATCGCGCCGCAGCAGCCCAGCCCGCCGGGGCGCATCCCGTCGAGCCAGCCATGAGCTCGCCCCGTCCGCCGAAGGCTCGGTTCTTCGTCCCTGTTGTACGGCGTTCGATCGCTCGATCCCTCGGGGCGGGGATCCTCCTGAAAGCGGGAGAGGCGGCCAAGTCAAGAGGCTGCTGCAAATGGAGTCGGCTGCCGGGGCTGGGATGGGGCTGCGCTAAGCCTGGAGCGCTGCTGCCGCTGCCTCTGCTCCCAGCTGGGTTGTGACAGGAGGAGCTGGCCCCGCCGCCGCCGCCGCTGCCGCTGCCGATCGCCTTCCCCGCTGCTGCGGCTGCAGGCTCTGGCCGGCCCCGCCCCACTTCGCCTGCCTGGCCCCGCCCGTCCGCTCTGCCTGCAGCCGCGGAACGCCCAGGAGGGAGGAGGGGACGCCGGAGCCGCCGCCGCCGCCACCGGGAGGCGGAGCGCGATGGAGGGCAGAGCGCGGCTGGAGATGCAGAGACGGGGATGCTGCTGCTGCTGCTGCTGCTCCCGGGTCTATAGAGGAGACGGCGGGGAGCCCCTTTCGGACGTCCCGCCCCCGCCCAGGCGGCGACGCGGGGACTCCGCCAACGGGGAAGGCGCCGTCTCTCTGCGGGCGAAGCCGTCCGGTCCTCGGGGAACCTGAAGTCGGACCGCGCGGGGCTGGGAAGAGCCGAAGGGCGGATTTTGCGCGTTTCGGTTGAGCAAGTCAAAGGAGGGGGTGGGGGGGTCGATAGATCAGCGCCCATCCTGGGACTGGATATGGCCAGCCGAAGAGAGAAAACTGGCTTTCCAGTTTTCCTTCCCCCCCCACACCCCGTATAACACTATTAAGGTTTTAATAAATAAAGATTTTAAAAATGTCAGCAACTAAGACTTAGAGTAATGAAAGAAGAAAAGTGAAGAGCAAGGCCAAAAATACAAAAGAAATGGGAGAAAATGGAAAGAAGGCGATTTCCTATTTTCTTTACAAATTGTAGGATAGGATAGGATAGAATAGAATAATAGAATAGGATAGGATAGGAAGAATAGAATAGAACAGAATAAACAGAATAGAATAGAATAATAGAATAGAAAGAATAGAAAGAATAGAATAGAAAGAATAGAATAGAAAGAATAGAATAGAATAATAGAATAGAATAATAGAATAGAAAGAATAGAATAGAAAGAATAGAATAGAATAATAGAATACAATAGAAAGTATAGAATAGAATAATAGAATACAATAGAATAGAGAGAATAGCATAGAATAGCATAGAATAGCATAGAATAGCATAGAATAGCATAGAATAGCATAGAATAGCATAGAGTAGCATAGAATAGAATAATAGAATAGAATAGAAAGAATAGAATAATAGAATAGAATAGAATATGCAATATAATACAGTGTATATACACACCATACAGTGTATAAATCTACTCTAATTACAGTATGACTTTCATTTTTTCCTGTAATCCGGGTTTTTATCAGTATCAAAACCATATATCAAAAGTTCAATCCCCCCCACCCCTTGTTTCATGCAAAAAGTCTATAAGGGGATTTCCAGTCAGCCATAAAGTTAGACAATTTTAGATGTCAATTTTGGCCAAAACTAATGCAGAGTAGTAAAAAAGGTGAGGGGGAAAGGGGACTGTTATGTTTTTTGGGGGGGGGGAACAGCCTCCCATCAAAAGTATTGCCTCCTTTGAATTCATGTCTGCGGGGGCCAAGGAAAAACTACTTCAATCGCTAGTAAGTGGAAGTGATTGCAAGGCTTAATCTTGTTTTTCCTCTGCTTTAAAGTGGGTTATTTGCCAGGGGTGAACACCAGAATGGAACATTTTCTAATGGGTCTTCTGATGGGATCTGGGCTGATCTCCCCACTTCCTGGTTTTCTGATGGATTTTCTGCCCATTGGTGTAGATTGGTAATCTCTTCCTTCTAAGTGAGGCACAATATTAAAAAAAAATTAATTCTTCCAACTTAAAAAAAAGGGGGGCAACCAAGATTCTTGTCCAAGCATGGGTAGTCTTTGACTTACAACTGTTCATTTTGTGACCGTTCCAAGTTACAACGGCATTGAAAAAAGTGACTTGCAACTGGTCCTCACACTTACAACCATCATAGCACCCCCAGGTTGCAGGATTCAAAATTGCAAGATTCAAAATTGCATATAATCAGGATGGTTGCACCATCCCAGATTCGTGTGTAGTCATAGCTGAGTATTTGACTGCTTCAAAACCTGTCGAATTTGGTACTCAAAGTCTTTTGAAGCAAAAAACCCAAAAACTACCCTTGTCCCAGTATTCATCTCTCTCCTGGTACTCATTGTAGAATTTCATCTTCTTTTATTGACCCCATAATCCCTTGCAGGGTGGGGTCTGGGCAACTGAATGGAGCTGAGTGTTTACTGGCTGGATGCCTTTCTTGTCACCAATGCGGAGTTTTGTTCAGGAGATCTACTCTCATTGTGCCCAGAGAGAGAAATATCTGCCTCTCCTTAGGATCGAACTCGCAGCCTCCAGAAGATTCTGTTCCTTAACCCTCTAATAAAAATAGTTTTAGTAGTTATAACTTTGGCATTCAACCTCAGCAGGGCTGGCAATGGCGTCAGTTAAAACCCAGGCTTCCTTTAATTTTTAGAAGACAGGTGTTTCCTAATTATCTCCTGCATTATTGGTCAAAAATAATAAAGGCATGATACAAATAATAAATAAATACACAAATACATGCATGCATAAAATGTAAACATCTTCATTGTTTTTTCCTCTATTCTCATACACGACTAGGCAAAAAGATTTTTTGGGGATTTGCTAAGCCAGAACTGTGTGTTATGGGTGACTGCAGTAAATTATATATGCATTTCTTTTTGGAATGGATCCAGAAGGTTCAGCTGGTGGAACAGGATAGCAAAATTAGAGGATCACATAATGCAGCAGGACTTTCCCATCTGTCTTGGCTTCCAAACTGCCTCCATCTTTATTTCAAAGTTTCTCTCTCTGTTGGAACCTTAAGATTGTTTTTCCTGAGTGCCATTGCTAGTGGAGGCCTGTGCATTTTGAGGGTGGCTAGGGAGAAATACTTTCCCCCATATTATATTATATTATTATATCATATTATATTATATTATATCATATTATTATTATATCACATCATATTATTATTATATTATATTATTAAAATAGTATATTATATTATTAAAATATTATTTTTATATAATATTTCTGGTAAGACCCAACTTGGTATAGTAGTTAAGGCAATAGTAGAAAAACCAGGAGTGTGTGAGTTCTAGTCCTGCTTTAGCCACAAAGCCAGCAAGGCAGTGGTGGGATTCAAATTTTTTTACTACTGGTTCTGTGGGTGTGGCTTGATAGGTGTGTCATGGTTTGGTGGGTGTGTCATGGTTTGGTGGGTGTGGTTTGGTGGGCATGGCAGGGGAAGGATACTGCAAAATCTCTATTCCCTCCCCATTCCAGGGGAAGGATACTGCAAAATCCCCATTCCCTTCCCACTGCAGGGGAAGGTTACTGCAAAATCTCCATTCCCTCCTCATTCCAGGGGAAGGTTACTGCAAAATCTCCATTTCCTTCCCACACCAGGGGAAGATTACTGCAAAATCTCCTTCCCCATTCCAGGGGAAGGTTACTGCAAAATTCCATTCCCTCATGATCAGCTGGGACTCAGGAGGCAGAGAAAAGATGGGGGTGGGACCAGTTGGAGGTGGTATTTACCGGTTCTCCGAACTACTCAAAATTTCCGCTACCGGTTCTCCAGAACTGGTCAGAACCTGCTGAATACCACCTCTGCAGCTGGGTGATCTTGAATCTGTCACCTTCTCTCAGCTCTAGGAAGAAGGCAATGGTAAACTACTTCTGAAAACTCTTGCTAGGAAAACTGCAGGGACTTGTCAATCTCCAAGAATCAGACATGTTTTAATGGGGGGGGGGGAAATAACTTTTAACCTTCTGGAAGGCTGTGAAGACCTGGCTGTTTTCCAGGCATTGAGACTGGTGGGAAATTGAAACCAAGATGTGTGTATTATTATGTGTAGATTATTATGGTGCCTTGGCTGAGTTGATGGTTCTAATTCGGGGTGGTGGTGGTGTTGCTTAATTCTTCAAATATGTTTATAAAGGGTGATGCTCAATATGTTAGCGCCCGTTAGCTGCTCCAGGTGATGCACAGTCATACAAACTTTCTAAATAAAGGAAGACAAGAAGCAATGGGTGGAAACTAACCAAGGAGAGAAGTAACTTAGAATTTAGGAGAAATTTCCTGACAGTTAGAACAATTAATCAGTAGAACAGCTTGCCTCCAGAACTTGTGAATGCACCAACACTGGCAGTTTTTTAGAAGATGTTGGATAACCATTTGTCTGAAGTGGTGTAGGGTTTCCTGCCTAAGCAAGGGGTTGGACTAGAACACTTCCAGGGTCCCTTCCATATAAATCAAATAAACCTAAACCTAAACCTAATTCTTCCATTCCATTCCATCCCATCCCATCCCATCCCATCCTATCCTATCCTACCCTACCCTACCCTACCCTATCCTATCCTATGAAATTTGGTTTTTGGCATTCAAGATCATTGGATATGATTATTCTACACTATCATGCTCCTATTTATAAAACTCAGGGCCTCTGTGAAAGGGAAGGATGACTACTGCGTTTGTGGTGCAATCAGAACATTGTGTGTGTTGAAGTTGTTTTAATGCAAACCAAAGATGCCTTTTAAAAAACAAGTTGACATCATATTCTTATGCAGGCCAGTGCTGTGTGTGAGGTAAGTTAAGGTGGTTCTGACAAGTGTCGTCGGCATCTTCATATCCGGTCACATGGGCGGCAAGCCACTCCCATCCGGTCACACGGGCAGCAAGCCACTCCCATCCGGTCACATGGGTGGCAAGCCACTCCTATCCAGTCACATGGGCGGCAAGCCACTCCCATCCGGTCACATGGGTGGCAAGCCACTCCCATCCGGTCACATGGGCGTCAAGCCACTCCCATCCGGTCACATGGGCGGCAAGCCACTCCCACAAAGGAGGCCACACCCACAGAGTAGGTTCGAACAGTTTTTGAAACCCACCACTAAAGATCAAGATTAAGAAGGCTTCAGATGGATTGCTGGGGATTGTATAGTTGGTTTCCTGCCTATCTCCCATTGAGAGAAAAATGCAATTTTAATGCACTAGACTTTGGGCATTGCTGCCTGCTTGTTTTATCTTGGCTCTTGAACTCATTTACCATGTTGCGCTCACTTCGTGTTTGTGTGTGTTTATTGCGTTTTTGTTTGCCGCAGAGGCCTCCGATCAGAGAGTGTGTTGTCAGTCGGGCTGTGAACAAACAAAAACAAACAAACAATAAATGTTGGTATGATGCGTTTTGCAAATAAGGACGTGAAAACCAACAGTTGACCCGGAATACAAACCCCTTAAACAACAAAATTATCCAGCTTGCGGATTAAATATCAACAGCTCAGGAAATGTATACTCAACAGCCAACTAGCTTTATCCCTGCACTTTGTTGCTTTAGTGCACTGCTAATGCGCTATATGAACAAACTCATGGCACGACAAAACCGCGGTCCACTAAAGCGTGCTCAACGAAAGCGTGTACGTGACATCAGCAGCAGCGCGACAAATACGATCGCGGAGAAAAAAGGGCACTTTAAAAAGCGCTTTTAAAGCAAGCCGATTCACGTAAAGGTAAGAGTTAGGTTTAGGTTTAGGGTTAGGTTAAGGGTTACCGTTAGGTTTAGCATTAGGTTAAGGGTTAGGTTTAGGGTTAGGTTTAGGGTTAGGTTTGGGGGGGTTAGGTTTAGATTTACGCGTTAATTTTAACTTTACCGCTCACAGCGTGCTGTTTTCGTCGCGCTGTGATGACGTCACGTACGCGCTTTCGTCGAGCGCGCTTTAGTCTACCGCAGTTTTGTGGTGGAACCGAACAAACTATCATAAAGCCAGGAAGCAGCTGACGGAAGATGGAAGCAGAAGATGGTGCCTGGCTGTTCTCCTAGCAGAAGCTAGGGTTTTCTTCCTTGCTAGGCTAGAGCTCCAGTGAGAGTTTCTGGGAGCAGGGATCCCCCAACTCCCGAGCAACATACCAGTACTGGCTTGTGGCCTGCTAGGACAGTGGTCACCAACTGGTGGTCCATGAGAAAATTTTGATGGTCTGCAGAAAAATTATTTACATTTTTTATATTGCACTAAATCAGGGGTCCTCAAACTATGACCCCTGGGATGGATACGTGCAATGAACGCTTGTGTTGATGCAGAGAGTCTCCCCCTTCGGGGTCTTTTTGTGTGGGTCGGAGGGAGAAATTCTGACTCGGGGTCTGCTTCAGCCTCCTGGTGTGGGGCTTTGGGCAAAGACTGGAGGGACGTGCCACTGGTGGCAAAGAGCCAGAGGGCCTCATTCCAGTGGGACGGCATCATAGCCTGGAACTGGCTGACCATCTAAGCCCGCTGAGCCTCCAGGTGCCGGCACCTGGCTTTGCACTCCTGCAGGTCTCTCCTCTGCTTGGAAAGCCTATGCTCGTAGTCCTCAGTGAGGTGCTTCTGCTGAGCCTCCTTCCCAATCAGATCCAATTTGAACTGAGCCAGCTGTTTTGAAACAAAATTGGCTGGGTTGGATTCCCACAATACTTTATTTTAAACCCAGGTTAAAAAAACACACTCAGGTTCACATCCATGAAGCCCAAACAAGCCATTCATCAACTTCATTTAACGATCCCATAATCCCTTGCAGAGTGGAGTCTGGGCAACTGAATGGAGCGGCGTGTTTATTGGCCCGGATGCCCTTCCTGTTGCCAATGCGGAGATATATTCAGCGGATCCATTCTCATCATGCCCAGAGAGAGAGAAATATCTTCCTCTACCTAGGATCGAACTCACGGCCCCCTGAATGTGAGGTGAGAGCTCTACGTCTAGGCCACCGCGCCGCTCCAAGCACAAACATCAGTTCGATCCTGACTGGCTCAAGGTTGACTCAGCCTTCCATCCTTTTGAAGTGGGTAAAATGAGAACCCAGATTGTTGGGGGTGAGAGGCTGACTCTGTAAACCGCTTAGAGAGGGCTGTAAAAGCACTGTGAAGCGATATATAAGTCTAGGTGCTATTGCTATTGTAGTCTGACTCTGCCCACTGCTAGGAGTTCGATCCTGACCAGCTCAAGGTTGACTCAGCCTTCCATCCTTCCCGAGGTTGGTAAAACGAGGACCCAGATTGTTGGGGGCAGGAGGCTGACTCTGTAAACCGCTTAGAGAGGGATGTAAAAGCACTGTGAAGCGGTATATAAGTCTAGGTGCTATTGCTATTGCTATTGCAGTCTGACTCTGCCCACTGCTAGGAGTTCGATTCTGATCAGCTCAAGGTTGACTCAGCCTTCCATCCTTCCTGAGGTTGGTAAAACGAGGACCCAGATTGCTGGGGGCAAGAGGCTGACTCTGTAAACCGCTTAGAGAGGGCTGTAAAAGCACTGTGAAGCGGTATATAAGTCTAAGTTAGATTATAGCTTTATTGGTTAGCCTATGGGCCACATCAAAGCACAAGGTTCAAACGCAATAAAGCTATAAGTAAGTACTGTTGCTATTAGCAAGGGAAATACTGACCTCGATTGTAGTTGCAAGGGAAGGATGCCTGTTTTTGACCCCAAGAAGATTTAATTTGTGTTTTAAAAAAGCAGAACCACCTGGATGATGGGCTCAAGACCTATTTCAGGGTTTGAAACCCCGGATCGCTTTTCTAGCATTTTCCTCGGAGTGTGCGAGCATGTTGCCCTCCCACTCTTAGCTGGAGATATCACTCTGCCTGTCTCTTGGCTCCCCCATCCCAAAATCTACATACGTTCCCGGGTTTCAGGCAAGTTACCAAGCAGATGGTGAGATGCTTCCGTTGAAACGAGGAGTATTGATCGTCTTTGGGAAGGGGGAAGGGGCCGTGGATGTTGCAACAGAATCCAGGCAATTTATTCTCCCCTTAAAAGAGGCAATCCTGGTGACTCAAGCAATTTTTCTGCCTGCAAGAGTCTTAACCATCCACGGAGGACGCCGCCGAGGTCACAGAATCTGCTTACTGCAAATATAAGGGCTGCTATCTGGAGCTGGCATATCTGTGCTGCAAAACTGCAGGCAGCCACTAGATGCCAGCAAAGAGAAGCCTGCCTGGCTTCTATTGGCTGCTTTACTGTATGTGTGGACTACAACTTTCCAAGAATTCCCCAATAAGGTGGGATGGAGTTGAAATCCACACACCTTAAAAGTTGCCAAGAAACGGTGCTGTACAAAATATGCCAATTGTATTGTTCGGACTGGGGAAGGGGAAAGGCTCCAAACAGTTGGATCGGGGGTGCGGCATGCAGGGAACGCACAAGACCCACAATTTGCTCATCCTAACTTTGCCCCAAGGGACACCCTCCGAATTGCAAGTTGTGGTTGCTCTTAGTTTTGCACACTCCAAAGAGTGCACATGGACTCCTGATCTCTAGATCTCTGAGGAACCTTGATCTCTAGATCTCTGTTGATTCATGCTCTTTAGATCTGTGGAGTCCTATTCTCTAGATCTCTGGTGACTCCTGTTCTCTAGAACTCTGTGGACTCCTGATCTCTAGATCTCCGTGGACCCCTGATCTCTAGATCTCTGGGGACTCCTGATCTCTAGATCTCTGTTTATTCATGCTCTTTAGATCTGTGGAGTCCTGTTCTCTAGATCTCTGTGGACCCTTGATCTCTAGATCTCTTGGGACTCTTGTTCTCTAGATCTCTGGGGACTCCTGATCTCTAGATCTCTGTGGACCCTTGATCTCTAGATCTCTGTTGATTCATGCTCTTTAGATCTGTGGAGTCCTGTTCTCTAGATCTCTGTGGACCCTTGATCTCTAGATCTCTTGGGACTCTTGTTCTCTAGATCTCTGGGGACTCCTGATCTCTAGATCTCTGTGGACACTTGATCTCTAGATCTCTGTTGATTCATGCTCTTTAGATCTGTGGAGTCCTGTTCTCTAGATCTCTGGGGATTCCTGTTCTCTAGATCCCTGGGGATCCCTGATCTCTAGATCTCTGTGCACCCCTGATCTCTAGATCTCTGGGGACCCCTGATCTCTAGATATCTGTGGTCTTATTGTAAGCACTGGGCTGCTTCAAATGCTTAATCCAGTCTTTAAATCCAATGAGAACCTGATCCAATGACTGACCTCATTCTCCTGCAGCCCTGGTGATAGATTGATCTTTTTATCAATCCCCCTCCTGGGTGATTCCCTATTGGCAATGACTTAATCGTGCATGACGTTGCCCCACTCGGCTGAATTAAGTCACCGTCTGCAGCTGTTGGGGGGGGGGAGAAGTCCTGCAGGGCTGGAATTATTCAATCCGCCATGCAGCATTTGCGTCTGCCTGGAGCAGGAAAACTATTGTTTCCATCGCGTGGATTCAAGTCCCGGGAAGGGAGCAACGGCACCCAAAGAGAGAAAGAATGAAAATGGGGCTTGCGTTGAAGGAAGGGAATGTGGGGCTCTTCACGGATTCCTCCCCTGTGGAAATTTAGGAATCTCTCCCCCCCCCACCCCCAGCCCAGTTTGGAGATATGAAAGAAAGGAAAGGCTAAAGGAAGCCCTTGGGACATAGGACCACTACGGAGCCCAGAATGTAAGTTGCTAAGTGAGAAATTTGTGAAGTGAGCTTTGTCCCATTTTACGACTTTGCTTGCCGCATTTGTTAAGCGAATCACTGCGATTGTTAAATTAATAACACCGTTGTCAAGAGGAATCTCACTTCGCCATTGACTTTGCAGAAAAAGAGGATCCCGTGACCCCGGGACACCGCGACCGTCATAAATATGAACCAGTTGTCAAGCATCTGAATGTAAATCATATGGCCACGGAGATGCAGCAACGGTGATAAGTGTGAAAAATGGTCATCGGTCCTGTGCTGTTGTAACTTCGAACAGTCACTAAATGAACTGTTGCAAATTCAGGACTACCTGTAGTCAAATCTGGATGTTGATGCTTCCACTTGGGGCCGGGGGGTGAGGGGGAAACCTGGGAAACCATCAGTGGATAGGTAGGAGGAGAAACAGCGGCAGTTTCAAAGAAATAAATAAGTGCGTTTCCAGGGATTAGAGAGTTATTGCTTTATCTGGTGAAGCATAACATCACATAGTTTTCTTGAAAACAATATAAAGATTGGTTTATCACTATCTTGTCCCCCCACCCCCCAAAACTAACCAGTCTGGACTACAAGCCTAGAGTTTCTTAGTGGTCTCTCATTCAACAACTAACCATGTTGGAGCCTGTTTAGCTCTGTCAAGACCAGTCAATGCCATCTGGCTCGGGGCAGTGGTGGGTTTCAAAAATTGTTCGAACCTACTCTGTGGGTGTGGCCTCCTTTGTGGGAGTGGCTTGCTGCCCATGTGACCGGATGGGAGTGGCTTGCTGCCCATGTGACCGGATATGAAGATGCCGACGACACTTGTCAGAACCACTTTAAATTACCTCACACACAGCACTGGCATGCATAAGAATATGATGTAAATTTGTTTTTTAAAAGGCATCTTTGGTTTGCCTTAAAACAACTTCAACACACGCAACGTTCTGATTGCACCACAAACGCAGTAGTCATCCTTACCTTTCACAGAGGCACTGAGTTTTATAAATATGAGCATGATAGTGTAGAATAATCATATCCAAGGACCAGTGGTGGGTCTCAAAAATTTTTGGAACCTCTTCTGTAGGTGTGGCCTGCTTTCCGGGTCCACTGGTAGAACCTCTTCTAACCGGTTCGGTAGATTTGATGAACCGGTTCTACCGAATAGGTGTGAACTGGTAGGAACCCACCTCTGGTCAGGGGTGAAATCTACTTTGCTACTGGTTCGCAAATGTGACCGCACTCCCGCACCATCTACATGCATGTGAGTGATCAAAAACGGACACGATGATGTCCGCATGGGTGGGAGGAGCGTGCTATCGAGCGTGCCTGCAAAGGTAAGTAGAACAGCAAGGGGTGTGTAGGGAAATCCGTTGTGGCTTAGATTTAGATTAGCTAGAAAGCATGAAATCCTGCTTCCTAGCTATTATAAATTGTGCGTCATAGCTGATCGTTGAAAATACTGGTTCGTCCGAACCAGTAGCATTTCACCCCTGATCTGGGTCCTCGAAACTTAATCCACAATCCAACCTCACAGATATGGATCAATGACGCATCTCCAAATTTAAAACAAAGCAGGCTGTGAGTCCATTGTTATTGGAAAGTCCTTTGTCCCGTCCTGTACTTTATAAAGCACATATAAAAATGTGTAAACTGCCACTTTTAGCCAAGTAGATTTCTTCATGCTGTGCATTTTGTTTTCCTAGTGTTGCACTGATATATGCAAGGAAGATAATCTAGTTCTAATTTTCTGGATTTATATTACCTGTTCACTTTCAGTTCCATCTGGGATATTTCTCTTGGCAGTTTAAACTTAAACAGGGTTATTTTTTTATTTTCACTAGAATATAAAACTCTACATACATATTTTTTTTGAGACCCACACTTTATGATAGTAATGGATGGAGTCTGAAGCAAAAGTGGGCAGAGACATTCATTTCTTCTCTTCTCCCTTTTCTTTCTTTTTCTTTCTTTCTTTCTTTCTTTCTTTCTTTCTTTCTTTCCTTTTCTTTCTCTTTCTATCTTTCTGTACTTCCCTTTTCCTTCCTTCCTTCCCTTTTCCTTTCCTTCTTCCCTTCCTCCTTTTCTCTCCTTTCTCCTACTCTCTCCTTCCTCCCTTCTCCATTTGATTCTCTTTCTTCTGCCCTTCAACCCACATCCCAGGGACAACTTGCTTTCCGAGTTGAGGCTTTGCAAAGAGATTTGAAATGAGACTGAAAATCAACTGCCCCTTTGTCTGTGGCAACCCATTGTCATTTATATCTTTGTCTCCAAACCCATCATGGGAAGCATTCACAAGCTCTTGGTATGCAGCCGTGATGAAAAAAAATATATTTGGCTAACAACAACAATAACAAGATCACAATGAAGCCATTTAGATCACTTAAGCATGGCCGATTATGCTGGTGAGAAGCAGAGAGAGTCAGCAATATCTCATTCTCTCTTCTATTCCCCCACTCCGCGGCATTAAGATAGTGTGACATCAGCCCCATCTGCTATTAAAAGCAGTGGCACATCAGAGTTGTTGTGAAATACGTGCACATGTACATATGTGCTGAGAAGTCCTAAGAAGAATACAAACCATGTAGCAATGTGTATATTGCTGAATGATATAATTTATTTTGATTTCCTGCTATATAATAGAAAAACCATTGTCTGCCTCATATATTAAGGGTGCTCTCCAGATGCATTAGGACTTCACTTCCCAGAATTCTTAGGCCAGGTTGGCTTGGCATGTTGGGGACTGAAGTCCTAAAACATCTAAAAACATCACAAAGCTCTACCTTTCTCCCAAAATGATGAAACTCAGTAATGACATAGCTTTTAAATGAGATTAGATAACCCATGCCCCAATGGATCGTTGTTTCAGAGGTACCATACTCCCTTATTTAAACAAAGAGAATGTCCAAGAATAGGCAAAGAAGCAGTGGGAGCAGAACTGACTTCCAACTTCCTGCCAGCTTCACCACTGAGCTTACTTGTAGGAATTTGGCAGGGAGCCTTGGAAAATTTCCTTCCTTCCTTCCTTCCTTCCTTCCTTCCTTCCTTCCTTCCTTCCTTCCTTCCTTCCTTCCTTCCTTCCTTCCTTCCTTCCTTCCTCCCTCCCTCCCTCCCTCCCTCTCTCCCTCCCTCCCTCTCTCCCTTCCCTTCCCTTCCCTTCCCTTCCCTTCCCTTTCCAGCAGGAAGGTAAATGGCTGCTGTTGGGTAGGGAAGCAGCAAGGGATTGCTAGAGTGGCTGGGAAACTGTCACAGAACGTTGAAAATTAAGATCATGTGAATGCCGCAGCAGTCCAGCAGCGCACTTGGCAGTACTAGTACTGAGGCAACCACAACTTTCTCAAATGTCACATTGTGAGTCCCGGATTTTGGAGACATTCTTTATGTTAGCCCTTTCAAAGTACATTGCTACAAAAATGGTTGAGTTTTGACCAGTTAAAGGTTATGACAATGAGAATTTTAGTAGTAGAGTGGTACCTCGGTACTCGACTGCTTCAAAACAAATTTGATACTCGATGCATTTTGATGTGAAGAAGCTGTTCCAGTACTCAGCATTTGTTTAGTACTTGAGCTGCAATAGGAAGGAGATGGCTGCAGAAAACGGACAGGACCTCAGCCATATTGGGAAGGTAAACGTGTACTGAAGTACGACTTGTGCATGCTTCCTACCTTTGGAAGCTATTTGGGCGATGGGGAAAAACACAGCTTTTATAAGTGGCAAGTTTTGAGGTGATACCCTGTTTCCCTGAAAATAAGACCTCCCTGGATAATAAGCCCAATTGGCTTTTGAGTGCATGCACTAAAATAAGCCCTCTTCCAAAAATAAGCCCTCCCCACAAATATTGCAACATAGCAGCAGCCATGAGATGACCATACTCACTGCCTCCTGCACCTCAAAAATAATAAGACCTTCCCGAAAATAAGGCCAAACGCTTATTTGGGGAGGTCAAAAGAAAATAAGACCCTGTCTTATTTTTGGGGAAAGGTGGGAGGAGTTTCTCTGAAATGGCACACTTTCAGAATCAGGATTTGGGTGGAAGACATTCTAAGGGAAGACCATGGATTCCCCCGACCTCCGTTGCCAGATATGCTTCCTAACAAATCACGTACTCAACCTTTGGTTCGCTGAACAAACCACAGCGCCCTGCAGCTTCCCAACGAGGAGCCATCAATGTAATTGAGACACTGCGGTGGTCGCGCATCATGCTGAGCAATATGCAAATGCATTACATTGGGATTCATCCGGGTCTGGGTCTATCACAACCTGCCAGTGAGGTTTTAAGGTGCAGATGTTATTATCCCTACTCTGCGATTTTTACACGGACAGAGTTTGAAGCTGAAACCTTAAGGCACGCAAAGCCCATGTGATCCCACGGCCGGAGGAAATTCCTGCCACTCAGCAAGAGAGCTCAGTTTTATGCCCAAAGGGAAGGAAGGTCAAAGGTGTGAATTTTTACGAAAGGAAAACATACAAGTTAGAAGTAATATTTTTTTTGTTCTAAGAAAAATATCAAGCGGCATAAGGCTGCCCTCTAGTGGAAGACCATGGATATAACGTGAATAGTTCAGGGTTGCGGCAGGGTTTGAGAATGCAAAACAGGGCAATGTATACAGTAGTATCCAAAGGGGATCTGCCTTTCATTTTCTAAAGTTAAAGATTCTAGTCCTCATGCACTGCCAAGACAATTCTGAAAGGTACAGGTAGATCTTGACTTACAACCATTTGCTTCGAAGATACGAAAAAGTGATTTATAACCCATGTGTCAAGTTATGACTGTTGCATTTATCGATGGTTGCAGCCTCTGTGGTCACGTGATCGCGATCTGTAACCTTCCTAGCTGGCTTCGGACAAGCAAAGTCCGAAGCCAGCTAGGATTTGTTTAATGACTGTGTGATTCACTTAAGGACCCTGGTGAAAAATGATTGTAAAATTGGGTGCGGTCTCAAGATGACCCGTTTAAAACAACCACATCACTTAGCAAGCCAAATTCCGCTACCAATTGTGGCCGTTAAGCCGAGGCCTACCCGTAATGGATAATAGACCATCAGAAATACCAAAAGCCGAAGATGGCAAAGCAGAAGCTACCAGTAAATACAAGTGCTTTGTCCTTTAGAAGAGGACTCAGTGAGTGGCGCAGTGGTTAGAATGCAGTACTGCAGGCTATTTCTGCTGCCTGCTGGCTGCCTGCAATTTGACAGTACTAATCTCACCAGGATCAAGGTTGACTCAGCCTTCCATCCTCCTGAGGTGGGTAAAATGAGGACTTAGATTATTGGGGACAATAGGCTGACTCTGTAATCCGCTTAGAGAGGGCTGTAAAGCACTGTGCAGCGGTATATAAGTCTAAGCGCTATTGCTGCATCAGAAATGGCTGGTGGGAAAAAATGTAAAACGGTCTCCATAATTCATATGATCTAAACCTATTTAAGGATTCAGATTCTTGGCGAAGAATCCTAATGCGTTTTCTTTTTTTCTCTTTCTCTTGTAGCAGCACAGAGTACCTGTTAGCTTTTTTAAGGGCATCTAGGCTACAATGGGGAGACATTGGGTGATACCCGTGTAAAACATTGCACGGGAGAAGTGGAGAACAAACAGCATCGGACCAGATCATCTCCAGGAGTGGGGTGCTGGGAGTTCAGGAGAACCTCTAACTAAGGTTCTGTGCACTTCGGAGAACCTCCAAATCCCACTCCCGGCTTCCTCAGCCCGCCCCTCCCAGGAGTACTCACGCGGCCGTTTTGGCTGCAGCAGGGGTGGGTTTCTCGCCCCGTTCCAACTGGTTCGGTTGGAATGGGGCCGGCGGCGTCCTTGTGCACGTGCGCGGCGCACGCATGCATACTAGCATCTGTGCGATGCTCCAGCTGCTCCTGGAGGATCGCGCAGGCGCTGTATGTGTCCTGCGCATGCGTGGAAATGCAGAATTCGTCAAAACTGGGTAAGGAACACGGGCGGGTGGGTGCGCCCTTCGCCGTTCCCGGAAGTTACTTACTTCTGGGTTCGCCGACCAACCGGTTCGCAGGGACCGCCGCGAACTGGTTGAAACCCACCCCTGGGCTGCAGGTAAGGGCAAGGTGCACACGGAGGCTGGGGGAGGATGGAAAACATGCCTACTGGAAGTTTGGGCCATTTCCAGCCGCCAGAGGGCCTTTGGAGCATGGGGAGGCCATTTTTGCCCTCCTGAAGGCTGAAGGAAACCCTCTGGAGCCTGGGGAGGACAAAAACGACCCCCCTGCTGTGGTGACGGAGGCTGACTAGGCCACACCCACCATGGCCACGCCCACCGAGCAATCGGGGAGAGAACCCCTTGCTAAAACTTTTGAAGCCCAGCCCTGGATCGGTCATCGCGAAAAGGCAGTTTCCAATTTCCTAAAATGACCCCTTTGAACGGTGGTGTCAGCCGTTTCCTTTGCTGCTGCCGAACGAACAGAGAGAAAAACAATCCAGCCTCGCTCTTTGTCTCATGTTTTTAAAAATTAAATATAAATATTTCAAGTGTCCGTACATTTCTCCCTCTTTTGTCTCTGGAGCAACCACGGGGTTCAAGCAGGCACGGCCCCAAACGGCCTCTTGAGAGATCTTGCTTGAAAAAAGGCGGGGAAAAGAAAGAAAGAAAAAAAAGGAACAAAAAAAAAATTGAACCAAAACTTTGTTGGTTCCGAAGACATGAAAGCAACCATGTCCTCCCCTTGTAAATGCCCTACGGGAGCATAGAAATACACTTAAGGCATTAAAAAAAAAGAATAAAAAGGAAAAGGAACGGGAGGAATAACTTAACTCGAAAGAAAACCGACAGCTTTATCCATTCCCCCATAGATGCACAAACAAGATCAATAGACCTTGCTCGTTTTTGGCTTCTTGCTCTCTTCCATGCTCTGCTTTTCTTTTCTTGCCCTCCCTTAAATTAGATTTTATTCATTTCAACCTTATTGTCCGTTCAAGTTTTCTTTTGGCATTGGGATTAAACACCACTGCCACCTGCTGGCACGTCTCAGGTGCTGCAAGTGCTTGGAAATACCGCACCTTTTCCCCCCATTAAAACATGGCACTGCCATTACCTAAGGAAGGGGAAGGAATTCCGTTGCCTTTATATATCCATCCAGGGTGCCCACCCGCCTGCTTGCTAAAGAGAGGGAAGATGGGAGTTATTTAAACCAGTGTTTCTCAACCTCAGCCACTTCTAAGGGCATGGTGGACTTCAACTCCTCCGGTTCCTCCAGCCAGCCATGCTGTTGGGAGAATTCTGGGAGTTGAAGTCCACACACACACACCCCATCTTCAACTCGCTGAGGTTTGAGAAACACGGGTGTAAACCACAGCATCGAACCAGGAAAATGAAAATACAAGCACTAGTGCCCATGCGTAAAGATTTCCCAGAATCATGCGACTGCAGGGACGGGGGAAGGGGGAGCCAAGGTGGCGCATCAGTCAGTCCCACTGCTGAGGCAGCTCGATCACCAATGGATTTGTAAGCTACACTTATGGCTGATCTCCCATGAAAGCTTGGCCACCATGTGAAATCTGGATTCTTACAGACTGAGTCACCCCCCTGTAAGTCAGGTCCAGACCCAAAAGGGGGAAACACGTTGCATCCTGGGTCCATTTTCGTGTCCTGACCCCAAAAAAAGAGTCTGTCTATTGATTGCTTCACAGTTCTAGGTTCCGGTTGGTAGAAGGCAAGCAGGATGGTGGCCATCTTGGTTGCCGGAGTAGCCCCCCTAGGCCAGTCCCCTGTTGAGGTGCCCCCCTTCCAGAGGGCGAGGCTAGTTTGGGGCCCTCGGGAAGAAATTTGAGGTCCTCAAGAGTGTCCCCTCTGGAACCGTTTTCCCCCGAAGCGAGTGTCCACTTCCGTTTCTTTCTCACGGAAGATGGGAGGAGTCCGGAAGGGGTGGGGTTCTGTCATACGTGGGTCTGCATGCGCTGTTGAGCAGGGCGCCCGTAGTCAGACTGCTGAGACAAGGAAGTGTAGGAGAAACGGGAGCAGCCCGAAGCTTTGCTGGCTTGGTCGGACTGCTCGTAACCGCTCTCGGCTTTCTCATAGCTGCTCGGCTTGACGTAGCTGGTGAAAGCCCGGCTGTAGGGAGCTGTGAGGTAAGTCGCCCCACTGTATATGTTCTCTGGAGGGAAAAGCCGCTCCTGGGTGGTGTCGTAGGCTGAGCGGGAACTGGGAGTGCCCAAGGTGTAGCGGTGGGTGTAGTCAAAGAGTTTGGGTTGCACCGGCCCCGCAGAGGGGTACAAGGACGTCGGCCCGAACAAAGGTCGGGGGGCTGGCGTGTATTCTGAAAAGCTGCTCCCCAAGCAGGGCTCCTCGTGGGCACGCACCTTGTAGTAGCCATTGGTGGGGTCCTGCGGAGAAAAAGACGGCCATGAGGTTAGAGGTGGACTCACTGCTCGGTTCTAAGTCGCCAGCTAGGAGCTGTGCCATTTTATAGGATATGGTGCTGAAGAACAGTTTTCCATGTTTAGGAATGATCGTATTTTTCAGAGTGTAAGATGTACCTTTCCCCCCTCAAAATAGGGGGCGACAGTCTGGGTGCATCTTATACACCGAATACAGAATTTTTGACCTCCCGAAACCCCGCCCCCTTTGCAGAGTTTGGGAGGCTTGCAAAGTGCTCCTGGGGAGGGCAAAAAAAGCAAAAAACAGGCCGTTTTTGCCCCCCAGCCCCCAGTGGCACTCTACAAGCATCCAAAGTCTCTGCATGCCTTTTTTTTGCAAAAAAACAGCCCATTTTTTGCTCATTTTTACCCCACCCCCATCCCAGCCCATAAGAGCACTTTAAGAGCCTCCCAAAGCTCGTCATGCCCCCCCTTTTTTTTGCAAAAAATGAGGCGTGCAAAGGGTTCGGGAGACCTGCATAATGCAAAACCTTTTTTTCCCCAAAAAATACCTCTTCAAAATCATGCTGCGCCTTATACTCCGGTGCATCTTATACTCCAAAAAATACGGTATCGGTCGCAGGTAAACCTAAATCTCATCTATCATAGGAATCTTCTCCCCCCACAACTTCCTTTCCCCTCATTTGTTTATTCATTGGAGACATCTCCATCCCACCTAAGAGCTGGAGCCTACTGGTGAAGGTCTTCTCCCGTTCATCTCCACCAACACATCTTGGGAAAGGTGGTGGCTTGAAAGACAGCGAGTGGTCTACAATTCCCCAGGCAGACCCAGAACCAAAAGGGAGGGGGAACCTGAATGCAAATCCCTCTGCAACTGCACTGGCTGGGTCAGATATGTGGGAAAATCCCGCACAGCAGCGGCTGCCGAGCTCACCTTTAGCTCCTGACTCCCTTCGTCATCCTCCAGGATTTCACTGTGTTCAGTGTGCGACGTGGCTGGAGACTCGCTGCTTGTAGCCTGGAGGCAGAGGAAGGGGGAAAGGTGAGCATTGCTATCCAAGAGGGCTTTGCATAAGCTTGGGACCCAGAATTGAAACTGCCCACCTGGCTTAGAATGGAGCAATAATGCCAGGGTATGGGAGGAGGAGGAGGGGAAGGGGAAGGGGAGGAGGAGGAGAAGGACAAGAAGAAAAGAAGGAGGAGGAGGAGGTGGAGAAGAGGAGGAGGTGAAGAAGAAGGAGAAAGAGAAGGGGAAGGAGAATGGAAGGAGAAGGGGAAGGGGAGGAGGAGGATAAGGAGAAGAAGAAAAGAGTAGGAGGAGGAGGAGAAGAAGAAGAGGAGGAGGAGGGGGAGGAGAAAAGAAGCAGAGGAGGTGGAGGAGAAGAAGAAGAAGGAGAAAGGGATGGAAGGAGAAGGGGAAGGGGAGGAGGATAAGGAGGAGGAGAAGAAAAGAAGACGAAGAAGAGGAGGAGGAGAAGAAGAAGAAGAAGAAGAAGAGGAGGAGGTGAAGAAGAAGAGGAAGGGGAATGGAAGGAGAAGGGGAAGGGGAGGAGGAGGATAAGGAGAAGAAAAGAAGATGAAGAAGAGGAGGAGGAGAAGAGGAGGAGGAGGAGAAGAAAAGAAGAAAAGGAAGAAGAGGAGGAGAGGAGGAGGAGGAGAAGATGAAGAAGAGGAGAATAAAGGCAAATTTAAAACAATAACACATCACTTGGTGGTTGCCAGACCATTGGGAGCTGCCTCTAAAAACTGTAGGCCCAAATATGAGCCAATCATGGACAGGAACATTCAAATGTCACCAAACAAGAACTTGGAGGCTATGTGGACCTTCCTGGTGGCCCATTCTATGTTCTAGGGGTGTCAGGTTCCCTCAGGGAACCAAAGCAATAGGGCAGCCACCAAGGGCTGAGCAGGGACAGCCAAAGGGCCGGATGTGGCCCCTGGGCCATAGAATGCCAGGGCCTGACCTACATACAGTACTCTAGTGAGCCACCTTCTTAACTAACTTCCTCCCAACCACATTTTCCATGTTTTGCTGCCCCTTTGGCCTCTGGAATGCAGCCTCTCCCTCCTGGGAATCCAGATTACATTCCACCACAGAGGCCAAGTGCGATATGTGTTTATGCCATACCCTCAAATGGAGTGGCTGCATTTCTATGACATGCTAGACTTGATTAGTTTTAATCTGAATTATTTTGGGGGAGAGGGGGGGAAGGTAGTGTGTTGTGTGAACGATATCCATTTAATCAGTAGAGTGCAAAGAATTGAAACAAGATTTATTCACTAACCAGACTGAATGCGCTGCGTGAACATAGCCAATAAAGATTTAGCATTAGACGGTTTGTGTTCAATAGCAACTCACTCCTTTCATTTCAAACATTCATGTGACAGGATTAGGGCTAAAAGAATGGCTAAAATAGTGCCCTCTATGGCCGTGAAGGTGAATCTATGGCACGCAGAGCCCGCTATGTGGGCAATGTGAGCCGTTGCCCCAGCTCAGCTCCACTGCGCATGTGCACGCGCCTCCCGCTGGCCATCTGGTTTTCGGGTCTCTGATGTGCATGTGAAGGGGGCACATGTGGGAGACATGCATGCATGTGTGGGGTGGGGCACACGGGGGCCACACTATTCTACAACATTTAGCTGCAGCTCCTTCTCTGCCCCTCACCAGGGGTGGGCTACGATGGGTTTGGAAGAATCTGTAGCTAATGTTATGGCTGGTTCGGAGAACTTCCAAATCCCAACCCTGGCTGGCCACGCCCCTCCCTCCCTTCCCCTCCCAGGAGTCTCCATGCGGCCTGTTTTGAATGCCAGGTAAGTTTAAGGCCCACACAGAGGCTCGCGGAAGGGGAAACACAGGCCTACTGCACATTCCGGGCCACGGGGCCTCCGGAGCCCAGGGGAGCAATTTTCCCCTTCCCAGAAGCTCAAGGAAAGCCTCTGGAGCCTGCGGAGGGTGAAAATGAGTCCCTCACCATGGTGCAGGAGGCTGATTAGGCCATGCCCACCCAGCAACTGAGCAGAGAACCCTTTGCTGAAATTTTTGAAGCACCCACACACAGTGTGTAATTTTGAATTCTACCTATGCCTCATTTGCTTGTGGTTACAATGATAAAAGGAGAAGTACTTTCTCTCTCTCCCCTCCCTCTTTCCCTCTCTTCCTCCTCCCTCTTCCCTCTCCCTCCCTCTGTCTCTCTTCCTCTTCCCTCTCTCCCTCCCCGCTCTCCCTCTTCCCTCTCTTCCTCGCTCTCTCCCTCTCCCTCCCTCTCCTCCAAAGCAGGCAGGCTTGGCTAGCTGGGACTGGATGCTGCAGAAAGAGGGGCTTGAGAGAAACAGGGGATCCCGTGAGCGCCCATCTTGGCTTACCATGGGTTCCTTGGCGTCATCTTCCACCTCGCTGGGCCTGCTGGGGCTGCTCTCGCTTGTGGTGATCTGCACGAGGATATCGGCCTTAGACAGCTGCGTTCCCCGCTTGGCTGTGGAAGAGACGGATAGCGAGAGTTTGCAGAGTGCAAAACCTTTTTTTAAAATTTGCCTCTTCAAAATCTTGGTGCGTCTTATACTCCGAAAAATACAGTAGCTATAGATTCAACCATAGTTTCAGCTGAGAAACTGGGCGTGCGAGACCAAATCTAGTCCAAAAATGCTAAGGAATTCATGGAAGCTTGGCATTCATGGTGGCACAGTGGTTAGAGTGCAGTACTGCAGGCTGCTTCTGCTGACTGCCGGCTGCCTGCAATTTGGCAGTTCGACTCTCACCAGGCTCAAGGTTGATTTAGCCTTCCATCCTTCTGAGGTGGGTCAAATGAGGACCCAGATTATTGGGGCAAGAGGCTGACTCTGTAAACCACTTAGAGACCGCTGTGAGGCACTGTGAAGTGGTATATAAGTCTAAGTGCTATTGCCATTGCTAACTCTGCCCACTGCCAGGAGTTTGATCCTGACCGGCTCAAGGTTGACTCAGCCTTCCATCTTTCCGAGGTCGGTAAATACGAGGACCCAGATTGTTGAGGGGAAATAGGCTGGCTCTATAATCTGCTCAGAGTGTTGTAAAACACTATGGGGCAGGGGCATATAAGTCTAAGTGTGATTGCTAGGTGTGTGTGTCTAAAAGAAGGGAATGACAAGTTCATTATTCCAAAGTGCCCATTAAACTGGACCGTGTGTCATCCCAATCATTTACATTGTCTGCATGATGATGCTACTATGCAAAGCAAGCCCATTATGTCAGCTGCGTAATGAGATCACTGCCCCAATAATGGAAATGAGATCATTGGCTCAATGGCATCAGCAGAGCAATGACAAAGATGTTGTCATTCTGCAGAGGACCACAAGTGTGTTCCTTGCACACAAGACAAAGCTGTGTCAAGGCCTGATCCACTGAGATTGTTTTCCCCCTTCTTCGGTGAAGCCAGAAAGGGCCCTACTTGGGGTTCCACCCCTTGCCTAACTATCCCACTGGGCTACTCAAGGTGGCCCCGACAATCACTGTTGAATGCCATTGTGTTTCTGCCAAGGATTTTGCTTAGCTCTTTGTTTCTCCGCGTTCCTAAGTTGCTAAGTTTAAGAAACATTGGCTTTGCTTTAGGGAATTTCACTCAAGAAAGTGCCATCTTTTCTTTTGGGTCTTTGGCCTGCCACACTTTCTATTATTCCACTATGCATTTTCTGTGGTGGGAAAATGGGAGGGGGGATTGTACGGAGTTAGATGCTATGTAGCCATAACAACATTCTTTCTAGAAAGCCAAGGTCATCCTTTGTCTTTGCACCTCTGCACCGGACCGGATCTGGATGGGTGGAACTGCCAGTGTGGCAGTGGGAGATTGGACCGTGTGGTGGACTTGTGGGTGTGGGGGCAAGATCTTGAACTTTCAACTGGGTGGGGAAAACCGGGAAGCTTTCAGATTCGGGTTTTCCCAGATGTGCCAACATGTCTCTCTTAATCAATTGGAACTTTGAGCAATTCTTTGCCTTGGATTCTGATTTACTTCTGGATGCTTCTTTGGGACCCTGACAGAAAGGACTGCAAAGCCCAGGGAGAGAGGAAGAGGAAGGGAGTGAGAGAAAGTTGCAGAAATCCTCACCTTTTCCGCAGCGCTTGCGTCGATAGCAGAGGGAGACAAAGACCACCAAGAGCAAGAGAGCCACGACGCCCGAGGCAGCCAAAGCCCCCAGCATCAGGACCGACAGGACCTCTTGGTAGAAAAAAAAGGAGATTCAAATTAGAAAGGGGTGACCAGCTGCATCTGATGAAGAGAACCACTGTTCCCACTCGGCTTCCTTTTAATAAGAATCTAGGAGTCTCAAAAAGGTGCTTGCAAGCAGACTCTTACTGAAATTTGATTACACGCTAAGAGATTGATATTTTAATACATTGGTCTAATGTCTATAGTTTCTAAAACACACTGAACTGCAAATGATCCCTTCCTCCCTCCATTCCTCCCTCCCCCTCCCTCATTTTATTTCCTTCTCCCTCCCTCCCTCATCTTACCTCCCTTCCTTTTTCTCCCTCCCTTTATTTCCTTCTCCTTTCCTCTCTCCCTCATCTTCCCTTCCTTCCTTTTCCTTCTTTCCTTCCTTCTTCCCTCCCTTCCTCCTTTTATTTCCTTCTCCCTCCCTCCATCTTACCTTCCTTCTTTTCTTTCTTTTCCTCCATCCCTCCCTCCTTTTATTTCCTTCTCCCTCCCTCCTTCATCTTACCTTCCTTCTTTCCTTCCTTTTCCTCCCTCCTTTTATTTCCTTATCCTTCCCTCCCTCCCTCATCTTCCCTTCCTTCCTTTTCCTTCTTTCCTTCCTCCCTTTTATTTTATTCTCCCTCCATTGTCTTACTTTCCTTCCTTTTCCTCCCTCCCTCCTTTTATTTCCTTCTCCCTCCCTCCTTCATCTTACCTTCCTTCTTTCCTTCCTTTTCCTCCCTCCTTTTATTTCTGTCTCCTTCCCTCCCTCCCTCATCTTCCCTTCCTTCCTTTTCCTTCTTCCCTCCTTTTATTTCATTCTCCCTCCGTCATATTACCTTCCTCCCTTCCTTTTCCTTCCTTCCTTCCTTCCTTCCTTCCTTCCTTCCTTCCTTCCTTCCTTCCTTCCTTCCTTTCATCCACCCATCCAAGTCTCAATTTGCAACTCTGGTTGGCTAACATCAAGGTAAAACAAATAGCAACCAATACCCTCCAATTGAACACACAACAATAATGCAAGTACATGCAAGGCCAAACACAACCGCAATCCTTTCAGAAGGGGCTCATCTCTAACTTCCTGTCTGAAGGTCTGGGGGGGAAGCCAGGTTTTCACAGCTTTACAAAAGACCAAGAAAGAATCTCAGCAGGAATGCTGATCCACGCAGCCCCAAGGAAGGCATCCTCCCTGTGTCCCAGCAAGTATCATGTTCTACAAAAGGATCTCGGAAAATTGCCATCCTTTGACTGATTGGCGATAAGCGGTCCTGCCCATAACCAGGTTCTGTGCCGCGAAGATGGATTGTGTGTTGCGCGAACTCAGCCGATGAGCTACAACAGGCTACGGAGTCCAGGCAGCCATGGCCAAGCTTAGTGCAGCAAAAGGAGGAGACGCACCTTGGCGGCGTAAGCTGACTGCCACGGAGCGTGCCCCAAAGCGGTTCCAGGCCGTGCAGTTGTAGGGAAGCGCGAAGTCATCGTCGTGAGTTGGGTCGATCAGCAGAGCTGAGAGCACCCCTTGCTCAGTCACTACGGTGTCCACCGTGAAGCGATCCAGAGAGCCTGTATCCAGAATCCGTTCGCCCCACGCCCAGGCCTAGCGCAGAAGAGAAAGGACTTAATGCAATTACTGTAACATGCTGCAGGGGGACAATACAATGCAACACAATAGCAGAGTTGGAAGGGACCTTGGAGGACTTCTAGTCCAACCCCCTGCCCAGGCAGGAAACCCTATACCATTTCAGACAAATGGCTACCCAACATCTTCTTAAAGACTTCCAGTGTTGGGGCATTCACAACTTCTGGAGGCAACTTCTGTTCCACTGATTCGTTGTTCTAACTGTCAGGAAATTTCTCCTCAGTTCTAAGTTGCTTCTCTCCTTGATTAGTTTCCACCCATTGCTTCTTGTCCTGCCCTCAGGTGCCTTGGAGAATAGCTTGACTCCCTCTTCTTTGTGGCAACCCCTGAGATCTTGGAAGACTGCTATCATGTCTCCCCTAGTCCTTCTTTCTATTAAACTAGACATATCCAGTTCCTGCAACCGTTCTTCATATGTTTTAGCCTCCAGTCCCCTAATCATCTTTGTTATTCTTCTCTGCATGCTTTCTAGAGTCTCCACATCTTTTCTAAATCATGGTGACCAAAACTGAATGCAGTATTCCAAGTGTGGCCTTACCAAAGGATTATAAAGTGGTATTAACACTTCACGTGATCTTGATTCTATCCCTCTGTTTATGTAGCCTAGAACTGTGTTGGCAGCTGCTGCACATGGCTGACTCATATTTAAATGGTTGTCCACTAGGACTCTAAGATCCCTCTCACAGTTACTACTGTTGAGCAAGGTACCACCTGTACTGTACCTGTGCATTTCGTTTTTCTTGCCTAAATGTAGAACCTGACTCTTTTCACCATTGAATTTCATTTTATTAGATAGTGCCCAATGTTCAAGTTTGTCAAGATCCTTCTGTATCTTAAGCCTGCCTTCTGGAGTGTTGGCTATTCCTGCCGGCTTGGTGTCATCTGCAAATTTGATGAGTTCCCCATGTATTCCCTCATCCAAATCATTGATGAAGATGTTGATGTTGCACCGGGCAAAAACTACAGGTAGTCCTTGACTTACGATCCCAATGGAGCCCAAAATTTCTGTTCTTAAGGGAGACATTTGTTGAATGAGTTTTGCCTCATTTTACGACCTTTCTCACCTCGGTTGTTAAGTGAATCACTGCAGTTGATAAATTAGTAACCCGGTTGTTAAGTGAATCTGGCTTGCCCCATGCACTTTGCCCATCAAAAGGTTGCAAAAGGGGATCACGTAATCTTTGGGACACAGCAACGGTCATAAATATGAGTCAGTTGCCAAGCGGTCGAATTATGACCCCATGACCATGGGAATGCTGTAAAGGTCATAACTTTGAAAATCGGTCATGTCACTAAGAGTTGTATCTTTTTATTCTTGATGAAAGTATTTTTATTCTCCTTAGGTACGCGGAGAGCATTTGCACCAGAGACAAATTCCTTGTGTGCCCAATCACAGTTGCCCAATTAAGAATGCTATTCCATTTTTATTTAATTTATTTCTACATTTCGGACTCAATTGTGGTCATTCAGCCACGGACTCCCTGTGTAGAGAGAGAGCATCTAGGTAGCAGCTTCCCTCTGGAAGTCCTTTTCGCAAAAATAAACCTCTTGGCTGACTTTTTTTCACTCGTGGCTCATACCATAATTGGGCATCAGCAGCTCTGTTGTGGGAAAATGGGAGTGGGGATTGTACGGAGCTAGATGCTATGTAGCCGTAACAACATTCTTTCTAGAAAGTCAAGGTCATCCTTTGTCTTTGCACCTCTGCACCTGACCGGATCTGGATGGGTGGAACTGCCAGCATGGCAGTGGAAGATTGGACCATGTGGTGGACTTGTGGATGTGGGGACAAGATCTTGAACTTTCAACTGGGTGGGGGAAACCGGGAAGCTTTCAGATTCGGGTTTTCCCAGATGTGTCAACATGTCTCTCTTAATACATTGGAACTTTGAGCAATTCCTTGCCTTGGACTCTGATTTACTTCTGGATGCTGTTTGGAACCCTGACAGAAAAGACTGCAAAGCCCAGGGAGAGAGGAAGAGGAAGGGAGTGAGAGAAAGCGGGCATAATTGGGCATCACCAGCTCAGAAAAGCTATTTATTACCTGTCTACATTTGCAAATCTAATTTTTTTTCTGTTTTTTTGCAGACTCATTGGAGGGGGAACCAACCTCTCACCAGGGTTTGAAAACAAAGCCCGCTGGGAAAGTGATTTGGAATTACAAACTCTGTGTTGATTTGTTCTTGGCTGTTTACAGATTAACAGAGTTGGAAGGGACCTTATAGGTCATCTAGTCCAACCCCCCCCTTGCCCAAGCAGGAGACCCTACACCACTCCTGACAAATGGCAGTCCAATCTCTTCTTGAACGCCTCCAGTGATGAAGCTCCCACAACTTCCAAAGGCAACTTCTGTTCCATCGGTTGATTGTCCTCATTGTCAGGAAACTTCTCCTTATTTTTAATTTGAATCTCTCCTTAATCAGTTTCCATCCATTATTCCTTGTCTGGTCTTTGGGCGCCTTAGAAAATAGCTTGACCCCCTCCTCTCTGTGGCAGCCCCTCAAATATTGAAACACAAGCTATTATGTCTCCCCTGGTCCTTCTTTTCATTAAACGAGACATACCCAGGTCCTGCAAACGTTCTTCATATATTTTAGCCTCCAGTCCCCTAATCATCTTGGTTGCTCTTCTCTGCACTTTTTCTAGAGTCCCAACATCTTTTTAATAGTGTGGTGACCAAAACTGGATGCAGTACTCTAGGTGTGGTCTTATTAGGGCTTTATAGAGTGGTATTAGTACCTCCCTTGATCTTGATTGTATCCCTCTGTTAATGCTACTAAGGATTGCATTGCATCTAAGTCATTTATTTGGTAGGGTGGGAGCAAAGCTTGCTCCCTTCCCTCTCCCCTCCCTCCCCTCCCCAGGGATTCTACTTCTATTTTAAAAAAAATCTTTTTAGCCTAACATTGTATTAGTGGCTGGCTGGTGATACGGCTTTCCTTTTTCACAGGAAAAAAAGAAAGAAAGAAAGAAAATGCACAGAGAGAAAAATGTGAATTGCGGAGAGCAGCGCTGTGGCGAGCTGCATCGGGGACTTCTGGTTGCGTCGGCTACTTGGAAAACTGAGCACATGAGGCAGGCGCACCAGCCAGCAATGTGCTGTCTCATCTCCTTGTTCAGGGAGAAATCAAAGGCAGAACCCCGCCCCCTCTGTGTTCCCTGCAGTTGAGAGCATCGGCGTTCCAGGCCGTAGGAATCTGGATTCGGTGACCTGTATGTGATCTGCAAATAAAGCAGCTATACCCAGACAGCTGGCTTTCGATTTTGCAAAATTCATCCTGCTTTAGCTTGGCAGTGCAAGAAAATGCTGACGGTTGAGATCATGCACTCAGACTGTTCACTCCCTAAACGTTGGGGGAAGATTCTCAGCCATCCAGGATGTGGTTATTAAAGGTGCTTTTTCCCCCCCGCAAGAGGCAACTGGATTTTCTGGATTTTTTTTCCTTTGAAGACATTTTGCTTCTCATCCAAGAAGCTTCTTCAGTTCTGACTGGATGGTGGTGGGGAATGGAAGGATTTATATTCCTTGCGGACGGGTGGTCATTTGCATTCTTTTAGACCAGGGGTGTCAAACTCAAGGCCCGCGGGCCGGATACGGGGTGCTTAGATCTGGACTGTGGGGCTGCCCTGGAAACTGAGAAGGACCGGCCTGGGATGCCTCTGCCAGCAAAAACGGAGCTCAAAAGGGACGCGTATGGCTCTCCCGAGCTCCGTTTTTGGTGTCAGAGGGTTGCAGGAGGCCGTCGCAGCCAAAAACAGAGCTGGCGAGTCTGTTTTCGCTGGCAGAGCGCTCAGGCTCTCCCGACACGAGTGACATTGAGCTGACCACACCCTCAGCTCCCCTGAGGTCAAACAGAACCCTGATGTGGCCCTCAATGAAATTGAGTTTGACATCCCTGCTTTAGACAGTCGTTGAGGCCACTTGGAGGTTTATCTGTGTCCTCAGGGTCGCAGTGCAAGTGGGTGTGGAGAATGGGTTGTCACTACTCACTACTCACTACCCTGAGGACTCAGATAAACCTTCCAGTGGCCTCAACGACTCTCTAAAAGGATGCAAATGACCAGCTGTCTGCAAGGAATATAAATCCTTCCATTCCCCACCACTATCCAGTCAGAGCTGAAGGAGCGTCTTGGATGAGAAGCGAAATGTGTCTTCAAAGAGTGCTGTTATTTTCCCGCCGAAGTGGTACCTATTTATCTACTCTCATTCGCATGCTTCCCTAGTTCTCCTTTCAGCTAAAGGGAAGGAGGATGGGAGGAGGCCCATTCAGACTTGCAAGATTCTGTTCCTTAACCTTCAAATAAAAAAAGTTTTAGTAGCTATAACTTTGGTATTCAACTTCTGCAGAGCTGGCAAATTCTGGACAGGAAACACAATACTGGAACTCATTTATTTGGCTTATAAAAGAGGTCCCTGATGTGATGCAGTTGGATACCCTGGGCTCCCTCTCTCCGGTTGGACAATGCTGGTGTCAGGCCTTCAGCCATCTTTTTAGGGGGATCTTTGGCCTGCCACACTTTCTATTATTCTACTATGCATTTTCTATTGTGGGAAAATGGGAGGGGGGGGGATTGCACGGAGTTAGATGATATGTAGCCATAACAAAATTCTTTCTAGAAAGCCAAGGTCATCCTTTGTCTTTCCACCTCTACACCTGACACCAGAGACAAATTCCTTGTATGTCCAATCACAGTTGGTCAATTAAGAATGCTATTCTATTTTTATTTAATTTATTTCTACATTTTGGACTCAATTGAGGTCATTCAGCCATGGACTCCCTGTGTAGAGAGAGAGCATCTAGGTAGCAGCTTCCCTCCGGAAGTCCTTTTCCCAAAACTAAACCTCTTGGCTGACTTTTTTCACTCGTGGCTCATACCATAATTGGACATCACCAGCTCTGTTGTGGGAAAATGGGAGTGGGGATTGTACGGAGCTAGATGCCATGTAGCCATAACAACATTCTTTCTAGAAAGTCAAGGTCATCCTTTGTCTTTGCACCTCTGCACCTGACCGGATCTGGATGGGTGGAACTGCCAGCATGGCAGTGGAAGATTGGACCATGTGGTGGACTTGTGGATGTGGGGGCAAGATCTTGAACTTTCAACTGGGTGGGGGAAACCAGGAAGCTTTCAGATTCGGGTTTCTCCAAATGTGCCAACATGGCTCTCTTAATAAATTGGAACTTTGAGCAATACTTTGCCTTGGACTCTGATTTAATTTTGGATGCTATTTGGAACCTTGACAGCTGGTTTGCATCCTCAAATGAAGCCTTGCTCTGTGCATATTATGGTCTGTAGCTTTTTCTGGGGTTGATTTAACTGTCTTGCATAGCTTTGATTTTTTGGAGAAGAGCGATAACAGGACTGCGCATCTCTGCACATCTACACTGAAAGAAGTCTCCACGGAGACAAGCAGGTAAGCCCGAGTATTTTAGCAACCTAAGCCTGCTGAGCTTTGGGGGAAGATGAGAAATTGGATTTTAGACTTATTGTTTCATTAATAATTCCACTCCAGCCTTCTTGCTGTTTTTAACTGTTTGTATACCCATCAATTACACTTCTTCTTCTTTTTTTTTAAAAAGGTAGCACTTCATTGTTTGCTAGTGGCCTGGAGCCTCTCTGAAGCACACATGACAAAGATATGAATGGGCAGAAAATAAAGCAGTTGCCATAGTTTTCCTGCTCAGCAAGGCAGTTAACTGGAGCAGCAGCCATGCAAATGAACTCACTGCCTATATGTAATAGACCCTCCTCTTCTAAATTCCTGGGGGGCTAAAAAATGTCCTTTCATCTAGCTTAGTGGAAGATTTGCCCATGTTGTCTGAATCTACCGGGTTCAGACTGGTACGATATGAAGATGTGAATCAACACTGGCCTCAGTGTCAGGGTCTTTTTGGTGTTGGCCCCTCACCTTCTGCAGAAATGTACTATGTTGATGATCCAAAGGGTTTTGATGAAGGCAAAATACAGGTAGTTCTTTAACACAAATGAACAGAGTGGGAAGGGACCTTGTAGGTCATCTAGTCCAACCCCTCTTCCCAAGCAGGAGACCGTACACCATTTCTGACAGATGGCTGTCCAGTCTCTTCTTGAAGGCTTCCAGTGATGAAGCTCCCACAACTTCTGAAGGCAACTTCAGAGAGTGATTGTTCTCACTGTCAGAAAATTTCTCCTTATTTCCAGGTTGAACATCTCCTTGTTCAGTTTCCATCCATTGTTCCTTGTCTGGCCTTCAGGTGCTTTGGAAAATAGCTTGACCCCCTTCCTCTCTGTGGCAGACCCTCAAATATTGGAAGACTGCTATCATGTCTCCCCTGGTCCTTCTCTTCACTAGACTAGCCATGCCCAGTTCCTGCAACCGTTCTTCATATATTTTAGCTTCCAGTCCACTAATCATCCTGGTTGCTCTTCTCTGTACTTTTTTCTAGAGTCTCAACATCTTTTTTATAGTGTGGGGACCAAAACTGGATGCTGTACTCTAGGTGTGATCGAATGTCAGGCCAATGGAAGCTCACTAAAAGATTGAAATACTTACGATCCTGTCCGGCCGCGGCACGCTTTCCACCAAGCATTCCAGACGGGCCTTGGCCCCCACTGCCGTCTGCTGGCTCGATTCAGCGCTGATAATGGGTGGACCTGGAAACAAAGGCCCAACCTGAGCAAATTAGAGGTTTTGGGAGTTCTCGGCGCTTTTTGAGCTTGGTTGCTTAGTTGCAGACATTTCATTATGAAACTACCGTCGGCAACATCATCAGTAGCTTGTGAGTGTGGGGTTTTGCTCCCTGTTTATATACAGCAGCTCGCCCTGCCAATGTTGCTGGCGGGGTGTGTGTGTGTGACTTTATTTTTGGGAGTTCCTTGATTAGGCATTGTTTTCTGCTTGATTGTTTGCATGGTGTTAATCTCTGCTTATCTGGTGTTAGCCGCTGGAAAAAAAAACTGGTCTTTTTCTTTAATTGGCAGCTTTTTTATTGTCTCCTTTGAATGCCGTTTAAATGTGCTTTATCTCTATGTGTATACTGATAGCTGATTTGCCTGAACAGCAATAGCACTTAGACTTATATACCGCTTTACAGTCCTTCACAGCCCTCTCTAAGCGGCTTTACAGAATCAAACTATATGTTTACAGCATATTTTCCCCCAACAATCTGGCTCCTCATTTTACCCACCTCAGAAGGGTGGAAGGCTGAGTCAACCTTGAGCCTGGTGAGATTTGAACTGCCAAATTGCAGGCAGCCGGCAATCAGCAGAAATAGCCTGCAGTACTGCACTCTAACCACTGTGGGCACCATGAATGCCAAACTTCCACGAATTCCTTAGCATTTTTGGACTAGATTTGGTCTAGCATGCTCAGTTTCTCAGCTGAAACTATGGTTGAATCTATAGCTACCGCATTTTTCGGAGTATAAGATGCACCAAGGTTTTGAAGAGGCAAATAAAAAAAAAAGTTTTGCATTCTGCAAACCTCCCCAAAACGGCCCCCTTTTTTTTTTTTTGCAAAAATGGGCCTGTTTTTTTTTCTTTTCAAAAAAGGGAGTATGAATAGCCCTTAGGAGGCTTGTAGAGTGTTCCGGGGGGGGGGGGGGAGGGGAGCAAAACAAGCAAAAAATGGGCCATTTTTTTGCAAAAACAGGGCCGTTTTTTTGTCAAAGAAGGTCATTAGGAAGCTTATAGAGTGCTCCTGGAGGCTGGGGGGGGGGGGATTGAGCAAAACCCGGGCTGTTTTTTGCTCATTTCTGCCCTCCCCAGCCCCCAGGAGCTCTCTGAAAGCCTCCTACAAGCTATGCATTGCCATTTTGGTGAAGGGAGCAGGGTTTCAGGAGGCAAAAAAAAAATGCTTTATTCAGTGTATAAGACACGCCCAGATTTTCAGCCTCTTTTTTGAGGGAAAAAGGTGCGTCTTCTACTCCGGAAAATACGGTATGTGTTGTGAGATTTAGAAGTTGTCATTGTGTCTTCTAACTACTAGTTGGTGTGCATGAATGCGCTCTGCTAGGCTTCTGCCTGCCTGCCCTACATGGCGGCTTGTTAATACTATTTAACACTGTATCTCGTATATACAATGCTTAACCTTGTAGATGTACCGTATTTTTTCGAGTATAAGAGGCACTCCCCCCCACCCCCCCAAAAGTGGATGGAGATATCTGTGCGTCTTAGACTCCGAATATGGAGGGGGGAGGGAGTTGGTGTGGCACCAAAAAACTGTTCTAAAATGGGTGGCGGCGGCTGTGCCGAATGGAGCCGAGGTGGCGCAGGGGTTAGGGTGCAGTACTGCAGGCCACTTCAGCTGACTGTTATCTGCAGTTCAGCGGTTCTAATCTCACCGGCTCAAGGTTGACTCAGCTTTCCATCCTTCTGAGGTGGGTGAAATGAGGACCCAGACTGTGGGGGCGATATGCTGACTCTGTAAACCACTTAGAGAGGGCTGAAAGCCCTATGAAGCGGTATATAAGTCTAACTGCTATTGCTATTGCTATTGGTCGGCGGCAAATGGGCTGCGGCAAATAGATGAATACCGGATGGATGCTGGGAGGCAGAGGCAGATTTTCTCTCCCTTGTTTTCCTCCCCAAAAGCTAGGTGCGTCTTATAGTCTGAAAAATACAGTCTGCTACAGATATACATACGAATGTTGTGGATGAATATGCATATGTTGCAGATGCACAGTGCATTTACAATACTGTAGATTGTTGCATCTTGCAGACACAAATTCAAAGATCACCAAAGAGAGAGCTCCATATATTCTTTTCTATTGGAAATTAGACCTCTTAGCTCCTCATTCAGAAGCTCCTGAAGACCCAGATATGGTCTTAGGCCCGGAGCTGCCCAGGCAACTGGAGACTAGCTCAGATGGCTTCATCGACAAGGTTGCCATTTTTATCCCCTCTCACCTGGGGGTTTGCATTTCTAGCTTTTATGATGTTTTGTGATATGCATTCATACTTTAAATTTTTGCTTGATTTGCTGCTTATAATCTGACTGCTGTTCATTGCCAAGCCATCTACACTGAGATGAAGCCCGTATAAACTTGAACGAACGAATGAATTGAACTTGATAGGGAGTCGCGATTTGATTACAATGGGATGGCTGATGAATAAATGAGGATGGGAAAGTCATAACTTTCCTCTTTCCTCACAGCAATTCCCCCCCCTCCATTTGGGAAATGGTTTGAACCATCTACCCCCTCCACCCCACTTTGGCAGATTCGCCCTTCTGAGCCTTGAACCCTCACCATTCACAGCCAGGGTCACTTCTTTCTCAGCCACTCCAATGCGCGGCACGATGGCTTTGCACACGTACACCCCGGCGTCCTCCTGGGTCACTGCCTTGAGATGCAGTGTGTTGCCGTTACTCAGCACCTGTGAATACAAGTTGGCTCAGTTGACCGTGTCTTCCTTAATCAACAAGCAGGGATGGGCTTCAAAATTTTTAGCCAGGGGTTCTCTGCCCAATTGCTGGGTGGGCATGGCCATGGTGGGCATGGCCATGGTGGCATGGCCATGTCAGCCTCCTGCACCATGAGGGGGCGTTTTTGTCCTCCCCAGGTTCTGGAGGCTTTTCTTGAGCCTCCGGGAGAACGAAAACGGCTTCCTGAACTTCCAGTAGGCCTGTTTTTCGCCCTGCCCAAGCCTCCACGCATGCCCTGCACTTACCTGCATCCAAAACAGCCTGCGTGGGGACTCCTGGGAGGGGACGTGTGGGCATGGCCAGCCAGGAGTGGGATTTGGGGGCTCTCCAAACTGCACAGAGTCTTAGCTTCTCCCGAACCCCTGCAAACTCTCCGCAGCTCACCCCTACAGGGAGGCCACGTGTTGCCCATCCCCATTTGAAAGGGATGAGTTGGAAGGAGCCTGATAGCATCTCCCCCCCACCCTGTTTGTATTCCCCCCCTTACTTTGGTTTGTAAGCAGCCCTGAGTCCCTCTGGGACTAGGGCGGCATAGAAATGCAATAAATCAAATCAAATCAAACCCTCAACTTTTTACTAAAAGGTGTAAGCTTTCCTGAGTTGCAGCCTCCCTTCATCAATTGCGCGGCATCTTTTGATTAAATTGATAAGTTGGAAGAGGTGTTAGCACACCTCTCTCAGTTTGGGGCTACTGCTGATTAACATGGCATTTCTCCTACAATGTCCCTTTATGAAGGCAGTGAGGGATTGGTGGGAAGAGACCTTTTTGTTAGTGGTGGGCCCAGTTTGGGTATTGTTTACCAGTTGCAAAGATAGAAATCAGAAAGATAGAAATCAGAGCCAACTTGGGTAGGCCCTAATATATGGGAAGAGGCATCACAGATCTGTTATACATCCTCTACAACAGTGGTTCCCAAACTTGGCAACTTTAAGACTTGTGGACTTCAACTCCTAGAATTCTGGCTGGAGAATTCTGGGAGTTGAAGTCCACAAGTCTTAAAGTTGCCAAGTTTGGGAACCACTGCTCTACAACTCTCGCCAAGTTCAACTGTTCCACAGCCTCCTTCTTTGTTAGCACTTGCCAAATATTGCTCTACAGCAGTGTTTCACAATCTTGGCCACTTTAAAGATGCATGGGCTTCAACTCCCAGAATTACAGGGGGTTCTGGGAATTGAAGTCTATGCCTCTTAAACTGGCCAAATTATTGGCTAGTCAAGTATATTTGTCAGAAAAGATGCTACCGGACTCTTCCTATTGAAATTGTAACTGTAATAAATGAAAAACCATCTGAAATGTGGAGAGGCCCCTCAAGGCTGTGGAACTCGGAACTAATGCTAGCGTTTGGCTCTATGGTTCAAACTTTGGCGCGAGTCTCTCATTTCTCTCCTCTACCTTCTGATGTTGAGCTTGTGCTCGCTATCAAAACGGTAGAGAAAACGGAAATGGACTGTCGAAGCTCAACTCACCACAGTGGATCCTTTCTTTGTCCAGGCCAAGGTAAGAGGTGGGTTGCCTGTCCAGGTGCAGGTAAAAGAGGCATCTGAGCCGATGTCCACTGTCAGGGGCTTGGGCTGGGAGACAAGGTGAGGCCCAACTACAGGAGCAAAAAAAGAGAGAGGAAAGAGTTGGTTGAGCATCAATGAGCCAATAAGTTGATAGAGGACTCAGGACCCAACTACATAGCGTGGCACGACAAAGCCGCGCTCGACTAAGCCGCGCCCGATTAAACTGCGTCGCTGACATCATCAACAGGGCGACAACAGCGAGCGCGGAGAAAGAAGGGCGCTTTAAATAGCGCTTTGAAAGCAAGCTGATTCAACTTAAGGTAAGGGTTAGGTTTAGGGTTAGTTTTAGGGTTAGCTTTAGGGTTAGGGTTAGGTTTAGGGTTAGGTTTAGGGTTAGGATTAGGTTTAGGGTTAGGTTTAGGGTTAGGTTTAGGGTTAGGTTTAGGGTTAGGTTTAGGATTAGGTTTAGGGGGGTTAGGTTTAGGGGTTAATTTTAGGTTTAGCATTTACAGCGTGCTTCTGTCTCCGCGCTGTTGTCGCGCTGTTGTTGACGTCAGCTACGCGGTTTCGTCGAGCGCGGTTTCGTCGAATGCGGTTTTGTGGTGGAACCAGTTCATAGTCTACCTCTTATCTCTTTGTCTGAGTGTCGATGGAGAGTCTCCATCATCCAGGTCATGGTTGTCCCAAAGGGGCTTTTTCAAGAGGCAACTGGACTTTCTTGTTTCTCCTTGAAAGACATTTCGCTTCTCATCCAAGAAGCTTCTTCCGTTCTGACTGAGGTTCTTTAATTCAGCCCAGAACTGAAGAGGTTTCTTGGATGAGAAGTGAAATGTCTTCAAGGAAAAAAAACCAAGGAAGTCCAGTCGCCTCTTGAAAAACCACCTTCGGGTCTATCTCGGAGTGTTTCACAACCTCAGCAACTTTAAAGATGTGTTGACTTCAACCTCCCCAAATGGGCCATCCATTCATTGTTTCTGTATCCCTGGTTTACCTATAGAAATTACAGGTTCAGTCTCCAGGGAAAAAGCAATAACACTTAAGACTTATATACCGCTCCATAGTGCTTTTACAGCCCTCTCTAAGCGGTTTACAGAGTCAGCCTCTTGCCCCCAACAATCTGGGTCCTCATTTGACCCACCTCGGAAGGATGGAAGGTTGAGTCAACCTTGAGCCTGCTGAGATTCGAACTGCCAAATTGCAGGCAGCCGGCAGTGAGCAGAAGTAGCCTGCAGTACTCCACTCTAGCCACTGCGCCACCGTGGCTTATAAATGCTAGAAAAAAATGCTTGCTGAAACCCCCAACCCCTTCCCTAATTCCTTCTTGAAAGTTTTGACTCACAATGGACGTCCACCAGAGTGCTAACATTGGTGCTGCCCACAGCATTGGACACTTCGCAGGACACAGGCTCTGTGAAGAAAGACTGGTCAACTGTGGCTTCGTAGCTGTCACCGTTGGCCTCTGGGATGGGGACGCCTCCTTTAGCCCACCTGTCAAGGGAGATACAGTCTTAGGAGACTTTGATTCAACATGTTATACTCTTAACACTGGGTTGGGGTCATGGCGACTGCAATGAGGCTGTGAGAATAACTTGGGAGTAGGAGGAAGAGCCATAGATTAGACAAGGGTTTGACAAGCAATGTCTCAGTCCACAAAAGAATGGAGGTCAAGAAAGCATCTGTTGTGGCCCACCAGCAGCAGAGTTAGACAGTGAGAAGATTGGGGAGGTCAAAAGAAAATAAGACCCTGTCTTATTTTTGGAGAAACACGATCGTGTCACTTTTGAACTGATCCATGATAGCTAATTCTTGCATAGCTAATTTTTACATATCAGTAGAGATAGTCCTCACTTATCAACTGTTAGTTCAGTGATTTCGGTGCTCGGCAACCAGCACACATTTATTAGTTACACCAGAGGTGGTATTCAGCCGGTTCGGACCAGTTCACCTGAGCCGGTAGTGGAACTCGTGGGTGGGCCTTTCCCCCCTGCCCCGGCTCTATGTTGTCCTATTTAGGCATGTTTTCAAGCCGCGTGCATGCATGCAAGCAAGCTACACCTACGAGCAAAGCGCATGTGTGGACGGCCGTACACGTGTCGACAGGGTGCGTGCACTCACTTTTGTGAATACCACCCGAGTTACACCATCCCATGGTTGCATGATGATCATTTGTGTCCTTCACAGCCAGCTTCTGACAAATTCAATGGGGAAGCCAGTAGGAAGTCACGAGTTATAGTCACATGACATCATGCTAAATGACTGGGGGGAGTTGCTTGCTGACTGGAGCTGGAACTGATGATTCTAAGCCTGGTGAAGTCACCTGATGTTTCATTTTACAACTATGTCGCTTAGCGATAAAAGAGGTGCAGACCCCAATTGCGGTCAGTAAGCAAGGACTTCATCTGTTTATAACTGAGCATGCAATCCTCCACGTGGCCATTAGGAGGCACCGCCACCACACAATTGCTCTATTTGAACTCTAGCGTCTGCAGCTTCATCGTATTCTAATTCTTACCGGTAACCTGTCACTTCAGGATTGGACGTTGCGGTGCAGAGGAAACCCACTTTGCCACCCTCAGGCACAGTTTGTGGCTGGACTGCCAGGATCACGACGGGTGGATCTGTAAGGTGGAGAAGAGGGACGGGGAAAAAAAAATCCCAATTGTTTTATTTTTCCATTGTACAGTTTCTCATAGGACAATGCTATTGTCGCCGTTCCAAACACCATCCAGAATTAAATCAGAGTTCAAGGCGTAGTTTTCATCAAAGTCCCAATTTAATAAGAGAGACACGTTGGTACGTCTGTAGAATAAGGTGACGAAGGGCCTTACCAATGGGGAGGCCTCGGAGGAGGAAAATGCTGAAGATGACCCAATGGTGAGTGCACCCATCTGTCTCTTCGCCTTCCAAGCCAAGCTCCAAGTACCCGAAACGGGGGTGGAAGGGGAAGTTGAAGCAGTTGTGGACACCGGTTGCACTCGATGCTTAATCAGCATGTTGATTGTAAAGCAACTAGGCATACGCACCAGGCCTGTCCCATTCGGGTTGAGCAGGTAGATGGAACGCTGACAGCTATATACCTAGTTTTGTACATAATACAATACGGTGACCCCCGCCCCCCAAAGATCATTAGCATCACAATTCTCTCACGCCCTAATCTTCATCAAGCAAGTTTTGGAAACCAATTCTGCAAAGTGGGAGAACTATTATGGGATGTGCTGCTTAGCTCTGCCAGCAGCGACGTGGCTCCCTTGCTGCCTCTTTGCAGATCTAATTGGATCCCTTGCTCTCTGTCTTGAGCGTTAGCTGCTCCATCTAAGTCAGGGGTGTCAAACTCGATTTCATTAAGGGCCGCATCAGGGTTGTGTTTGAGGGCCAGGGTGGACATGGCCAGCTCGATGTCATGCGTGTCAGGGATGCATGTGGTGGCCCGAGCGCTCTGCCAGCGAAAACGGGCTCCCGAGCTCCATTTTCAGCTGCAATGGCCTCTTGTAACCCCGTCAGCGAAACAGAACTTGGGAGGGCCGTGGGCGGCCCTCCAGAGCTCCACTTTCATTGGCAGAGGCACCGCAGGCCGGTCCTTTGCCCGTTTCCAGGGTGGCCCCACAGGCCAGATCTAAGCACCCCGTGGGCCAGATCTGGCCCCCGGCCCTATTGTTTGACACCCCTGATCTAAGTAGAATTAGATCTTCTTGGAGGCTACTCCAAAACCAGGGAGCTACAATCCCAGTTCATCGCTGCTTTAGGTTTCCTGGCCTTCTCTCAAGGATCAGCTATCTGGTTTTCATGACCTGCTGCATTAAATATTTGTCTCCAACTTAATTGTTTGGTGGTGTTCCTTTGTGCTCAGGGCTTCTAATAAAGAGTCTTAGAATGCTGAGGTCAGCTCCTATAGGCAAGCTCATATGTATAAAATTGTAGAGAATCCTAAAATTGGAAGAAATTACTTTTAACCTTCAGGTCCAACCCAGGGGTGAAATGCTCTGAAGTTTGCTACCGGTTCGCTTTGCTACTGGTTTGCTTCATGTGGCCATTGTGCCGTTTGCCCGAACCAGTAGTAAAAAAATGCTACCGGTTCAAGCAAACCGGTAGTTTTGACAATCAGCTGTGCTGTGCAATTTCTAATTGCATGGAACAGCTGAATGTTGCACAGCTGATCGTCGAAGCTACCAGTTTGCCTGAACCGGTAGCAATTTTTTTTACTGCTGGTTCGGGTGAACCGGTCCAAACCAGTAGCATTTCACCCCTGGTCCAACCCCACAGTTCAGTAGAGGAATCCAAATTAAAGCATTCAGACAGGCTGTCTTTCTCTCCTTGCACCACTTCCGATGAAGATCAACCTACTCCACCCCCAGATCACTGGCTCCATTACTAAACGGCTCTTGCAGCTCGGAAGCTTTTCCTAACATTCAGACAGAGAATCTGTGCATCCCATAATTCAAGTTATTATTATTTTTTCCTGTCTTGCACTTTAGAAATGAGAGACAACATCTCGGGCATTCTTTCTGGTATCCGAAGAATGCTATTGTATTTGTGCATGTCTTCTCAAAGTTAAGCATTCTCAACGCCTTCTTCACTTAAGAGTTTCCAGGTCACTTGTGGTAAAAGAATGTTCCCCCTTCACAAAGAAAATTATAATCTGGGAATTCATTTGTGTATGTCACCTCCTAGATGACCTTAGTCCAGATCTTGGATTGACACTCTTGATCTTTGGTTAGCAATAGGGAGAACGATACTCCGTAAAGGTTTCCTGCAATTACTGGGGGGGGGGGGAGAAAGGGGCAGGACACAAATGTAATAAATACATCTGTGACTCGGGATTAGCTCAGTTGTCTTCAGCGAATCATTACATTATGAGCCATGGTGACACAGTGGCTAGAGTGCAGTACTGCAGCCTTCTCAGCACTTCTGCTGAGTGCCGGCTGCCTGCAATTTGGCAGTTCGAATCTCACCAGGCTCAAGGTTGACTCAGCCTTCCATCCTTCTCAGGTCGGTCAAATGAGAAGCCAGATTGTTGGGGACAAGAGGCTGACTCTGTAAACTCCTTAGAGAGGGCTGTACAGCACCGTGAAGCAGTGTACAAGTCTAAGTGCTATTGCTATTAAGAATCCTTCCAAACTCAGTGGTCTACCTGGGCCATTCCTTGGCCACAAACCCAAGCGCAGGTATCTCTAACTCATCCCACCCTTCATCCGTCCCTCCTGTCTGGGATACTCACACTGAACATTAAGGGTGACCGAAGTCTGTTTGCCAGCCGGGGCTGCCGGGTTGCTGACACGACAGGTGAAGGTGCTGCTCATGTCTCGGCTGCTTGGAATTAAGAGGAAGGTGCTGACAGCCACTTCCCGCTTGCCATCATCCATCAGGGACTGGAGGAGAATAAAGAAGAAGCATTTTTTCATAGCCAAACTTCTAGCAACTCTAGGAAGACAGGGCCAGAGGTTATAGATCTAGAATGCCATAGACTGCTCACAATTCTTTGGAGATGGGCCTCCTCTCTTTCTTACACACAGGCCCACATCATGTATTTTGAGACTTCACCTAAACTTTCCCATTGGTCATAGAATTGTAGAGTTGGGAGGGACCTTGGAGGCCACCAACTGGTGGTCCGTGAGAAAATTGTGGTGATCTGCAGAAAAATTATTTGCATTTGCATGGCTGCTTAGCTCCAGCAACTGCTTCCTGTTGAGGCCCTAAGGAGCCTGGGTAAGCAGGTGAGGAGTGGCGAGTAGAGGCTGGCAAGGCGCCCCTCGACATGAGTGACATCACATTGGCCATGCCCACCCAGGCACATGACCACCTTGCCACGTCCATCCAGATGGTCATTAGGCAGGTCATATTAGTGGTCTGCAGGATTTAAAATTATGAATTTATTGGTCCCTGAGGTCCGAAAGGTTGTGACCCCTGTTCTGATCCATGCCCCTGTACAATTAAGGGTCCATAAATCATCCCCCCAAAATAGTTGTCTGTTGTGGCCCAGCAGGATCCGTTGGAGCTGCCACCAGACTCTGACAGCGAGGGGTCCTATGAGTTGGCTCTGGAGGATGTGGAGGACCCTGAACAGCGTTCCGACTCTGAGCAGGGCACAGAGAGGCTGGTTGGCCACCAGGAGGTGCCTGAGCCTTGGACCAGTGGGGAGGAGACAAGCAAGAGTGAGTCGGAAGCCAGCAGTGAGTTGTTCCTGGATGCCCAGCACAGAAGAGCTAATAGGCGTCAGGAACAGTTGTGCAAGTACAGGAGGTAATTGCACTCAGCTGGTGGTCATTAGGCTCCTCTCTAGACTATAAAAAGGACTGCTTGTGCACACGCCCCTCTTGCAGAAGTCAATGGAGGAATTAATGTCGGAGAACATTATTGTGAGCTTGGTAGGCTGGATTGCTGCCAAGGACCTGTCTGTTAATTAAATGCCGTAACTTATCTTTGGCTCGGAGTGTGTGTTGGTGTGGGACGAGGGGGGTCAGAACAGTTGTCCTAACTTTTCTTGAAAACCTCCAGTGAAGAAGCATCCACAATTCCAGGAGGAGAGCTCTTCCACTGCTTGTCTATGAAGATTCTCAATCATCCAGGTCATGGCTTGCCCCACAGTGTTTTTTTCCCAAAAGGCAGCTGGACTTCCTTGTTTTTCTCCTTTAAAAACATTTTGCTTCTCATCCAAGAAGCTTCTTCAGACCTCCAAATGAGATGATGATAAAAGTAAAAGGTTTTCAAAGGGAAAAAAAACCATGACAAGTCCAGTGGCCTTTTCGAAAAAGCACCTTTGAGTCTTCCACTGTTCTATGTAAAGTAAAGGTTCCCCTCGCACATATGTGCTAGTTGTTCCCGACTCTAGGGGGCGATGCTCAGCTCCAAAGAGCCAGCGCTGTCTGAAGACCTCTCCATGGTCATGTGGCCATCATGACTCAAAAACCAAGGTGCATGGAATGCTGTTATCTTCCCACCAAAGGTGGTTCCTATTTTTCTACTAAATGTTTCCACATAAACATTTTTTATGTGCTTTCGAACAGCTAGGTTGGCAGAAGCTGGGACAAGGAACATGAGCTCACTTCATTACGCAGCGGTAGGGATTCGAACCACTGACCTTTCTGATTGACAAGCTCAGCATCTTTGCCCCTGAGCCACCGCATCCCAGTTCTACGTAATCCCTACTTGTTTCAATACTGGGTCTCCCTCTGATGTTGCCCAAAGGGCAATTCTGACAACTAGTGATTGAAAACGGTCAGGCTTACCCCAATTCCCAGGTTGCTCCCACACTCTGTGGGAACCGGAGCTCAGCCTCACCAACTCACCTTGGAGTAAACAGTTGACTCTTGTCGCTGCCCGTCACGATACCAGGTGATTTCAGCTGCTGGCTTGGCTCCAGCTGCGCGGCACGAAAGGTTGTAAGGGATGTTGGAGATGACATGGACAATGGGACCACTGTGAATCTCAGGGTCATTGGGGGGGACTGCAAGAACAGAGGCAGAGAGTTAGGGTTGGTTACCTTGAAAGAGGCTATAGACCAGCAAGCCAGGGAATGACCAACTGTTGGCACCACAATTCATTCACTAATAGAAGAAAATATTTGTAGCTCGGGGTTGAACTGTGGTGATCTTACGCGACGAGCCATATCCCTTTCCTCGTAGCTCAATTTAGGCTTTCACGATACTCTCATGGAAAGATCCACCAGAACAGGGATGTCAAACTCGATTTCATTGAGGGCCACATAAGGGTTCTGTTTGACCTCGGGTGTCAGACCTGCAAGCCATCTTTTCTTTTTTAGGTTTCAGGTCTGCCACACTTTCTAGTGTGGGAAAATGGGAGGGGGGATATGGAGTTTGGTGATGTGTAGCCATAACAACATTCTTCTTAGAAAATCAAGGTCTGGTTTGCACACCTGACATTGGGGGGGGGCAGGGTCGGCGTGGCCATGGTGGCCATGGCAGAAGGTTGCAGGAGGCTGTCCCAACCGAAAATGGAGCTCACAGGGTGTGCCTGTGGTGCCCCAAGTGCTCTACCAGTGAAAATAGGTTCCTAAGTTCCGTTTTTGGCTGGAACGGCCTCATGCAACCCTCTGCCAGCGAAAACAAAGCTTGGGAGGGCCACGAGCGGCCCCTGCAAGCTCCATTTCCTCTGGCAGAGGCACTGTGGGCCAGTCCTCTGTTGTTTCCAGTGCAGCCCCCACAGGCCAGATCTAAGCACCCTGCGGGTCCGGTCATTGAGTTTGACACCCCTGAACCAGAAGAATCAACAAGAGACCTTGGCAGACAATATTAGATGTTTGACTTTCTCTTGGCGTATATTAGTTGGGGTAGCTTTTCAGGAGACCCAAATAGAGATTTTGAAACACTGGGATCGTCTCATCAACACAAAAACAGGAAGGGAACTCACTAAGTACAGTAAGTTTGGCTCGCTGGGAGCGCAGGGCCGCTTGTGTGGCTTGGCACTCGTAAACAGCATCGTCGTCTAGTTCAGCATAGTCGATGCGTAAGTTGTGTTGACCGGCAGACGCATCTCCTACAATAGAGTAGCGGGACCAACCTGTGGAGAAAGCCATAGGATAACATGTCAGCTGTTACCGGGTAGACCAGATTGGAAACTATGACCAGATAAACTAACTCTACTTATTCTAAAGTTAGATTATTAGAATCTTGCAAGTCTGAAAATAAGACACCTCCCGCCATTATTTTTGGCAGCCAAGAATTTAGGGATGGTCTCTTCTTAGTCTCTTGCTATGCCTGCTATACAGCTGTAGGCTACGCTCCCTCTTATCCGATCATTCTCTAGGCAGCACCTCTTTGCCCCGTCTCCCAAGGTCTTTCCCGCACATCATTACAAGGATGAAATTAGGATTGAAAAATCCAGTTCTGTGTTGCTCAGGATGAGATTGATTTATGAACAACACCTATTGCAGTTTGTGGTAAGCCACTATTTCTCCCAATAAGGTTCTATGAGTGTCCTTTCCCCAATCATCTACCATGTCGCTCTTCTGCCCTAGGCTTCCTTAACAAGCATGAAGCAGAGTCTTGGTCCCGGCAAAACCTCTTTTATTAACACGACTGTGTATTCCTTTCATTCACAGTCAGCAAGGCATGGCAAAAACAAAGTCAAGTCTTTCAGAGGAATATTTATCAACACGAACCTTATCTCGCTTGGAGAGCGGCTAGTTTCCAAATGCAGGGCAAGGCAACACTTGGCACAGAGTCTCTTATAATCACAAACAGAACTTTCCACTCTTGAAACGACTGAAGGAATGAATTGTTTCCTGCAAAAGCCCACTCCCCATTCGCTCCTCTTTTGTTTCCTATGGGAGGGGCCAATCACCTGCAAGATGTGGCTTTACTCCCAAATCGACCCCACTTTCTTAGTTGTTCCTGTTTTCTGGCAGCTCTGCGCATGCGCACACTGGGAACAGGCTCCAGCTGTTCCTCTGCCTCACTGCTGTTTAGCTCCCTTTCTGCCTCCAATGCAGAGCCCTCGTCTGAGCTTTCCTCAACCCCAGGACTGGACCATGTTCCTCCCGAACCTCCTCACTGTCTGTCTCCGGGCCACAACAATACAGTCATGATAGACCTACCGGGTAAGTCTCTCTCTCCCCCTAAGGCCAGTCCATCTTTGGTCCATTGAACCATGCCACGGTAGCCCATGATCACACATGCTAATGTCACCGACTGACCGGAGACAATCACTTGATCCATAGGCTGTTGAAAGAAATAGGCGGCCAACCCTGTGAAAACAAAACAAAGATTTAAAGTCAGACTGTTTAGTGATCCTAATAGAGAAATCAGGACTTCTTGGCTGGAGCTTCAGAGGAGATATGCTTGAACCGATTTGCTGAATTCAGACTGATCGTCTGCCAAGACCAGCATTTCGCTTCTGCCAGTGGCCCATTTATCTTGGAAAGTTTACAGGAAGGGAGAAAACACAGGCTTATCCAATATTGTCTTCAGAGCCTGCTACTACTGTGTTTTCCCAAAAATAAGACAGGGTCTTATTTTCTTTTGATCCACAAATAAACACTTGGCCTTATTTTCGGGGAGGTCTTATTATTTTTGAGGTGCAGGAGGCAGTGAGCATGGTCACCTCATGGCTGCTGCTGTGTTGCAATATTTTTGGGGAGGGCTTAATTTGTGGGGGAGGGCTTATTTTAGAGCATGAGCTCAAAAGCCCGATTCTGCTTATTATCCAGGGAGGTCTTATTTTTGGGGAAATAGCGTAGTGGCACACCACTTTTCTATACACGGAGGATCGACATCGTTATTTTATCTAAAAGCAGCCCCCCCCCACCCGGCCTCACACACGTAAGGTGTTTTTTGTGATTAGCGGTTCTGAATTAGTACATCTTATTTTTTTAGGTAAAATTATGCCACCTGTAAGCCAATCCACCCATTTTCTGAAAAGCTGCAGTGTGGATGGCAGACAACAATATGGGGAAAATTTTCGATGCTCCTATCAATATGCTAATGGGATATTTGCTTTGCATGCAAAACATTTCAGGTTTCAGAAAGACTAAGAGAGATCTTCGTTTGAATTTTAACTAGAGGCATTGCAGGACATGAGAGTGGTGCCTGATATAGGCCACTGCCAAGGATCTGCCAGGCGACATTTGGAATTTCTCTCAAGTGGGTCCTGGAGATCTTGCACTTTGCTTTGTTGTGAAGAAACCAGGGGAGGTGCTGAGTGAGTGGGGATTATCCATTGCACAATCGACTTCTCAGCACTCTGGTGCCACCCTGGTTTTCCATTACAGTCCAAGCAAAGGTGCCAAAAGAGAATTCCACCAGTGGGCCTTTTTGCGATGGGGAGGAAGAGCAGGAAAGTACAGCCACAGCTCCCCATCCCTCGCATTGCAACTCGGAGTAACACTCTCAAATCCTGCCTGGATAGCCAGTAAGAAAGGCCAAGCGTTAGGCGTAAGGTAATGACATGGAAAGCCCTTTTTCATTCTTTATAGAAACAATAAAATAAATATCCTTCCAGTTTGCAGGTTCTGTGTTTTGCCACCACCAACACCCACTAATAATCAGAATGTGTTTCTTGCATTTTCCCGGTGTAATTTCTCTTTCAGTGGCCAAGCCATTTCCCACTTCAATTCAAAGCTTGCTTACTCAGAAACAATTCCTACTGAATTAATTCAACGGGGCTTACTCTAGAGTAAGGGCTGCATTCTCCCTCTCTTTTGTGAGAGCTGAAAAAGGCAAAAATGTGGAGGCGAAGAAAAGGGAGATAGAGCGTGCCTTGTTTTATTACTTTTAAAGATGATACCGTTGCCCTCAGGTCCCTGCCGTAGCCTTATCTCTCCACACAGATGCTCAGGTGCAGCCTGGTGCGCGGTGAGTTTGCTCTTCGCCAAGGAAACTTCTGCCTGGCTCCACAGTACTCCTACAAAACTACTTTCTTTCCTGCCTTCCTGCCTCGCTCTTGGCGAATGCATTTAAAGGTAGCTCAGAGTTGGCAGGCATCCAGGACTGTACACAGACAGGTGTGCGCATACCAATGTACCATTGGAGGACTAGATTCCTAGACCTCAGACTTTGCTTTCTACTTAACGTATTTTTCGCAGTATAAGATGCACCTTTTTCCCTCAAAAAAGAGGGTGAAAATCTGGGTGCGTCTTATACACTGAATACAGCATTTTTGGCCTCCCAAAACTCTACCCACTTTGCAAAAATGGCTGTGCATAGCCTTTAGGAGCCTTCCAGAGTGCTCCTGGGGGCTGGGGAGGGCAAAAATGAGCGAAAAAAGGGGCCGTTTTGTGCTCATTTTTGCCCCCTCAGCCCCCAGGAGCACTCTATAAGCCTCCTAAAGGCTATACATGCCCTTTTTTGGGGACAAAAAACGGGCCCATTTTCACGAAAAACAGATCATTTTTGGGAGGTCTGCAGAGTGCAAAAATCTTTTTAAAAAAATTTGCCTCTTCAAAATCTTGGTGCATCTTATACTCCGGTGCATCTTATACTCTGAAAAACATGGTAAATCAAAGCAGGAGCAGACAGTCAACATGATCACAGTGACACGCATGTGAACAGATCAGCAGATCCTGTAACATCGATCTTATTCTATCTGTTTATGGACGGCTTTAAACTTTTGAATTCTATTCTTTAACGAAAGAGTGAAATAGATTTATAAAGGAACAAAAAAGAGGTTTTAGAAAGAGCGCAGAGAAGAGCAGCAAAGATAATTAGGGTGATGGAGGCTAAAACATAGGAACTGGGTATGGCTAGGAGTCTAATGAAGAGAAGGATCGGGGTGACGTGGTAACAGTCATAGTCAATATTTGAGGGGTTGTCACCAGGAAGAAGGGGACAACCTATTCTCCAAAGCACCTGTGGGCAGGGAGAAGACGTAACGGATGGAAAAAGACAGATCCAACCTACAATTAAGGGGGAGTTGCCTGGCAGTGAGAATGGCTTCCCTTCAAAAGTTGGAGGTGCTCCATCACTGGAGGTTTTTAAGAAAGAGACTGGACATCGATTTGTCCAGAATGGCACAAGGTCTCCTGCTTGAGCAGAGGGCTGCACTAGAAGACCTCCAAAGTCCCTTCTAACCTTGTTATAGCAATAGCACTTAGGACTTATATACAGCTTTACAGTGTTCTACAACCCTCTCTAAGCAGTTTACAGCATAATTCCCCCAACAATCTGGGTCCTCATTTCACCCACCTCGGAAGGATGGAAGGCTGAGTCAATCTTGAGCCTGGTGAGATTTGAACTGCCAAATTGCAGGCAGACGGCAGGCAGGCAGAAGTAGCCTGCAGTACTGCACTCTAACCACTGCGCCACCCTGGCTCCTTTTACACCTTGATTTTGTTAACTGCTGCTTCTCATGTAGGCAGACTCTTGAAATGAGCGCTGTTGCTATTCAAGAGGTGTCTTACACACACAAATGTCATAGTTGCTCCATATTGATTGCTGATTGGACCCAGCATAGTCCAATCACAACTACATAAATGTTCGTAAATGATAATACAGATCCATATCCTTCAAATATGGGTTCCTTGGCACCTTGAGGGTAAACAGTGTTTCCACGCAGGTGTCCTCCAGGGATCTGTAGGTCTTCCAAATCCCATTAGGTTGACTTGTGTTAGGGAAAATGGGAATTGTAGTTCAATACACCCAGAAGATTTAAGTTAGGGTATTGTTTCCCAGCTGAAATAAACCCAGTTACCCATGAAAAGCTGTTCGCCCTTGACGGATCTACTCCTTGCCTCTTTTGGCCACCAGGAAGCTCTTAAGATTCAAGGAGCTGAACAGAGTCTGTTTTGCTGCACAGATTCCTCCAACATAAAGCCTGCTTAACTGCAATCCAATAAGGGCTGGCCTTTTGTTCTATTGTTGAGAAGTTTACTCACTCCATCAAGATCTGAATAGTGGGATAATCCCTTCAAGAGGGTCAAGAAGATTGCGACACAGAATCAGCTGAAGACAAAGGCCTCGATGGCAGTCAAGAAAGGCATTTTTTCTTGACCTAAGCACAGTACACAAAATTGTCTGCTACAACGTCCTACCTGTCAACGACTTCTTCAGCTTCAACCTCAATAGTACATGGGAAAATCATCAATACAAATTAGCAATAGCAATAGCAGTTAGACTTATATACCGCTTCATAGGGCTTTCAGCCCTCTCTAAGCGGTTTACAGAGTCAGCCTATTGCCCCCAACAACAATCCGGGTCCTCATTTTACCCACCTCGGAAGGATGGAAGGCTGAGTCAATCCTGAGCCGGTGAGATTTGAACAGCCGAACTGCAGAACTGCAGTCAGCTGAAGTAGCCTGCAGTGCTGCATTTAACCACTGTGCCACCTCGGCTCAAGGTAAACTGCTCCAAACTTGATGGCAGAAAATACGACTTCAGCAAGAGGGTGATCAACACCTGGAATGCTCTACCTGACTCTGTTGTTACATCCTCAAACCCTCACAGCTTCAATCTCAAACTGTCTACTGTGAACGTCGCCCCATTCCTAAGAGGTCCGTAAAGGGGGTGTGCATAAGCGCACCAGCGTGCCTACCATCCCTGTCCGACTGTCCCCCTTTATTTGTACTCATTTCCTTTGTTCATGTCCATGTCCATACTTATACCTGCTATCTTGCACATGTTTGACAAACTAATAAACAAAATAAATAAAATAGAATAAGCCACTTCTCTTGGGCTTTAGATACTCCAGAGAAGCAGGACCAAGTTCAGCTGATCAATCTTCTGAGAAAGGTTGAAGTGAACCCTGCTTGCGACTGGTATGAATTCTTAAGCCTATCATCGTGAGCATCAAGAAACGGGTCAAAATGGCTTTTAAGGTTGGTGACTCTTGTCCTAGGTGATTTGTCTACATTTCTATCATTTACAAATACGCCCACAGACACACTCTTATGACCAACCAAATACCATCTGGGGGTTTCCTCTGGAGACTTTCAAGAGCATTCTACCACTCACAAGGGCACCAAACACTGCAGTGTTACTTAAAAGCTGTAAGTCAGCTCACCACCTATGACCCCGGAAGCCATTCTTGGCTCTAGGAAATTCATGCTGGTTGCTTTAGAGAAGTTACCGTCTTCCAATTCTGGCCAATGCAACTCCGATGTAGGAGACCACAGACAGCTGTGCCAGCAAGAGCCTCTACAAATAGCAGAAGACAAATGGAAGAGGCATGGCCATGCAAAGGGATTGAACTAGGAACTCTGGAAGAGTAAGGGTGCAGGGGCTGAAAGTCCAGGCAGCAGGGCGGGGTGGAAATGATTGAGATATGATTGAGCTCTTTCTTTCTAACCACAGTACATTTGTTTCTCTCTTCTTCATAGCTGAAATGGACAAGGAAAAGTGGAGTCTTTCAAGTGACTCCAAGCCTTTGAGAAACACGCCACTGTTCCATCTCAAAAATAATGATGACAGCCTGTCACTCACAGAATGAATAGCGGAGTAATTATGTGAACTTGGGATGGGCGTGCATGCGTGTCACATTCTCCAAAGTGGCGTCTGCTCGATTTTGTGAATTGAGGAGAGAGAGAGAGAGGTTTTGATGTTTCAATTATTGTTATGTTTCACCTTCTCCTAGGAACCATTAGGAACACATCTGACGGGTGTTTAGTTTTAAATTGTGGACTGAACGTCCCACGAAGGACCTCCAGTCTGGAGCACAAAGCCATATTTGGGCCTACATTTCTGAGGCTGGTGAGAAGTTAGCAGATCTGGCTTCTGTTGACAGCTTGGGAGGGCAGGACTCACAAGAAGTGTCTGAACGTAATGACTTATCGGTAGAACAGGAATAGACTGTGAGAAGAGGCAGAAACGGTTATCATCTATCTGGAAGAAGTTCTTTTGGTATGAGAACCAGCTGCCTGCGCAAGACAAGTTAAGATTAGAAACAAAGGAATCTCAGATTAGCTCAAGGAGGTGGGCAGTCCCCACACATCTGAAGTAGACGAATGACTTTCAACGAACTCAGATCAACAGGAGGCACCAGGAATGCAGATATCAAAATAGACATTAAGAGGCAGCCAGGATCTCCAAGGTTGTATTCCTATAATAAAAACTTAAAAAGTATTTGAATTAACTTTACTTTGAATTAACTTTTTCTTTTACTGATTTGTAGAGTTGTACAAATTGGGTGTTTTGCAGGGGCTCAGTGGCTAAGATACTGAGCTTGCCGATCAGAAAGGTCGGCAGTTTGGCGGTTCGAATCCCTAGCGCTGCCTAACGGAGTGAGCTCCCGTTACTTGTCCCAGCTTCTGCCAACCTAGCAGTTCGCATGCATGTAAAAATGCAAATAGAAAAAAATAGGAGCCACCTTTGGTGGGAAGGTAACAGCGCTCCGGGCACCTTCGGTGTTTAGTCATGCCAGCCACATGACTACGGAGACATCTTCGGACAGCGCTGGCTCTTCGGCTTTGAAATGGAGATGAGCACCGCCCCCTAGAGTCGGCAACGACTAGCACATATATGCGAGGGGGACCTTTACCTTTAGTTTTTTACAGTTGTATTGGCTTGTAAATTAACGGTCTGGGCTCAGGCAACATGGAAAGCCATAAAAAAAAACCTAACCAAGATTGCAACCAATCTGAATTAGCATCTGGGGTGAATGGAGCCACCAGATATGGAAGTGGGTAAACCACATTGTGTGAAAAACCCCTAGAGTGACAATGGGCCCTCTCCTCTTTACATGCTTTGGTGCAAGAGCTGTTGTGTTAAACCGCAACAGGCAGAGTCTCTTGCCACTGGCCAGGCTGCCTGGAGTTGATATGGATATATAAACCCAAAAACATCTGGAAGGCATTTGGTGCTTTTGCCAAGAAAGAAGCAACAGCCCAATGGTTACTGCAAGGGAGGCCTGCTGAGAACCAAGTATTCCCCTTTCCAAAACACTTACACTCCCTCCTCCCTCCACTGGTTCTCTCCCACTCTCCCACCCTACATCCCTCAGGCTCCAGGACGCCCTTGCCTCATATTTCCATGCTTCACAGCAAATCCCTTTTGAAGCAGCACAGAGGCTAAACTGAACTGCTGAATTTCTTCCTGGTAATAGGCGTGAAATCTGCAGCCCATTGTGCCAAAACTGCAGGGGGAAAAAAAAGGGGGGGGGGACACGAAAGCACACATAACTCTTGTCCACCCCACATAACTAGAGCGGGTATCTGAAGGGGAGATGGGCCGATCCTCCACCTAGGCAAAAGTTAGCCCAGAGGGTTCAGGAAGAAATTCACCTTTGGGAATTAATTAGAATCATGAGCGCGAGATATTGTGGCCTGCCAAAGGCAGTGAATTCTCCACCTCAGCCATTTCTGGATAATCCCTTGTTCCTCAGCTCTGGAAAAAAAAAAAAAAAGCAGGACATCTACTTCTTCTCCCCGATGGTAAAAGTGTGAATGTGCCCCCCCCCAAAGGTCCACCCGGATCTTTTAAGTTGTCAGTATACACGTTTCTCTACCCTTCCTGCCCATTTCTCTCCCTCCTTCCATCTCTGCTATGGCTCTGCAGTCACAAAACTGATTCCCTGCCAGGCAACCTAATTAAGGAAAAAAATTCCTATGATGAAGATCGGAGGGGGGAAAAAACGGGGGTTGCGGCTGAGACACATTTTGTTAAAAAGTGGCTATCAAAAAGAGAAAAGGAAAGGAGGAACAATAGGAGCAGTCCATCAATGGCAAAAAAAGTGTGTGTGGTGGGGGGAAGTGGGTGTGGATGCAAATGGTATGTCGTGGACAAATAAATCCATGGATGCTTCTCACGAGATCTCAAATCTTCTTGAACGGTTACGAGACCGATAGAAATATCGGAATAAAGTTGCTTCTCACATTCATTCAAGACAAATTTTTATTTATTTATTTATTTATTTTGCCCAGCATGAATTGGACAACAGATAAAAGTATAAACATGATTATGAATACATGAAATAAATACAAATACAAAGGAACATTAGGACAAGGACAGTAGGCACGCTGGTGCGCTTATGCACGCCCCTTACAGACCTCTTAGGGATGGGGTGAGGTTGACAGTAGACAGTCTAAGGTTAAAGTTGTGGGGGTTTGAGGATGCAACAACAGAATCAGGTAGAGCATTCCAGGCATTGACCACTCTGTTGTTGAAGTCGTATTTTCTGCAATTGAGTTTGGAGCGGTTTACCGCAAGTTTGTATTTATTGTGGGCTCGGGGGTTGTTGTGGTTGAAGCTGAAGTATTCATTGACAGGTAGGACATTGTAGTAGATAATTGTATGTACTACGCATAGGTCGGATCGAAGTTCTAAGTTGTCTACGCCCAAAATTTCAAGTCTATTTCAAGATATTCTGTTGCGAGCAGAGGAGTGGAGGACTCTTCTCATGAAATATCCCTGGACTCGTTCGATTGTCTTAATGTCTGATATGCAGGGTTCCAGACAGATGAGTTGTATTCAAGAATTGGCCTAGCAAAAGTTTTGTATGCCTTAGTTTGCAGTTCTATATTACTGGAGAAGAATGTCCATAATGAAGTAATAATCCGAGGCAAGAGGTTCCTCAAAATTCCAATTTATTAAAAGAGACATGTTGGCACATCTGGGAAAACCCGAATCTGAAAGCTTCCAGGTTTTCCCACTCAGTTGAAAGTTCAAGATCCTGCCCCAACACCCACAATCCATCGCATGGTCCAATCTTTCATTGCCACGAAGGCAGGTTCCTCCCATCCACATCTGGCCAGGCGCAGGAACAAAAGTGACCTTGACTTTCAAGAAAGAATGTGATTATGGCTACACATCACCCAACTCCATATAACCCCCTCCTCCCATTCTCTCACGGTAGATAGTGTGGCAGGCCTGAAATCCAAAAGGCAAAAGATAAGCTTCCAGGCCTGACAAAGAAGGTGTTTCATGAACATCTTTCTGGACTCTTGCTTAGTCAGATGGAGCACCTCTTCCAGCATGAACAAGCAGGGTATAGATCTCAGCTTCCATTCAAACACCCCATCCGTTTCAGTGATTCTCGGAAAAGCCATCCCTTGACTTGGTGTTGGACAGTGTCTTTTCTCTGCTGGACACCAAAAACGCCTCAATATGTGACCTTCGGGGCTTCGTAGAACCGAGGTGTGGCTCAATCTCCAAACTGATTCTCTTTGGCCCAGAAAATCTTCCAGAAGTGAGCCAGGAAAGAGAGAAAGATGACAAGGGAGCCATGAGAAAAAGACACACACAGAGAGAGAGAGTGGCCATATTGTCACTTTGTAAGCTGGGAGGGAGAATTGCCAGAGCTGGCAGCTTGAGAAGGCCCGAGTTGGGGGCTGGACAATAGACCCCTTTGTATCCAGGGCTCATTCAATTGCCATCAGTTCCGCCTGCCCTCCTGTCTGGTTGACATACCTCTCCCACTCAGTGCCTCTGCCACTGCTTCTGACCCACACATGCCCCTCGCCTGGGCAACCACCCCACCGAATCCTTTGTTTCCACCCATGTTGGAAACGTTCCACCAAGCTGCAGAGGAGGGAATCTGGGGTTCGAAGAATATTCTGGGGGAACTCATGGGGGGCCCTTTTCAACTCCCACTCCCACTTTTGCAGATAATAGTTTACAGTGAAAAAGCCCCATAAAAAATGCTGTATATAAGATTCAGAATACATACATGAAGATAGTCGTTGACTTACAACCAGTTGGGATGAGTTCCATCATTAAGAAATGTGGTCAGTGAGCCATACTTGATTTTGCAGCAGTATTTTTTTTTCCTGCTGTGGTCATTAATAGCAGTGGCACTTAGACTTATATACCACTTTACAGTGCCTTACAGCCCTCTCTAAGTAGTTTACAGAGTCAGCCTCCTGCCCTCAACAATCTGGCTCCCCATTTTACAGACCTGGGAAGGATGGAAGGCTGAGTCAACCTTGAGCCTGGTGAGATTTGAACTGCCAAGTTGCACGCAGCCGGCAGTCAGCAGAAGTAGCCTGCAGTACTGCACTCTAACCACTGCGCCACCATGGGTCATCGTAGGATGCTAGTCTATTATTGAGTAATGACTCACTCTGTAGGTTTGGCCCTACAAAGATATCTTCCGTAAGTGCAGGTAGTCCTCGACCTAGGACCAAAAATTGAGCCCCAAAGTTCTGTTGCTAAGCGAGATCTTTGTTAAGTAAATTTTTTTCACCTTTCTTGCCAGTGGTTAAGTGAATCATTGCAGTTGCTAAGTGAACCTTGGCTTCCCCATTGACTTTGCTTGTTAGATGGTTGCAAAAGGTGCTCACATGACCCTGGGACACTGCAACCGTCATAAATACGAGTCAGTTGCCAAGCCTCTGAATTTTGATCATATGACCACAGGGGATGCTGCAATGGTCGTAAGTGTGAAAACTGGCCATAACTCACTTTCCCCCCCGGTGCTGTTGTCATTTGGAATGGTCATTAAATGAATAGTTGTAAGTCGAGGACCACTTCTCTATTCAAAATTGAGAGGAGGGATAAAGGCATACTGACCAACCCGGGTGTGGCAAAAATGTTAGGACAGATCCCCCCTTCTCCCCAATCTCCTTTCTGCTTTTATGGGAGATCAACTGGATCTCCTCCAAGTCCTTCACCACCTGATTTGGCAACAAAAACCAACATGGCCTTTGTGCCATTGCCCTGAAACGCACCAATCCTGGCCACAAGGACCCACCTTTGCTATATATGAGTCCTTTGTACTGACAGGCTTTGCAGACCCCTGCAGTATATGTTGCCATAGCTTCCTGGCATCAGCCCAGACCTGAAATTAGGTCATTCCCAGAAGCCAACAGATGTTAATTTTGTGCATTTGTCCCCGTAAAGCTGGCTACTCCTTCCCCTCTGCCCTGAATTACATGGCCTATGAAAATCCTCTAAGCGCTTATGCCCAGCCCCTTTGTCCAGCTGTTAGACAAAGCGTGGTTTCTGTCAAAATACCAACGATATATTAGTTTATGCCTCCGAAAACGGAGCGAAGCAGATATCTATGGTATATCCTGGCGCACTTCTAGATGTGCTGGTACTGCAACTGTAGCAGAGGTGGTATTCAGCAGGTTCTGACTGGTTCTGGAGAACCGGTATTGGAATTTTTGAGTAGTTCTGAGAACTGGTGAATACCACCTCTGGCTGGCCCCGCCCCTATCTATTCTCAGTCTCCCGACTCCCAGATGATCAGGAAGGAATGGGGATTTTGAAGTAACCTTCCCCTGGAATTTGGCGGAAATGGAGATTTTGCAGTAACTTTCCCTTGAAGTGTGGTGGGAATGGAGATTTTGCAGTAACCTTTCCCTGCAGTGGAATGGGAATGGAGATTTTGCAGTAACTTACCCCTGGAGTGTGGTGGAAACGTAAATTTTGCAGGAACCTTCCCCTGGAATGTGGCGGGAATGGAGATTTTGCAGTAACCTTCCCCTGGAGTGGAATGGGAATGGGGATTTTGCAGTAACCTTTCCCTGGAGTGGAATGGGAATGGGAATTTTGCAGTGACTTACCCCTGGAGTGTGGTGAGAATGGAGATTTTGCAGTAACCTGCCCCTGGAATGTGGCGGGAATGGAGATTTTGCAGTAACCTCCCCCTGGAATGTGGCGGGAATGGAGATTTTGCAGTAACCTTCCCCTGGAGTGGGGTGGGAATGGAGATTTTACAGTATCTTTCCCCTGCCATGGCCACCAAGTCACGCCCACCAAGCCACACCATGCCCACCACGCCCACAGAACCGGTAGTAAAAATGTTTGAATTCCACCACTGAACTCCAGATGCCTCAGCCAACATGATGTTGGGATTGCGGAAGGGAAAATCAAAAATTTAGAGCAGCAACCGAAAAGGCAAATGAGTGGAGGAATTACAGATTCCTTTTATGGTCTCCTTGAAGCCTAGTTTCCTCACGAACTCATGAGGATAATGGCTTGTTTTATTTTAATGTCACCTTCGATACAACTAAAAGCGATCTTCAATTTGAAAGGCTAACCATATCGAGTGCAGTCATAGAGAATCTTCAGCACTGACCATCAAGCTGTCGGTAACCAGGTAGTGGAATTAACAATTACAAGTCCCTTGTTCTCCATGGTAGCAATGTATATTGGATATTTCTATTGAAACACTAGCATTATCTTAAGGGGATATATGCATATATATGCTGGTTGTCACTTTTAAAGTCCTTCATGGCCGAGGTGGCGCAGTGGTTAAATGCAGCACTGCAGGCTACTTCAGCTGACTGCAGTTCTGCAGTTCAGCTGTTCAAATCTTACCGGCTCAGGGTTGACTCAGCCTTCCATCCTTCCGAGGTGGGTAAAATGAGGACCCAGACTGTGGGGGCGCTATGCTGACTCTGTAAACCGCTTAGAGAGGGCTGAAAGCCCTATGAAGCGGTATATAAGTCTAACTGCTATTGCTATTGCTATTCAGGTTATCCTGCTGGTCACATCTACCCAACTCATCAGAGCAGGGAGGCAGGGAATGTGGCAGATCCCATTCCCAAGGGAGATACACCTGGTGAGACACAGAAGAAGAGCCTTCTCCGTGGTGGCTCCCTCTTTCTGAAAACATAATCCCTGCAGAAATTAGAATGCCCCCCCCTCTAACACCTTTCTGGAAGGCGCCAAAGACCTAGTTCTGCCAGCGGGCCTGGGGAACCCAGAGTGGGATATGGCTCATGTGATCTGCTGTGGCCAGGGCAGGGGGTTGATTTTGTTATATTGTACTATATTAATTTATTTGATTCTTTTTGTTAGTTTTAATTGTTTTAAATGTCATTTTACATTCTGTAAGTCACCTTGAGTTGCCATGGGTGAATAGGTGGCAATATAAAATGAATGAATGAATAAATAAATGAACAAATAAATGAATGAGTGAATAAATATGCAAGTTACATTAAAATCCCATGCCGATTTGAAAACGTTTTAGGGATGAGATGTAAAAAGTCTATCTCTTGGCATTGTTAGGGTTAAAGTTTAAACCTACATTAATGGAGCCCACTGTTACCCCTTCAGACGTAAAGCATAACTCTCAGCATCCTCCTCTGGTCTCCAGCAGCTGTGTTTGAATGTTGGTCTAAGATGGTGTTTTTCAACCAAAGCAACTTTCAGATGTTAATGTATTTCAACTCCCAGAATTCCCCATGCTGGCTAGGGGATTCTGGGAGTTGCAGTCCACGCCTCTGAAAGGTGCTGTGGTTGAGAAATGCTGACCTAGCATTCATAGCATTTCCTACAAAGCTTACATCGTGCTCTGAAAAAAAAAATAGAATACGGCAGAATTTCCCTTCTCCTCAAATCTTCCCCAAATATCCAGGTCAGAGAATGAAAATTCACCCCGAATGAAATAACTGTTAAGAAATGCCAAGGCGGATGGTTAGTTTCCCATCTTTCATTTTGCTTTTATTTATTCCCAATTCATATTCTTGGTTCCTGCCCAAACTACCAGTTCTGCCTTTTAAGTACATTAGGACACTGATTGATTGATGTCCCAATTCATAACATGTAGCAATAGCACTTAGACTTATATACCGCTTCACAGAGCTTTACAGCCCTCTCTAAGCGGTTTACAGAGTCAACCTCTTGACCCCCAACAATCTGGGTCCTCATTTTAACCCCCTCGGAAGGATGAAAAGCTGAGTCAATCTTGAGCCTCTCAGGATCAAACTCCTGGCTGTGGGCAGAGTTAACCTGCAGTACTGCATTCTAATCACTGCACCACCACAGTTCTTATATTTATGAACTCTACTCCACAAGCCTCAAATTCAAGTGTCCATAACATAACAAGTTTAACATTGAGTAATGGGGACTGGGAGACCATTTTTCCTTTGAAAAGTGATTTCTTAGATCCTCACAAGGCCTATGCCATCCATAGGCAGAGCCAAAACCAATAGTAGGTAAGGCCATTTCAGTCTCCTGCCTTTATACCTCTGTAATTAGCAAAGAAATCAAGCCACAGGTAGAGGAAGCGTACATAACCACCTATCTCTCTACCTTCTGCTTGCTCTTTCTATTGTACAGTGTTCCATTCATTAAGATAAATGTAAAGGTTCCCCTCGCAGAAGAGGTTCCAAATTTTTTTGAAACCCACCACTGACACACACACAAACACACACAAACACACACTCACACAGAGAGAGAAAGAGAAAGAAAGGAAGAAAGAAATAAATAAAAAAAGAAAAAAAGAAAGAAAAAATGAGAGAGAGAGATGAAAGAAAAAAAGGAAAAAGGGACAGAGAGACAAAAGGAAGGAAAGAGAGAGAGACAGAGAAAACACATGGCCGGCAAGCCACTCCCACCAGGTCACATGGCCGGCAAGCTACTCCCACAAAGGAGGCCACACCCACAGAGTAGGTTCGAAAATTTTTTGAAACCCACCACTGATCTGTGCCATGCACAAGGCGACAACTATCGTGCCCTAACAACATGACCTAACTTTAAAAACGACATTACAACCATTTGGTTAGTGATCATTCAAGACACTGAAAAAGTGACTTACGACAGGTCCTCACACTTACAACTATCATAGCGTCTCTAGAATTGCGTGATCAAAATCCAGGCTCGTGAAACGGACATGTATTTATGCTAGCTGCAGTGTTCCAGGGGTCACCTCATCCCAATTTTACAACCTCCCCAGCTGACTTTCAACGAGCAAAGTTGAAGCCAGCTTCACTTAACGATTACGTGATTCATTCAACTGCGGTGATTCGCTTAACATCTATGTGCGAAAAAGGTGATAAAACCACTTAAAATCACTGTCTGGTTTAGGAACGGAAATTCTGGCTTCTATTGTGGCCATAAGTTGAGGACTACCTAGAAATGCCACTGTCCAAGTAATATGATCCAGTGGTGGGATTCAGCCAGTTCGCACGTATTCGGGAGAACCGGTTGTTAACTTTCTAAGCAGTTTGTAGAACCGGTTGTTGGAAGAAATCTCCTTTTGTTTTTTCCTACTTTAGAGGGCTAATCCTGTAAGGATGGCAGGAAGGAAACATTCTGGTGTTGTTTCTAGCCTCATCTTTATTGCCCTGCTTACAGAAACTGCCTCTCCGGTTAACCCTTATTACATTGTCGCAGCTAGGGTGAAGCGCCCATCAACCTGAGTGACGTTGTGTTGGCCACGCCCACCCGGTCACATGACCAACGAGCCTCACCCACCCATCTGGTCATTAGGGCAGAGAACTGGTTGTTAAATTATTTGAATCCCACCACTGGTAAATCCCTTTCTTTGTCCTGGACCTGCCTATATTTTCAACTCAATGTTTCTCAACCTTGACAACTTTCAGATGCTCCTAACTCCCAGAATTCCCCAGCCAGCTCTGGGAGTTGGTCTACGCATCTTAAAGTGGACAAGGTTGTGAAACACTGCTCTAATAATGGTTTGCCCAGGGATAAACCATGTCTTGGGAGCAAGAGCCTCCCCTTATGTCAAATGTTGTCATTAATCCAGTTTGTGTTATTAGGTTAGGGCTGGGCTGGGCTTTTGGCCATCAAACAGATTCGGAGGCTTCTATTGGTTTGTCTAACCAAGGATTTGGAAAAAGGGGGTGCTCTGAGGCGCGACCCAACCTTTTGAATCCTTCACTCCCTGTGAAATTATGCTCAGCAATCATCCCATCTTTTGGGCTCCTGCCCATCGATCTAGCGGCCATTAAGCATATAATAACTGCAGTTTTTGAAGTCTTCGGTATCTCCCTCCCCCCCTCCTCTTGGGAAAATTCAATCTTTCTGTTTCCTGCAACAATTTTACTTGGTAATAATCAATGGCTATCTTAAAGCATCTCACCAGACGTGTTTAAAAATCAATCCAAATGTTTACCGCCGCAGGAAATTAAGGGGGCAGGCAATTACTTTGTGACAGAGAAGGAGGCTTGGAAAACACACACTTCACACAACATGTGAAATAAAGGCTTTATTTGATCCAGCAGCAACATCTGCTTTATGGAGTGTAAATGGACTTAGAAGAGCTCCAGGAGAGGAGACAGGTGCTCTATATTTTCACCCCAAGACTTAAGAGTTCATTAGCTTGGGCATCGGCTCCTCTCTGCTGTATTGCTGCCCTTCCTGTACTAGCTGTGGTGAAGGAACAAGATCTGAGGATGCAAACACCCAGTTCTACAACCCGTCACATAAGAAAATGTTTGAGAAGGACACGGCAGCCAAATCTTGGGCTGAGTGGGAGAAACTCCAATCAGCTCCCCTTTTGCCTCCATCCTAAGATGACCAAGGTCAGCTTCTATAGCCCATCGGCTTCTATAGCCATTGCAAACTGTATTCTCAGATTAAGGCGTTTATATAGGGACAGATTCTATAGCGTTCCCTCTCCAAAGCACTTATACACCAACGTGGAAAGAATGATAGATTTGTTTTCCTTTTGAAAAAGCCGGGGATCATGTTGTATTATCATCATGGCTTCAACATCTAAGGGACCGGTTTGGACAAAACTCAGCAGCACTTTTTCGTGCGGCTGTTGATAAAAATAGGATTGCCAACATGATTGCCAATGTCCGATGAGGGATATAGGAGGAAGAGGAGGAGGAGAAGGAGAAGAAAGAAGAAGAAGAAGAAAGAAGAAGAAGATGACCAATAGCACTTAGACTTACATACCACTTCATAGTATTGTATTTGTATTGTATTTATTTGTCTTGTATGCCGCCCACTCCCGAAGGACTCCGGGCGGCTCACAATAGACAAGGGAAGGGGGAAGACTAGGCAAAGACAACACTTTAAAAACAAAACCGCAACATTCACAATTTCCGCGGGGCTGGATGTTTCACAGGCCCCCCGATCTGCTGGAGCAGCCAGGACTTGGTGGCTTTGCGGAAAGCCGGGAGGGTCGTAAGGGTCCGGATCTCGACAGGGAGATCATTCCAGAGGGTTGGAGCTGCAACAGAGAAGGCTCTCCCCCGAGGGGTCGCCAGCCGACATTGGCTGGCGGATGGAATCTGGAGGAGACCTAACCTGTGAGATCTGATCGGTCTATGGGAGGTAATCGGCAGGAGGCGGTCTCTCAGGTACCCAGGTGCTTTTACAGCCCTCTCTAACTGGTTTACAGAGTCAGCTTCTTGCCTCAAACAATCTGGATCCTCCTTTTAGCCACCTTGGAAGGATGGAAGGCTGAGTCAACCTTGAGCCTGGTAAGATTCGAACTGCTGAACGGCAGCTAGCAGTCAGCTGAAGTAGCCAGCAGTACTGCACTCTAACCACCTTGGCTCAAAGAAGGAGGAGGAGGAGGGGAAGAAGAAGAAGGGGAAGAAGAAGAAAAAGAAGAAGAAGAAGAGGAGGAGGAGGAGGAGGAGAAGGAGGAGGAGGAGGAGGAAGAGGAGGAGGAGGAGGAGAAGAAGAAGAAGAAGAAGAAGAAGAAGAGGAGGAGATTATAGGTAGTCCTCAACTTAAAACTGTTCGTTTAGTAACTGTTCAAAATTAGAGTAGCACTAAAATAAACCCAATCCTCACATTTACAACTGCTGTAGCATCCCCACAGCCACACAATCAAAATCCAGGCAATTGGCCTGTTTTTATGATGGTTGTAGAGTCTTGGGGTCATGTGATCATCATTTGCGACCTTGCAAATGATTTCTGTTGATTTCTTGTTGATTTCCAACAAGCAAAGTTGACGGGCAAAGCTAGATTTATTTAAGGACTGCATGACTTAGTTAACTGCAGAGATTCACTTAAAGATCAATCATAAAATCACATGCGACACACTTAACGACTGCCTTGCTTAGCCTGGCCTTAATTATGGTTGTAAGCCGAGAACCTCCTGCATTCCAATTCATGTGTAGAAGTCAGAGCTTTAACTTTTGAACCTCAGGTAAGAAGCAGTAGGGTGGTTTCTAGTTTACGTCGTAAGAAACAAATGGTGGCTGCTCTCAGGTATAGTTTGATTTGTTTGGATATAGTATGTTATATGAATATAGTAGTTATACAATCTTAGTTCAGATTTAGGGTTAAGCATGCTCTACAGCAGGGGTCACCAACGTTTCGGACCTCAGGGACCACTAAATTCATAATTTTAAATCCCGCGGACCACTAATATGATCTGCCTAATGACCAGCTGGATGGGCGTGGCTAAGTGATCATGTGCCTGGATGGGTGTGGCCAACTCAATGACACTCACGCCAAGGGGTGTCTCACTAGCCTCTCCTGTGCCAGCCACTCCTCCCCTGCCTGTCTGGGCTCCTTAGGGCCCCAACAGGAAGCAGTTGTTGGAGTTAAGCAGCCACCTGGAGAAAGAGTTGGCAAAGCAGCTCAGTTCAAATTGGATCTGACCGAGAAGGGGGCTCAGCAGAAGCTGAGGACTACGAACATGGGCTTTCCAAGCAGAGAAAAGACCTGTGGGAGTCCAAGGCCAGGTACTGGCACCTGGAGGCTCAGTGGGCTAAGATGGTCAGCCAGTTCCATGCCGTGATGCAGTCCCACTGGAACGAGGCCCTCTTGCTCTTTGCCACCAGTGGCACTTCCCTCCAGTCTTTGCCCAAAGCCCCCCACCAGGAGGCTGAAGTAGACCCCAAGTCGGAATTTCTGCCCCACACTGACCCACCCAAAAAGACCCCAAAGGGGGAGACTCTCTGCAGCAACACAAACGTTCATTGCTTGAACGATCCCAGGGGTCGTAGTTTGAGGACCCCCGATATAAAAACTGCAAATAATTTTTCTGCAGAGCATCAAAATTTAGTTGGTGACCACTGCTCTAACGTCTACCTGTACTGCCAAATCCTGAATGACCATTGTAGAAAGTCATCGTTCTAATTTTTTTTTTGCTGCCATCTAATGACTATTTGGATGTTTCCATCCTAGCTTTAATAGGAAATAATTCCTATGTCTTACTTCACAAGTTTGCCAATAACAGAGGGAAGACAAACCTGTAGGCTCTACTTTGGACAACTATCATCCCGGAGCCCCTAACCAGAGCTAGTTTTAAAGAAGGCCTTGGCACTGGCAGGAACACAAATACAAAAGGGAAGAAAGTTATCTCAGAGGACATCCTTAATTCAAGAAGTTGTTTTGAGTGCAAGAATTGAAAATCAGTGCAATGCAATGGCTAGAGTATATCAAGGTAATCTTTACCCTACAGATTTAAAGCATTTCCCCCCCAAATTTCCCTGTCATTACTCTGCCAAACTTAGCAGTAATGTGGACAGCTTCTCTATCGCTTCAACAATGCTTGGGTGATGCAACGGAGATGCTCTAAATCAGTACTGCAGAAGCAGGGGTGAAATCCAGCAAGTTCTGGAGAAGCGGTAGCGGAAATTTTGAGTAGTTCAGAGAACTGGCAAATACTACCTCTGGTTGGTCCCAGAGTGGGGAGGGAATTGAGATTTTGCAGTATCCTTCCCCTGGAGTGGGGAGGGAATGGGGATTTTATAGTATCCTTCCCCTGGAGCGGGAAGGGAATGGAGATTTTGCAGTAACCTTCCCCTGGAGTGGGGAGGGAAGGGATTTTGCAGTATCCTTCCCCTGGAGTGGGAAGGGAATGGAGATTTTGAAGTAACCTTTCCCTGGAGTGGGGAGGAAATGTGGATTTTACAGTATCCTTCCCCTGGAATTGGGGGGGGGAATGGGGATTTTACAATATCCTTTCCCTGGAGTGGGGAGGGAATGGAGATTTTGCAGTTTCCTTCCCCTGGAGTGGGAAGGGAATGGAGATTTTGCAGTAACCTTCCCCTGCCACACCCACCAAAATTGAATTTTACCACTGTGCAGAAGTGATCTAGGATTGGGGGACAACGAGGAAATGTTAATTTAGCCTAGGGAGCATTGAATCGGCCACCATCTTTCTGTCCTCACCAGTTTGCAGTGACCATAAAAGAGAGGTGGGTGAGAGGAACCACATCTAGGTGGATAAAAGATAAAGGTAAAGATTCCTCTCGCTAGTTGTTCCTGACTCTAGGGGGCGGTGCTCATCTCTGTTTCAAAGCCGAAGAGCCAGCGCTGTCCGAAGACGTCTCTGTGGTCAAGGTGCACGGAGTGCTGTTACCTTCCCACCAAAGGTGGCTCCTATTTTTCTACTTGCATTTTTACCTGCTTTCAAACTGCTACGTTGGCAGAAGCTGGGACAAGTAACGGAAGCTCACTCTGTTACGCGGCGCTAGGGATTCGAACTGCCGACCTGCCGATCTTTCTGATTGACAAGCTCAGGGTCTTAGCCACTGAGCCACCATGTCTCTGATGGAGAAAAGATGGGGCGCCAAATTTAGAGATAAATAAACCAATCCACTCTTGGACCTCTATTTTTTTTTCTTTCTTTCTTTCTTTCTTTCTTTCTTTCTTTCTTTCTTTCTTTCTTTCTTTCTTTCTTTCTTTCTTTCTTTCTTTCTCTCTCTCTCTCTCTCTCTCTCTCTCTCTCTCTTTCTAGTTTAGTTTCATCTCCGCAGCCTAATTTGAGAGGGGAGGGGGGTGCACGCTCAGTGTTGTGAAGTTGTTAAACACTTGGGAGTAAAATTCCTCCAATGATCTGCTCTGCATGTCACATGGAGATCTAACAATAGAGCTTGATCTACCTTCTGGCCATCCCTGGCGAACACAAATCTTGGAAATCCCTGGAGAAAGGCAAGGACATAAAATGTAATTAATAAGTACTCTGGTTTCGGGGGAAAAAAAAACAGGATAAGATGAAGCTAATTTGTTCTGATCCAGCAGGGGCTTCTCTGAGGTTTGTCCATTGATTTCCAACTTGATTCATTGGAAACATCTCTTGTAACAGGATTCCAATACTTCTGGCAGGGTAATATAAGGGCGATCTATGGATTACCCTCTCACTAAATCTTCCACCAGATATCTGGAGATCCCAACTCCCAGAGAAGGTTAGGGTTAGTGCTCATCTCCGTTTCAAAGCCGAAGGGCCAGCGCTGTCCGAAGACGTCTCCGTGGTCATGTGGCCGGCATGACTAAACGTCGAAGGCGCACGGAATGCTGTTACCTTCCCACCAAAGGTGGTCCCTATTTTTCTACTTGCATTTTTTAACGTGCTTTCGAACTGCTAGGTTGGCACAAGCTGGGACAAGTCACGGGAGCTCACCCTGTTACGCGGCGCTAGGGATTCGAACCGACGAACTGCCGACCTTTCGATCGACAAGCCACTGCGTCCCTTTGCCATCCCCTTAGTGGAAGTCAAAGGGACCCAGGGTCCTTGCGGCAACCCTCCCTCAACATCCCTCCGCGAGGGCTGTACCAGCTTAGGAGGCTGGGAATTGTGTGCAGTGCCACATCCGGAAAGCATGAATTTCTCATTCTCAAAAAAAACTGAGGTGGGCCAAGTTGGTGAATAGTTTCTCTCTGCCATTCAATAATTTGTTGTTTGTTTCAGATGAAATGATGTACGTGTGTGTGTGTGTGTGTGTGTGTGTGTGTGTGTGAGAGAGAGAGAGAGAGAGAGAGAGAGAGACAGAGACAGAGAGAGAGACAGAGAGAGAGAGAGAGAGAGAGAGACAGAGGGGAAATGACGCACCCATCATCCCAACATAAGCTTCCAGAGAGGGGTTCAAAAGATCACCTTGAGTTACAGCAATGCTTATTGCTTATTTTTACTTCACCGGTGCACCGATGATCATTTTTGTCCACTTCCTACAAGGAGCCTTTTGCTGGGGGTGGGGGTGGGGTGGGGGGGAAGGAACGGGGAGGCCCCTCCCCTCCCCTTTCTCCATCATCCCTGGTGTTGCTGTGGCCGACTCTCCCCTCTCCTCCCCCTTCCCCCTCCCAAGCCTGTGTCAGCGATAGGCAATGGGGAGAGTCATTTGCATAGCTTAATACAGGCAAGGCAGGGCATTAGTATTCAGATAAATGCACTCCTTGCAACTTTGCCAACTTGAGATCACTGCAAATTTGAGTGGATTTCCACCGAGACAACAGAAGGCACATCCCTTAGGCCAGCTTTTGCTCCTGCCAAATTTCAGTCACACAGCTTCTCAATGAGATGGCTGCATTTAAAATTATTTTTATATATGTGGAGAGAGAAAGAGAGAAAGAGAGAGAGAGAGAGAGAGACAGAGAGAAAGGAAAATAATCCTTTTTTAAAAATCATTTGTAGAGCCAGTTGGATTTTGCCGGGAAAAGTGGAGGGGGTGGGTGGGACGAGGTTGCTTTGCTTTATTTATCTCTCTATCTATCATGGTCTGCACTGAGCAAACTGAAGCAAAGGGGGAGGTCAGCCTCCTAGAGGATGGGAAGGTGGGGGGGGAAATGGTAATGGTTTGACAACAAAACGCTCAGTGTATCTGTTTTGTATTTATACCGCATGAACAGATTGGGGGGAATTGTAGGCACAAGCTTAGGGGTATCCGTGGGGAGAAGGAAAAATGCCAAGATGGCAAGGCCCAATCCATGCTTACCAAAGGACCATTCCTTTCCCCCCACCCACCCTCTTTCATGTGTACCGTAACACATGGTAACAAGGGATAAAGCTTATATCACATGGTTGTGTGGTTGCCATTTGGCTTGGCCCCCTTCCTGCGACAGCTTTGCACAAGATCTTTTGCAGTTGAGGAGAACTTGAAGATATGGGAGTGGGGTGGGGGTGGGGGCGTTTGGGGAAAATAAAACAGAAGAGGGGAGGAACTAACGTGCCTTATTCTAGGTTTACCCAAAGAGCCGGGTTTTGTGAAATAGCTTTTGTGTCCATGTTGCCATTTCGTTCGGTTCAGGTGAAAATCCACCAGATGCAATTATACAACAGCTGGATTAGGGCTTAACTTGATCTGTTGGGTGGTCGTGGCTTATGTGACAACCCAACCCCACTGCTTTCCTCGCCGTCTATTTTATGGTAAAGGTTTCCCTCGCACATATATGCTAGCTGTTCCCGACTCTAGAGGGTGGTGCTCATCTCTGTTTCAAAGCTGAAGAGCCAGTGCTGTCCGAAGACGTCTCCATGGTCATGTGGCTGGTATGACTCAACGCCGAAGGTGCACGGAATGTTGTTCCCTTCCCACCAAAGGTGGTTCCTATTTTTCTACTTGCATTTTTTAACGTGCTTTCGAACTGCTAGGTTGGCAGAAGCTGGGACAAGTCACGGGAGCTCACTCTGTTACGCGGCGCTAGGGATTCGAACCGCCGACCTTCTGATCGACAAGCTCAGCGTCTTGGCCACTGAGCCACTGCATCCTTTTTTTAAAATTGTGGGTGAACCCAAATAACTCTGCGTACACCAGAGCAGCCGCTCATGTTTTCAGGGCATCTTGCAAGAAACTCCACAGCTGCATCGTAATAGTGGATGGGTGGGTTTTGCTCCGCTCAGAGGAAATGTGTCCTCTGTTATAGGTCTCCCCCGAAAAGCATGCAGATGTCCTACGTCATTACTCTCTGTCTTGGCACCATGACAGATACCTTGACCTACAATTCTGACCCTCTCCGATTCAGTGGCCAAAGTAACCGCAGTTCCGCAGATCAACCTTTCCTAACCTGGTTTCTCCAAGCCCTGATGATATTGTCAAGACTAGAGTTATGAGAATTACCAAGCATTGGAATGGCAAACCCAGGCACTTCTGAAGGGCAGCAGAGAAATGCTGGGACACGCCCCATCACCGAGTAAGCCTTATTGTGAAACCTATTCAAACTTCTGAGTAAACAAGCAGAAAAATATATATTGGATGAGATAGGGAAAATATAGCCGACAATGTGGCTAAATTAAAACCATTACGCTAAATTATAGATCATTTTAATCAAGGCTTTTTTCCCCCAGACAAATCTGGCTGAGCCTACCTTTAACGCATTAAGTTATGAACTGTGGCTCGATTCACACCACATGCTAAGACAAGACCAAGCAAATGAACTAATTACTGGTTGATGAGATCTTCTTAGGTAGAATGTAGGCATATCCCTCTAAATATGTGGAGCTGAGATCATCATTGTAGCTACTTCAAGAAATCCACCAAGGCCAACCAAGAATAACCTACTACGCTTCCTTTGACCAATCCCTGCTCCAGAATATTTTTCCGAATCTTTGCTGAACAGAAAAATTCAGAGACCCAAATATACCAGTGCCACGTTCACACCATATACATTAAAATGGGGGTGCTCTGTTTGCATAGCGCCCCAAACTTTAGATTTGTTTACACGTTGGTGTTGATTGGCTTAGTGTGATACACGAACACAGCCTGTTTAGGGCGATGATGATCGTTCAACTTATTGTGCAAATTCAGAAAACGGATTAATCCAGGAATTAGATTTAATGTGTTATGGGAACACAGTACGGCGGCTGTGTGAGTGTGTGTGTGTGTGTCATGCTGGCAAGAAGTCTGAAGAAACACCACTAGAGAAGAACCAGAGTGACAGAGTGGATCTTGCGGCACAGATCCAACTGGCAGGTGATCCCAGCCACCAAAGCAGACCACCTCATTCATTTGGGCTGCCAAACCTGAAGTTAATTCTGGGAAAACGGGTACGGCAAACGCATCAACAGCATTGTGTTTAACAACGAAGTTAACGTAAGCAAGCTTTTGGATGACACAGAGCTCTTCATGGGTCCAAAAAAGCACACCTCCAACTGGGAAAATAATCCACTTGGCAACCGCGGGACTCCGAAGAGGTGACATCCTTTGGAAATCCAACTTCTCTCCCTCCCCTTGTGCTCCCCCTCCCCACCGGTGCCCCGTTAGGCTCCCATATTCCGGATGCTGCCTCTAGCTGTTGCTCAAGAGATATGATCATTAAAGAATCGCGCCCTCCCCCCTTTTGCTGCCTCTCCCCCTCCCTCTCCCCCCCTTGTTCCAGCGAGGCGCAGGCACCCCAGGATAAGAGCACCACGGCCACTCAGCAACCATTAGTGTTACTGCAAAGGAACTTGTAGCCATAGGGCAGCCAGAGGAAGCCAGGCATGTAAGTGTGAACTCTGTCCTCCTCTCCCCACACATCCTGACCCCCTTAACTCTTCCCCCGGGGGGCCATTTTTCTACGCTCCCATCTCTCCTGTCACTAAGGCATCTGACAGCAAGAGTTGCCGGGATGCCCAGTCTAGGGAACAGGAAAAAAACAACGCTCAGCTTTCTCTCCCTCCCTCCCCCCCCCCGCCCGCCTCTCCATTCTGCTGCTTTCTCTGTCCCGCTTAAAAGGGCCGCTGCGCCTTTAAGAGTTGCAGTCCGCATGACAGGGATAAGTTTAGCAGGTGCACCTTTGGTGGTGGCTGCACTGCGACTGGACAAGCCCCTTTTGGAGGTCTCTTGTTCTTAGGTGAGGCATCTTCGTCCACCCACCCCCGGCGCCTCCCTGTGCTCCTCTGCCAGGCTGACCCTGCCCAGGGAGGCAGCCTTGGCATTCTGGCTGCGGGCAAGGGGAGAAGGCAGCCTTGTCTGCATAGGAGGAAGAAGGCAGCTCTCTGACCCCCACACCCACCCATCCGCCGGGGGCCCCTCCGGCTGCAGTTCAAGAGTAACTATTGTTCTCTCTTTAACCCAGTTGCAATTCTCCCCATCGAGAGGAGAGGGAGAGCTTTCCCCAAAGGAGCCCATTGCGGGTCCGTAGCCAAAAAAAGGGCTGAATATATTTGCATTCTCCTCTACCGCTGGGAAAGCAACTCAGGCAAGATCTATTCCTAGGTTGCATCCAGCCCATCTACGGGACTCACTCATCCCGAGTCAAGGCAGACTAATTACCGGGAATTGGCATACCGAGGGAGGCTGGCTGTCCCCTCCCCTTCCTCCCCATGGGTCTGGTTTGGCTCAGCGGAAGAGCATATAAAAAAGTATGGCATCTGGGCATGTGCAGAGTGCACTTCACCTAGGGGTGGTGCAATGGCAAACAAAGGGCTAATTCCCCCCCCCCAAGGGTCGTAAGGGGAGGCTAATGGCTAAGAACATTGTTTGGCCCCCTAAGGAGACCAGGGGACTCCCAGGCTGAAGGCAACGTGGACAGGGAGGTTGTGGTGTGTGTGTGTGTGTGTATCCCAACGCATCTAGAGGGAACTAGGTAGGTTGCTCCACATCTTTATGCCTTGGGTTTCAAATTGGTGTGTGTGTGTTGGTGTGTGTGTGTGTTTAAGGCCTTTTAAGCAGAGTGGTGGGGAGGGGAGGAGGAGGAAAGAGTTATGGGACACTGTCCTCCAATGTCAAAATCTCCCCTCAAAAGAAAGAGGAAGGTCTCACCGGCTGTCTCAGCAGAGCCCCCCCCCCTCTTCCACGCCCCACCTCCACATTTCTAAGGGGGGGGGGGAAAGCCCCAGGCAAACGCTTTCAAACGGCCCCGGAATGCCAACGCGGTGGGAAAACTACAGATGGGGTGGGGGCTGGCAGAGGCGGCTGGGGAAGGGCGCGCCGGAGCTGCGACTGCCTTGGAGGGGAGCGTCTCAAGGTTAACCGCGAGGGGGAGTCCGTCCGAGAGGGAGGGAGGCCACGAGCTCAACCCTGACCCATGCACGCCCCCTCCCCAACACTCTTCTTTAACGGCGACCTGAGTTGGACCCCCCCCGCCTCTCCTCTCACCTGCAGGAGGCTAATTCTGCGCCCCCCCCTCCGTTACCCCAAGACCCTCTTCTGTGGAGATCCTGAAACTCCCATCTATGGGGAGATGGGTGGATGGAGGGTGGGTGGGTGGGAGAAGGGAGGAGAAGACCCCCTTTCTCCGGATGCGGGAGAAAAGCTCCTCTCTCTCTCTCTCTCTCTTGCAGTGGCTTGCGCGGAAAGCCCACCGCGTCCTCCCTCCCCTCCACGCTTCGCGAGGAGGGAGGCACGCCGTACCTCGAGCGAGTTTTCCTCAAGGTCATACGTACAGTACATGCATACTCCTCAAGGCTGGCAGGCGTAATTCGGATGAAACCCCCCACCCACTCACTCTTCCATCCGATTCCCCACCCTCGGTCGGTCCATCCTTCCCCCCTCCCCAAAAAGGCAGGATGCCAGATTCTCCTGCCTCCCCGATGCCTCCTTTGGCTCTAACCACTGAACCGCACCGTTCTGAAGCCTTAGACAGTGTTTCCCTCCCCTTTGGGAGGCTCTTGCGCCCCCCCCATCTCCCATGCAGCGGACCCTCCCCTGCGATCCTCCCTCCTTCCCTCCCTCTCTCCTTTAAAGTCCTTGCAACCTAGCCATAAAAAAAAACACCCTACCAACTATTTCCTTTCCTAGAATAAGTTGCACAGTGCTGGATACTTTCAGGTAACCAGCAAAACCCAGGGAGGAGGAAGGAGGAGGAGGAGGAAGGGGTGTGTGGGGTCTCCTCCATGGCTTCTTCTAACCCACCGAATTGGGGGGGTGTCACCCCACCCACTCTTCCCGGCTGCCTGCCTCCCCCCCATCCAACTTCTCCGATCGCCCCCCAAAGCCACAAGAAGCCATGCAAACAGTACAGTACCTGCGTGCGCAAAGTAGCTCAGGGCAACGGTCCAAGGGAGCCAGGTCGCCGGCTTCATGGTGGGGAGGAAAGGAGGGCGAGTGAAAAGGCGCCGGTGGGAGAGGGCGTGCGCTCGGGCTGGGACGGGGCTCGCTGCGGGAGCCTCCGCTTCCACCGGGCCGCCTCGCCCTTCTCCTTCCCAAAGGCTGGCTTCCCGAATTCCACTGCCCGGCGGCAGGCTGGCTGGCTGGGTGGGTGGGTGGCTATGCTGAGTGGATGATTCCAGCGGTCCTTGCAGTTCCCAACGCGGGGCCGAGATCCCGCTTCGGTCTTGACCTTGATTCCTTATGGGTGGGCAAAGCAAAAAAGTGAACCGAGGCAGCAGCAGCAGCAGAAAAAAAAAAAAGGGGGGGGGAGACAGCCCGGCAAAAAAAAAAAGGGGGCTAAAAGCGGCCCGGAGGCCAAGAACTAATCCCGGGCTTGGCACCTTCTCTCTCTTCCCGCCCCCCCCTTCCCCTCACTTCGATGCCCGGGACCCTCCAAGCGGCTCCCCAGCTACTTGGCACACTGTCGCCGTCCACCTCCAGGGAGCTCGTGCTCATTCAGCAGGGCAGAGGCTGACCACGCCCATCCCGGCTCCGGATTGGCTGCCGGGGAGGCTGCACTCATTGCGGGCTGCGGGAGGCGGCGGGAGAGGGCGGGGGCGAGGGGTGGTGGTGGTGGAAGGGATGGGATGGCATCGCACGCTCGCCGCCGCCGAAAGCCGCCGCTGGCTGGCCGGCAGGCAGGGGCGACCCCGCTGGCTGCCGCGGACGGAGCGGGATCATCCGCTTCGCCAGAGCCGGGGATCGCGGGAGTCCGTGATCCCTGGAGGGGGGGGGCGTGGAGGGGGGGGTGTTAGGAGAAAGCAGTACTCGTTGTTGCCGAAGAGCGTGCGTGGCGGCCTGGGTCTGCGCTTGCAAGGCTGTTGGGGAGGAGAGTAGAGTAGAGTAGAGTTAGAGTAGACCCCCGGCGGGCGTGTGAGCTGGGGTACTTGCCGTATAATCCCCTCGCCTGGACCCGCTTCCTAAAAAACCCAAAAAAACCCGGTCCGATTTGCAGAACGCACAAACTTGCTTGGGCAGGGGGTTGGACTAGATGACCCTTCCAACTCAGTTAATCTATTACAAAAATCCCGGGCCGGCCCATCCCCCTAACCAGCACGAGATTGCAACTTTGTGTGTGTGTGTGCTCTGGGTCGCGAAAATGCAGCGAACGATTGCATTGAATGCATTGGGGAGGGGGGAGAGAAAAAAATCAGAAAAGGTGGCATGTATAGGATTTGCAACCATTAGTGGCTTAAACGCCATTGGGGGAACTCTTATTAACGGGGGAAGGAGGGGGGGCTTTTGCTGCTTGCCCTCAGCCTTGCCGGATCTCTTGGAGGGAGGAGGGGGGAATAGAATGTATCTTTATTGGTCATGGACCAGCAATAGGCATCACTTTTTACAATATATATATATCAAAAAACCAGTACTGAGATTAATAGTGGCTAATAACATCCCTGTTAAGAAAATGCATGTTCTCAACTGTTAGGGTCACTCCCTAGTTTAGGTGGGTGAGAAGCCGATTAAGTATGTGAGTAAATATAATGTTCCAAAAATGGTTAGAGATAACTCCAAAAAATGGGTATAAGTTGACAGCTATAATTCTCTAACCATTTTTTTTCTTGTGGATATTGCAGCAACACAGTGGAGGGAGGGGGGTGTTTGGCCCAAATCTTAATACCCCGTTGAGCGGAGAATCCACCCTTCCACCTCGCTACCTTTTTGACTTGCTTCTGCCTCAACGGCTCTTTTGTTGAAATCCGCTGTGTGTCGTCCCCCCCCCCCCGCCGCCCCCCAGCCGCCAGGCTTCCGCTCCCTACGGTAGTTCCTAGCGCCGGACTCTGTGCGCTGCAAAGTGTGGAAGTTGCATTATTTATTTGGGGCACTGGAGCTGGGAGACTCTTCTCTGACCCGCTTCGCTGGGAAAGGAGAGCAAGAAAAAAAAGAAAGAAAGAATAGATTCCCTATGAGCTCCGGGGAGAATCGGATTCACAACAACCTGATGCAACAACTGCCTGGCTCAGCAGGGCGATTTCCTGACCCTGGGAGGGGTTGCTTGCTTCCCCTTCATTTGCATGCATCTGCATTTCGCCCCCTCCTTTACTTCGGGTATCCTGTATGAGAAAGCTGAGGCTCAATTACCTGCAAAGCCAGTTCGGGTTGCTGCTTTGCTTGCCTAATTAATACAACTATAGGCGCATCTCCTCTGTGAATCGCCTAAGGATGGAGAAGTCCATGCCCCAGATGAAGTGCTGCTACGTCCTTCTGGTGGAATGCATTTGGACTCCTCTGTTTAATGGGCAGCTGCTGGATCTCCTGGTGGCTCCCCTTTGAAGTATTAGGTTTGATTTTCCTTAACTTTCCAAGATCAGTCAAGGTCAAGGCCAGGGGTGGGCAATCTTAAACACTCAAAGAGCCACAAAGGTCCTAATCAAAAACACCCCCCCTCCGGTTCAATTCTGGAGCCGACCGGAAGTAGGGTTCCTCCAGCATAGAGTCTCCTGCAGAGGTGGGTCCCTACCAGTTCGCACCAGTTTGGTAGAACCGGTTCGTCAAATCTACCGAACCGGTTAGAAGAGGTTCCACCAGTGGACCCGGAAAGCAGGCCACACCTACAGAAGAGGTTCCAAAATTTTGGGAAACCCACCACTGACACACACACACACACACACACACACACACACACACACACACACACAAAGACAGACAGACAGACTGACTCACACAGAGAGAGAAAGAGAAAGAAAGGAAGAAAGAAAAAAAGAAAAAAAGAAAAAGTGAGAGATGAAAGGAAAAAAGGAAAAAGGGGCAGAGAGACAAAAGGAAGGAAAGAGAGAGAGAGAGAGAGAGAGAGAGAGAGAGAACACATGGCTGGCAAGCCACTCCCACAAAGGAGGCCACACCCACAGAGTAGGTTCGAAAATTTTTTGAAACCCACCATTGGTCTCCTGGCATGCCATGCTTCCCCCTCCTCTCAACCAGAAGCTCCTCTCAAAATTGTGGCGCCGACCAGCGACAGGGAGCCACAGTAGAGAGATGAAAGAGCCACATGCAGCTCCGGAGCCATGGGTTGCCTACCCCAGGTGAAGGCTGAGATTTAACTCAAGCCGTCTCTTCCACCTGTGGTTCTATTTATCCTTATGTACCAAGTGAATTTAGCCAGCAACTGCAATCTATTCCTGATCTCTGGGGATTTGAGAAAAGGAGCATTCTGGGAAGGGAGGCACATGCTCTCTAAACCGGATTTATTTAGGGCTTACCTAAGGGCTTTAAAGTGTTCACAGCAGCACATACACCTTGGTCTAGTCATCCTTGGGGATACTATTAAGTTTATACCCATACTACAGGCAGGGATGATGAAAAACTGAGGCCGGGAAATTCCCTTTGTAGGTGGAATTACAGATGCGCTCAGGTGATGAAAGGATTCTATTATTATTCCTGGGCTCCATCTGAGATTGGACATTGGGGGTTGACTGCTGATTCCTGGTAAGCTGTACGAAATATTTTCTATAATGAAAATGCAACGAAGCGAACAGTGGCTCGGAAAGAGGAGAAAGTCATCCTTTCTTCCCCCCCCCCCCCTGTTTCCTTTTTTTTTTTTTTTAATGACAGTTACCCTTTTTTTTTGCATTTCCTGTGCCTGGAATTTGAACGGAGAGCCTATCTGATGATCATCTTTCTTCGATCTTAAAATAGCTCTCTTTCTGCCTTTTCTTTTTTTGCCTGTGCTAGCAAGCGTTCGCACATGCGAAGCAAACCACGTGGGGCATTTTCCAGGCCTTGCTCCTGCGGAGAATGAATGGACCTACCTCTGCGGAGGGTTTGCGCTGATGTGTGGGAGCGTTTTGTTTGGGATGGGGGGGGGGAACCCAGGCACACACCCTACCGCTGCCAACAGGAGTTTTTGTAGGGGCGTGCATAAGAGCAGCAGCGTGCCTAACGTCCCTGTCGTACTGTCCCCATTTATTTGTACCCATTTCCTGTGTTTTTATTCATGTTTATTCTTATTCCTGTTTCCTTGTACATGAGTGACAAACTAAAGAAAGAAATAAAATAAAAATAAAGGGAGCAGGCCGTTCCCTTCAGCCCGGAGAGATGCTTTGCAAAGCCAGTCCTGTGGCTCTGGGTCCAAACCAGTAGTGGGTTTCAAAAAAGTTTGGAACCTCTTCTGTAGGTGTGGCCTGCTTTCTGGGTCCATTGGTGGAACCTCTTCTAACCTGTTCGGTAGATTTGACGAACCGGTTCTATCGAATAGGTGCGAACAGGTAGGAACCCACCTCTGGTCCAAACTGACAACTTCCTTCAACAATTTCCTTCTTTGGGAAGGCAGGTTAATATACTCATTGCTGTCTGCTCCCTGGTCCTATTTCCTTAACTCCCTCAGTTGCTTTCTCAGTTAGGCACAGCCCTTTAGGTGATTGGCATGCAGGAATGTGGGAAGTACAATTAGCATCCTGCATACATCCCTGATTCTATATTAGATTCACTGCTGTGTCTGGAATTGGATCTACCAGATTTCTCCCCCCCAAAACGACTACTTGCATTCCGGGAAAGCTGGAAGGCAGCTGCAGAAAGGGGTCTGTGGGGATCTCTGGAGTGTTTTAGGCCAGGGCTGCCCCCTCCCCACTTGTCCTCCCCTTTCTGTCTTCAATCCTTTTCTGTTTAACAGCACCAAATCGAGGCTGCCCCTGAGCTGACCTCCTTCCTGGTTCCCGGGTGGCATAGCCTTCTGAAACACCCAGCCGAAATGCTGTTGGGCTTCGGAGTCCCCAGCCCCCTTTTCTTACCATACGCCGATCCCACTAGCATCTGTTCCCAATTATCTCTTGGAAGTGTGTGCAATAAGCAGCTGAGGGGTGTGTCTGTGTGTATATGTGTGTGTGTGTGTGTGTGTGTGTGTGTTTGTGTGTGTGTGTAGTATAGGGAGACTCGTCCCAGTCTCAATGGGTGGAAACTAATCAAGGAGAGAAGCAACTTAGAACTGAGGAGAAATTTCCTGACAGAACAATTAATCAGTGGAACAACTTGCCTCCAGAAGTTGTGAATGCCCCAACACTGGAAGTCTTTAAGAAGATGTTGGATAGTCATTTGTCTGAAATGGTATAAGGTTTCCTGCCTAGGCAGGGGGTTGGACTAGAATACCTCCAAGGTCCCTTCCAACTCTGCTATTGTATTGTATTGTATTGTATTGTATTGTATTGTATTGTATTGTATTGTATTGTATTGTATTGTATTGTATTGTATTGTATTGTATTGTATTGTATTGTATTGTATTGTAAGAAGCAATGGATGGGAACTAATCATGAAGAGAAGCAACTTAGAACTGAGGAGGAATTTTCTGGCAGAACAATTAATCAGTGGAACAGAAGTTGCCTCCAGAAGTTGTGAATGCCCCAACACTGGAAGTCTTTAAGAAGATGTTGGATAGTCATTTGTCTGAAATGGTATAGGGTTTCCTGCCTAGGCAGGGGGTTGGACTAGAAGACCTCCAAGGTCCCTTCCAACTCTGCTATTGTATTGCATTGTATTGTCCCCCTGTAGTATGTTACAGTAATTGCATTAAGTCCTGTGCCCCTCAACTTCTTTGGGTCGCTTCAGGCTGGCCCAGCAAACTTTCCTAGACCCCCAGATCCCAGAGATGTCACCGTCTTAACATCTTGCATAAATGGGACCCAGATCATCATTATCATCATCTTGTTCCATATCCATCATCGGACGTTGGCAATCATGTTGGCGATCCTATTTTGATCAACAGCCACACACACAAAAAAAGTGCTGTTGAGTTTTGTCCAAACCAGATCTTCCACCTAGTAGTCCATAATCAAAATGACTGAGTCTCCCGCCTGGTCTTTCCCAACCTTGGCTACTTGAAGACGTGTGGACTTCAACTCCCAGCATTCTCCAGCCAGCATGGCCTTAAGTCCTAGCCTCTCAGAATGCAGAAGAGTTTTTAATCTCCTCGCTGAGAAATGCAATTGTGTTAGAAAGAACCAGTTTGGTGTAATGATTAAAGTACTGGTCTAGGAACCAGGGGACAGTGAGTTCTAGTCCTGTCTTTGGGATGAAAGCCACTTGGGCGACTGGACAAATCACCAGGAGACAGTGAGTTCTAGTCCTGTCTTAGGCATGAAAGCCAATTGGGCGACTGGACCAATCACCAGGAGACAGTAAGTTCTAGTCCTGTTTTAGGGATGAAAGCCAATTGGGCGACTGGACCAATCACCAGGAGACAGTGAGTTCTAGTCCTGTCTTTGGAATGAAAGCCAGTTGGGTGACTTGACCAATCACCAGGAGACAATGAGTTCTAGTCCTGTCTTAGGGATGAAAGCCAGTTGGGTGACTTGACCAATCACTAGGAGACAGTGAGTTCTAGTCCTGTCTTAGGGATGAAAGCCAATTGGGCGACTGGACCAATCACCAGGAGACAGTGAATTCTAGTCCTGTCTTAGAGATGAAAACCAGTTGGGCGACTGGACCAATCACCAGGAGACAGTGAATTCTAGTCCTGTCTTAGAGATGAAAACCAGTTGGGCGACTGAACCAATCAGCAGGAGACAGTGAATTCTAGTCCTGTCTTAGGGATAAAAGCCAGTTGGGTGACTGGACCAATCACCAGGAAACAGTGAGTTCTAGTCCTTTCTTAGGGATGAAAGCCAGTTGGGCGACTGGACCAATAACCAGGAGACAGTGAGTTCTAGTCCTGTCTTAGGGATGAAAGCCAGTTGGGCGACTGGACCAATCACCAGGAGACAGTGAGTTCTAGTCCTGTCTTAGGGAGGAAAGCCAGTTCGGTGACTGGACCAATCACCAGGAGACAGTGAGTTCTAGTCCTGTCTTAGGGAGGAAAGCCAGTTGGGCGACTGGACCAATCACCAGGAGACAGTGAGTTCTAGTCCTGTCTTAGGGATGAAAGCCAGTTGGGCGACTGGATCAATCACCAGGAGACAGTGAGTTCTAGTCCTGTCTTAGGGATGAAAGCCAGTTGGGCGACTGGACCAATCACCAGGAGACAGTGAATTCTAGTCCTGTCTTAGAGATGAAAACCAGTTGGGCGACTGGACCAATCACCAGGAGACAGTGAATTCTAGTCCTGTCTTAGAGATGAAAACCAGTTGGGCGACTGAACCAATCAGCAGGAGACAGTGAATTCTAGTCCTGTCTTAGGGATAAAAGCCAGTTGGGTGACTGGACCAATCACCAGGAAACAGTGAGTTCTAGTCCTTTCTTAGGGATGAAAGCCAGTTGGGCGACTGGACCAATAACCAGGAGACAGTGAGTTCTAGTCCTGTCTTAGGGATGAAAGCCAGTTGGGCGACTGGACCAATCACCAGGAGACAGTGAGTTCTAGTCCTGTCTTAGGGAGGAAAGCCAGTTGGGCGACTGGACCAATAACCAGGAGACAGTGAGTTCTAGTCCTGTCTTAGGGATGAAAGCCAGTTGGGCGACTGGACCAATCACCAGGAGACAGTGAGTTCTAGTCCTGTCTTAGGGATGAAATCCAGTTGGGCGACTGGACCAATCACCAGGAGACAGTGAGTTCTAGTTCTGTCTTTGGAATGAAAGCCAGTTGGGTGACTGGATCAATCACCAGGAGACAGTGAGTTCTAGTCCTGTTTTAGGGATGAAAGCCAATTGGGCGACTGGACCAATCACCAGGAGACAGTGAGTTCTAGTCCTGCCTTAGGCATGAAGCCTAGCTGGGTGACCTTGGGCCATCCCTCTTTCTCAGCTCAACCTACCTCTCAGGGTTGTTGTTTTTTTGGGGGGGAAAGAAGAGGATGAAGGAGTACCATGTACGTTCACCACCTTGAGTTACCCATGAAGAAATAAAGGCAGAATAAAAAAATAAATAAATAACACTTATTCTTACCAAGGGCCACTGGGAACCCGACGCCGTGGGAATTAGGTCCACGCCACAAGCCCTCTAAATAGATTGCAGATTGCCGATGAAAGGGTGGGAGGAAGACATTTAAAGAGATTGCTGGCACTTTTGTTTTCCTTTTGTGCGATGGGAGATTAAGCTGACCAGGAATATTGGCTGAAAGCTTCAACATCTTTACCTCTTAAATCGCCCACATGTGTTAGTAAAGCCTGCCTCTGACTGAGCAGCATTTACATTTGCCATTGGCAGATGGCAGGTAAAGCAAGCCGCACACACACCTGCAGGTCCTATATTTATAAAAGTGTGCATGTGTGTGTTTGCAAACGCAGGGATCTTTTAAAAAAAAAAAACGTATGTAAGTAAGAATTCAAAGTGTGCATTGCAGCTGGCAGTGGGGAGTGGCAGTAGTGAGGAAGCATCAAGACCTGAAACAAAACAGACACCAGATCCAGCCCAAGAGGATTTGAAAAGAATATCCTGAAGATTTAGAGATTAAAGTGTGTGTGTGTGTGTGCAAGAGGACACTAGCGTGTGCACTGAGCGGTCAGGGTTATCCTCTGCCAGACCCGGAGGATGAAAGACAGGCAAGGAATGAAATCCTGAATTCAAGCCTTTGTCGAAGAAGGTATTTCTGTGAGTTCGATCCTAGGTAGAGGCAGATATTTCTCCCTCTGGGCACACCGAGAATATATCTGCTGAACAAAAATCCGCATTGGGGACAGGAAGGGCATCTGGCCATTAAAACACTCTGCTAACTCCCATTCAGTTGCCCAGACTCCGCCCCGCAAGAGATTAAGAGCCGAGGTGGCGCAGTGGTTAGGGTGCAGTACTGCAGGCCACTTCAGCTGACTGTTATCTGCAGTTCAGCGGTTCTAATCTCCCCGGCTCAAGGTTGACTCAGCCTTCCATGAAATGTGAACCCAGGACTGTGTGGGCGATATGCTGACTCTGTAAACCGCTTAGAGAGGGCTGAAAGCCATATGAAGCGGTATATAAGTCTAACTGCTATTGCTATTGCTATTATGGGGTAATTTAATGATGATGATTGAAGACGGTATTTCTCATTTGGCAACTTCCAAGTAGGAGGACTTCCGCTCCCAGAATTCTCAGCAATAGCCAGGCTGGTTGGTAAATTCCTCGAGTGGATACCAATGCATCTGGAAGTTATCAAGGTTGGGAAACGTGGGCTTATAGCCGTGATGGTAAACCTATGGCAGACCTGCCAGAGATGGCGCGCAGAGTCGTCTCTGTGGGCAGGCATGCCGCCGCTAGCTGCTCTTCTGATTTTTGGTGCTAGTCTTCGCGGGAGCTGGAGCACCAGAAAACTGCCAGAAAACCACTGGAAAACCGCCCCCAAAACAGGCTGTTTTTCAGACCATTTTCAAGCCATTTTGGGTTGTTTGGGGGGGGCCACAAATGACCTGAAAAAAGGCCTTTAAGCGGCCCAAAAAGCAGCCTGAAACAGCCAAAAAGAATGTTGCACTCATTTGGCCCTGAGTTGCTGCAAATAGCCAAAACGTTGAGCCAGTTGCCCAAAATGCAACCACATGATTGTGGATGGGTGTATGCGCAGCCACCATAACTTTGAAAATAGGTAGTGAGTAACTTTTGGGGGTCCATTATAACTTGAGGGATTGGTGGGAAGTCAAGGATTGATTACTTGTAATATAAATATGAACAAGAAGACTTTGCTTCTGGATCTAGTTTGACAAAGATTAGAGTCCTCTATGTGTTCAGTTCAAATCCTGGCTATTTTAAGGACATAAAGGTAAAGGTTCCCCTTGCACACACATGTGCTAGTCGTTGCCGACTCTAGGGGGCGTTGCTCATCTCTATTTAAAAGCCGAAGAGCCAGCACTGTCCAAAGATGTCTCCGTGGTCATGTGGCTGGCATGCGCACGGAACGCTGTTACCTTCCCACCAAAGGTGGTTCCTATTTTTCTACTTGCATTTTTACATGCTTTCGAACTGTTAGGTTGGCAGAAGCTGGGACAAGTAACGGGAGCTCACCCCGTTACTCGGTGCTAGGGATTCGAGCCACCAAACTTTCTGATCAACAAGCTCAGCATCTTAGCCACTGAGCCACCACGTCCCATCTATTTTCTTGGTTTACAGTATGGAAAAAAAACCCCCCAACAATTATATTTGCCTTTTCTACTGAGATTAGTTTCAAGCTGAGCATCAGATTGACCTTTCATCTTCCCCTTTCTTCGTATTGACTGCATGTTGCATTTATTTAAATCAGCGTTTCTCCAAAACGTGGCACTTCTAAGCTGTGTGGACTTCAGCTCCCAGGGATCCCCAGCCAGCACGAGGGCTGGGGAATTCTGGGGGTTGAAGTCCTCACACCTTAAAAATAGCCAGATTTGAGAAACGCAGATTTTAAGTACTCTGTAAGTGGTTCCCACGTTGCCTTTGGAGGCAGTGCGCGTTCATAAATGTATTTGTTTCCCTTGAAAAGAAAGCCAGCTACAGAAGGGCTTCTCCCAGAGTCTGTAACAAGCAATTCTATTCACACAATGCACTTTACCAGGTCAGTTACTAATCTGGCAGCTGCATTTATGCACGATGTCAAGTTTCGTCTCATAATAGATGTGGGTATATTTATAGTGACAGCCAGAGCCATGCATCAATGTTCAGCTTCTGGAGAGGTAGCTGTGTGCATAGCTGTGTGCACCCAAGCAAGGTGTATTTGCAGGTGCCCGTCCACCGAAGGGCAGAAACCAAAGCCAGAAATGTAATCTCTATAAACTTCCCCAAAGGCAGGACCGAATCCAAATGAATGGCAGTGCACCTGGGTACATATTGATGTTTCAGGAAAGCATTGCCCACTTTGTTTTCCCAGGGCTCTGCTGCTTGCAAGGCCAAGTCATTCGATTCCCTTCCCTTTTGATCTCTGACTTGTGGAGTAAGGTGCTGAGAAGCACAGCAGCTGTGCAAATCCCTGCCGCGGTTCTCCTTTAGCAGGGACAAAACTTTTGGCTCGTCCTTTAGCTTGGCTCTAAAGAGAACTCTTGAGTTGTTACCCCCTCTTGCTTCTCCCCGCCACCCCAATATAGGACCATAAGGGAAGATCTTGCACCTGGTCAGCGGGGACAGTTTTGGGCCTCCCTTCCCCAGGTGCTGGGATTCTCAAACCTCCCCCAGAACCTTCTGCCTACGCAGGACCAGCTCCCACCTCCCTACGCCTTTGATGTCCCCACTACAGCCACCATGTCGGATGGCTGTAGCGGCTGTTTGACGGCAGCTGGACTGCGGAGCATTCAGCCTGGGTTCTGGTGGGAGAAAAGCCACATGTTTCCAAGGCTGGCTGGCGGCAGGACGCAGCTCTCAGCTTCCTCTCCTCCTCCTCTGACGGGTTGCAAAAAGAGATGCCTTCAAACAAAGTTGGCGGGGAGGGTGGAGTTTGGGCCTTTTTTCACGCATCCCTTTCTGGTTTTGTCTCCTTTTCTCCCCCTCCTCCTCTCCCCCTGCCCCATTCTGTATTCTCTCAATAGAAGCCCAGCAGGAGAGACCAGGCTTGGGCCCAGCGCTTGCAACGGCTGGCCTGGGAATTCCAACAGATTTTTCAGATGGGTTTTTTTTTTAATTGCTGGGCTGGATCCCTTCTTACCAAATGGTGTGACAAGAGCAGAATGGGGTGCAGGGGGTGGTTTGTTTTTTGTTTTTGTTTTTATTTGTCAAGATCAAGGTTGCTGGGAGCAGGGATGGATGGATGAGAAATCCAGCTCTAGTTCCACTAGAAACACCTGAACTTAACCGTATTTGTCAGAGTATAAGACGCACCAAGATTTTGAAGAGGCAAATTAAAAAAAAAGTTTTTGCACTCTGCAGATCTCCCAAAAATGGCCTGTTTTTTGCAAAAATGGCTTTGTTTTTTTAATCACAAAAAGGACATGCATAGCCTTTAGGAAGCTTGTAGAGTGCTTCTGGGGGCTGGGGGGGGAGGGGAATGAGCAAAAAACAGCCAATTTTCTACTCATTTTTGCCCTCCACAGCCCCCCCCCCCGGAGCACTCTGGAAGCCTCCTAAAGGCTATGCATGGCCATTTTTATAAAGCGGGCGGGGTTTCAGGACACACCCAGATTTTCACCCTCTTTTTTGAGGGAAAAAGGTGCGTCTTATACTTGGAAAAATACGGTAAGTCAGATTGATGCCGTGGTCTTGGCACCTGGCAGCCTGCCTGCACCTCGACACTCCCAATTCGGCATTTCCAAATCACCCTGTAGTGAGAAAAGAGCGGAGGGAGGCACGGTCTGGGAAAACGGAACAGCCTTTTTGCCGATTCCCCCGGGGAACGGAGAAGAATGTGTGGTCTGCAGAGGAGCGAGCTCAGAATATTATTATGAATACGATTAATTATTTATTTCCCGGGGACTCGTCCTTCCCGCAAAGCCCCGGAGGAGTTTATAAGCGAACAAGAAAAACTTCCAGAAATCAAGAGATTTATGATCCGGGGAAGATTGTTCTCAAATTCTCCTGTGTCAACAAGTTGCTGTGTTTGTCCCCAAAGGATGCATCAAACCCTGTCCAGCCAGCCGAGTGTTTTTTTTTAGTTTCGTATAGCAGCTTGATGGTTTTTAAAGATGGGATAGTGAAAGGCTAAGCTGGACGTGGCATGTGGTTGTGTCTTTCTCTCTTCTGCCAATTCCATCTGGCCAAGAAACCTACCTGAGAGGACTCATCTTCTGGGCTTAAGCGTAAATGCCATGAGACCGATGCCATACGACGAACGGTTGCAGGAACTGGGCATGTCTAGTCTAGTGAAGAGAAGGACCAAGGGAGACATGATAGCAGTCTTCCAATATTTGAGGGTCTGCCCCAAGAGAGGAGGGGGCCAAGCTATTTTCCAAGGCACTCAAAGGTCAGACAAGAAATAATGGATGGAAACTGATCAAGGAGAGATTCAACCTAAAAATAAGGAGAAATTTTCTGTCAGTGAGAACAATCAACCACCTTGCAGATGAACAGAAGCTGGTTGTAGTTGCTCAAGATAGGAATAGACACCCATGGATGTGTGTTACATCAGGAATAAGTATCCTGATGTGCTGGACATTAGCCCATCCCATGTGCATCATTGCGAGGGAGTTTAGTTCAAAACATCTGGAGATGATCAAGGCAACTAGCTTTCTATATATATGGTGAATTATATTTTCAAAGCCATATGCTAAATAAATAAATTGGATTGGACTGGATTGGACTGGAATGGATTGGACTGGATTGGACTGGAATGGATTGGACTGGATTGGAATGGATCCCACAATAAATATATTTTAAGGTATCTCAGTAATGACAAAGCTTTTGACCTTGGCATGTTACAAGTTGAGGAAAATGTCTAACTTGATCCTATTCTCGTGTCAACCCACCCAAGCAATGAAGAATTCTTGGTCTCCTCCACATCTGGAAAGCTGCACTTGGTGGCAGTGCCAAGGCTGCCTGAAGGAGAGGTCCAGGCCTTGCCTTCAACCCTAGTGTTACCGCTGCCACTCAAGAAGGCTACCTCATGCCGTTCCCCAAGGTGCATGAGCCTTGGGGAATGGCATGATTGTTATTGCTCTCCAGGAACTTCTCTATGCCAATTACCTTAAGGCGGTGGTTTCTCTTTTTGGGGACAGGACCCCTGCATCCCACCCAAGATGAGTGCATGAGTCAAAAAGAGGGCCATGAAAATATTTAAAGACCCCCTTGCATCCTGGACATAAATTGTTTCAACTCCTGCCCTCAAAATGACACTATAGAGCACTGCACACCAGAACAACTACTAGACACAAGGACAGTGTTTTCCCAAACGCCATCACTCTGCTAAACAAATAATTCCCTCGACATTGTCAAGCCATTCACTAAGGCTGCATTACTATTCCTATTAGTCTTCTCATCGTTCCTATCACCCATCTCCTCCCACTTAAGACTGCAGGACTGTAACTTTGTTGCTTGTATTCTTACGATTTATATTGATATTGATTGTTTCCTGATTGCTTATTTGTACCCTTTGACTATCATTAAGTGCTGTACCTTATGATTCTTGACGAATGTATCTTGTCTTTTTATGTACATTGAGAGCACATATGCACCAAAGATGAATTCCTTCTGTGTCCAATCACACTTGACCAATAAAGAATTCTATTCTATTCTATTCTATTCTATTCTATTCTATTCTATTCTATTCTATTCTATTCTATTCTATTCTATTCTATTCTATTCTATTCTATTCTATTCTATTCTATTCTATTCTATTCTATTCTACTCTACTATACTCTACTCCACTCCACTCCACTCCACTCCACTCCACTCCACTCTACTCCATTCTACGCTATGCTACTCTACTCTACTCTACTCTACTCTACTCCACTCCGCTCCGCTCCGCTCCGTTCCGTTCCATTCCATTCCATTCCATTCCATTCCATTCCATTCTATTCTATTCTATTCTATTCTATTCTATTCTATTCTATTCTATTCTATTCTATGCTCTGGGTTGCTATGAGTCCTTCACTCTTGAAGCAGCTTCAGGTAATGGTTTTCCACGGCCTGAAAACCAGAATTCACAGACTTAATTTTTCGACATTGTTTGTGGTGGTCATTAAGCAAGCACCACAGTACTTAAGCAATTCAATATTCCCCAGTAGTTGAAATTTTTTTGGCTGGAAACCAGAAATAAACACTGGAAACTGGCAATTTTTTTTGTAAATGGTGGTTACCTGATCGCAGTGCTGCAAAAAACTGTAAAGCTGAAATGATGGCCAAACATCCAAAATGTGACCATGGGGGTGGGATTTGCGGCCGTTGTAATTTAAAAAACAGTTGTTAAGTAGCTTTTGTGGGTTTGCCCAAAAAATTTATGAGCCGTGGTGGCGCAGTGTTTCGAATGCAGTACTGCAGGCTATTTCTGCTGCTTGCCGGCTGCTTGCAGTTTGGCAGATCGAATCTCACCAGGCTCCAGGTTGACTCAGCCTTCCATCCTTCTGAGGTTGGTAAAATGAGGACCCGGATTGTTGGGGGAAATATGCTGACTCTGTAAACTGCTTAGAGAGGGCTATAAAACACTGTGAAGCAGTATATAGGTCTAAGCGCTACTGCTATTGCCAATGCCGTAACGTCCGATGGTAATTGAGGAACCAGTTGTAAATTGAGGACTACCTGTATGTAATTAATCTGACTAGCCAAGGTGGCGCAGTGGTTAGGGTGCAGTACTGTGGGCCACTTCAGCTGACTGTTATCTGCAGTTCGGCTGTTCAGATCTTACCGGCTCAAGGTTGACTCAGCCTTCCATCCTTCCGAGGTGGGTGAAATGAGGACCCAGACTGTGTGGGCGATATGCTGACTCTGTAAACCGCTTAGAGAGGGCTGAAAGCCCTATGAAGCAGTATATAAGTCTAACTGCTATTGCTATTGCTATAGCGCATTTAAAAACTTTGGGAGATTCACACAACACATTGAACCATTACTTAACCAAACGGGCTGATTTTTCTCATCCACTAAGCTTCAAACCAAAGCACCTTAACCGAGATTAAAATAAACGAAGCTAAGCATTGTTAGGCTATTGTGTGTGCCTGGCCACAATCTCGTCTTTGTATCATCATAATAACTTGCTGGGCTAAGTTAAGATAGACTGCTAGTAGTTGGCCTATCATAAACCAGAGAGCTTCTTGGTTGTGTAGGGATAGAAACCTAAGTCTTGCTATGTTGAGTCTAATGCTCAATTGCCATAGCACAAAAATAATATCGCAGTCTGGTTTGAGCCTTCATTAAAAAAAATTCTGAGGTTTTAAGCCATGCTGAATCTTGGCATATGTACCAATGATCTTCCTAAATTGGATTTGAAGCCTCTCTAGCCATCATTACACACACAATCACTCTGTTTCTTTTTAAAAGAAACTGGTGCATTTAAAAGAAATTGAAATGCATGCACAACCCTTTTGGAATCACACTTTAAGAGTCAAAAACGGAGAGGCAGGGAGGAAGATGTGTCCTGGGGAAAGGACCAGAGGTGGGTTCCGACTGGTTCAGCTGAACTGGTAGTGGTTTGGCAGCCTAGGTTGCTGGAACCAGTAGCGACCCAGGCCTGCCACCCCCCTCCCACCCTAAACTGGTTCTCCTACGGGACTGCCATTTTGATTTTCAGTTCTGCGTATGCACAGAACAATAGTAATTTCACAAATGCATTCCCCCCCCCTTTTTTTTAACGTTTTGCACATGCACAGACCTAATTTTGTGCAAATTCACTCTGTGTGTGTCTGGCATGTGTGTGTGTGAGAAGCATGCATGTGTGAATTTTTTGTGTGTGCACCGAACTGGCAGTAATGCCGAGAGCAACCCACCCCTGGAAAGGACGTCATGTTTCATGCCAATAGCCAAAAACTACATTTATTACTTAATAAAAAATAGTTGTATCTTGTCCATTTAGGGGTCAGACTTAGTTTTCTTGGTATTCTATAGGTCAGGGGTGTCAAACTCAAGGCCCGGGGGCTGGATCCGGCCTGTGGGGGCCCAGGGGAAGGATACTGCAAAATCTCCATTCCCTCTCCACTCCAGGGGAAGGATACTGCAAATCTCCATTTCCTCCCCACTCCAGGGGAAGGATACTGCAAAATCTCCATTCCCTCCCCACTCCAGGGGAAGGATACTGCAAAATCTCCATTCCCTCCCCACTCCAGGGGAAGGATACTGCAAAATCTCCATTCCCTCCCCACTCTAGGGGAAGGATACTGCAAAATCTCCATTCCCACCCCACTCCAGGGGAAGGATACTGCAAAATCCAATCCCTCCCCACTCCAGGCGAAGGATACTGCAAAATCTCCAGTCCGTCCCCACTCCAGGGGAAGGATACTGCAAAATCTCCATTCCCCCCCGGGGGGGGGGGCAAGCCAGAGGTGGCATTTGCCGGTTCTCCGAACTACTCAAAATCTCCGCTACCGGTTCTCCAGAACCTGTCAGAACCTGCTGGATTTCACCCCTGAAGCAGTCCCCAGGTTCTCCTTAACAAACCCTGAGAGTTTCTGACCTATGTCTCATCTCTTGGGCAATGTTCACAATCACATCAAACATGACACGGTGGTGGCGGTTGTGTTTAACTGTTAAAAGAAAACAGGAGCCCAGCTGGTTTTGCAAGCCAGAGCTATCCCAGGTTTTGAGAAACCAGCCCCTGTTTCTGAGTGAAGCTAATCTTGTTTGCTTTTTCTTTGAGCCTGGAAATTCCAACCCACCCTTTGACCTTTATCGCTCCCCTCTCACTTCTCACAAACCCATGACACAGACTCATTCCGGTAAATCAATTGTTTGAAGTTTGATAATCCCACCCTGATCTTCAAAATGTGTCGTTTGCAACATTTGTAGAATTCTTCCCCTGCTTTCCTTCAGTTTTTTTTGATCCAAGGGAGAGGGAATCTGCTGCGGAGGAGACCCGTTTTAGTTCATCTTGTTGACCTTGAGAAAACTCAAGGCAATCATTTCAAAAGGCAGTACCTTCATTTATTTTAATTTTAATTTTTTTTAAAAAAAGGATGAACGTTTGGGGACTTAGAAAAAGTGCGCCGGGCCCCATGGCTGAAAACCGAAAAGAAGGCGAAGAGGAGGGGTTCGATTTTGTAGCGTTTTTGTGCTGCTTGCCGTGTTGCGTGCAGCGATAGAGATCCTAAGGCATCTTTTTTTCTCCTTCGCCAAATCTTTGAAGCTGGAACTCTCTGTACACTTATTAAAAATGATGCCCCCTTGAAGAGAGAGCGACAAACGCTGCACTTCCACCGAAGCGAAGCCTGTCCCATCCGCTGCCCCCAGCCAACCGCCTCGCTTTTTTTTTTTTCCAGGCCAATTCAAAAGTAGGTGAATGTCAGCCATGGAGTGGAAGCAACACAACGGTAAAACCAGTGTAAGAGGGTAATTATACACCGTGCATATATTTAGCAGGGAAAGCATGCAAAGTGACAGCATGAATAGGGGAATTCACACATTGCCAAATTAATATGCACAGCTTTCGCTTTTTAAGTGATGTTGGAATCGGCACAAGCAAATAATGACAATGTCAATCACGGATTTTGTAAGCTGACTGGTCTACATGCTCTTCCTTTCGGAGAAGTGGGTCTTTGGCCTGGTAACTCATGAAATGTACGTGTCAGCAAGCAAGAACACAGCATGTGCGCCAGATAAAACTGTAGAGAACATCCAATTATATTCTGGAATGTCATCGAGTGATTGTCCAAATTTACTGGGTGGAATTATCATCATCATCATCATCATCATCATCATTTATTACTGTTAATTGGTTAGGGTTGCACCATCTGTTTTCATGCTTTTATTCTAGATTTTTACTCTGCCGTGTTAAATTGTTGATGGCATATGTTTGATTATTGAAGATTATTGCAAACTGGTGGTGAGATTGCATTTTGGCTAAGTGCTAAAGACAAAAGAAGGAATGGAGGGAGGGAAAGGGAAGGGGAGTGGCTGGGAGGGGAGGAAGGAAGGGAAGAAGGGAAGAAGGAATGAAGGGAAGGCAGGGAGGGAGAGAGAGGGAGGGAGGGAGGAGAAGGGAAGGAGGAAGGAAGGGAAGAAGAAACGAAGGGAAGGCAGGGAGAGAGAGGGAACGAGGGAGGAAAAAGGAAGGAGGAAGGCAGGCAGGGATGAAGGGAAGGCAGGGAGGGATGGAGTGAAAGGGAGGAAGAAAGGAAGGGAGGGAGGAAGGGAGGGGGGGAAGGGAAGGGGAGGGAGGAAGGGAGGGAGGGAGGGAAGAAGGAAAGGAGGAGTGAAGGGAAGGCAGAAAGAGAGAGGGAGAGAGGGTGGGAGGAAGGAAGGGGAAGGGAAGGGAAGGAGGAAGGAAGGAAAGAAGGGATGAAGGGGAGGGAGGGAAGGAGGGAAAGATGGAGGGACAGAACAATGAATAAATGAAATAATGAATGAATGAATAAAGGAAGGAAGGAAGGAAGGAAAAGAAAGGGCAGGAGGGGACATCAGTTTTGTCCTAAATTCCTGGTAATTTCGACACATCTGTCACATTTTGGTGTGAAAGTCAGCGTTTATTTTTCACAACACAAAAGCAACATAGTTCAGAAAGTGCTCATCTGGAGTGCAATGCGCTAGTGATAATTTGCATGAAATCAAACCACTGGACAACAGCATTATCCAAAGTTTGAACATTGGGCAGGGAAATCACTGGATCTGGATGATGTACAGAGCGAGTCAAGGAGCTGATGAGCCAACGGGGTGCTCTGTGACTTCAGTGGCGTGCAGGTGTTCCATTGCGACTGCCCACCTTCACTTGCCAGCTTTGTACAAAGCTCAGGGGAATTGTAGGGTGAGCTCATGGAAGGAAGCAGGTAAAGCCAAAGCCCTAATTATCTCCGGTGGGATATAATCTTAGTGCCATGAATGAAGTTGAAGTTCTGGGCCGGACGGCAGCTGTAGAAGGAAGAGAGAAGCACGAGCAATGGAAAAATAAACAGCACGTTAACGATTTGCTAATTAAAGCTCAATTTTCCAGACAATAATAACTTGCGCATCTCACGGGAGAGAAGATTTTTCCATTGCAAAGGATGCTATTGTGCTTCTTGCATGCGTGTTGAACAGACTGGCTGCTCAAACACACACAACTAAAGGGGTAGTCCTCTACTAACGACCACAGTGGAGCCCCAAAATTTCTGCTGCTAAACGGAACCTTTTGGTTTGGTAAATTTGGCCTCATTTTACGACATTTTCTTGCTTAAGTGAATCTGACCTCCCCATTGACTCTGCAGGTCAGAAGGTCACAAAAGATGATCCTGGGACACTACAACCATTATGAATATGAGCCAGTGGCCAAGCGACTGAATTTTGATCAGGTGGCCACGAGGAGGCTGCAACAGTCATAAGCGCCAAAAATGGTTTCTCACTTCGAATGGTCACTAAATGAAACTGTTGTAAATTGAGGACTACCTCTAGTTTGGCCGTTGATACTTTTTAAGTAGCCAAGGCACTAGCAGAAGTGGTATTCAGCAGGTTCTGACCAGTTCTGGAGAACCGATAGCAGGAATTTTGAGTACCATATTTTTCGGAGTATAAGACATATTAACGTTTTGAAGAGGCAAATTTTTAAAAAAGGTTTTGCACTCTGCAGACCTCCCCAAAATGGCCCATTTTTTTGTCCAAAAAATTGCATGCATAGCGTTTACGAGGCTTGTAGAGCGCTCCTGGAAGTGGGGGGGGGGGAATTGAGCAAAAAAGGCCTGATTTTCACTCATTTCTGCCCTCCCCAGCCCACAGGAGCACTGTGGAAACCTCCTAAAGGCTATGCATGGCCATTTTGGTGAAGGGGTTTCGGGAGGCAAAAAATGCCGCATTCAGTGTATAAAACGCACCCAGATTTTCAGCCTCTTGTTTGATGGAAAAAGATGCATCTTATACTCCGAAAATGCCCCCATCTATTCTCTGCCTCCCGAGTCCCACCTGATCGGGAAGGAATGGGGATTTTGCAGTAACCTTCCCCTGCCACGCCCACCAAGCCACGCCCACAGAACGGGTAGTAAGAATTTTTTGAATCCCACCACTGCCTCTAAAACACCCAAAATCTTCCAGTGTCATTTGTTCATCCATTTCTTTAATCTTTTAATTAGGAGGAATGTTGATTGAGGATTTGAAAAGATATCAAGAGAAGAGAAAGGGGTAGCCAGTCTAATTAAACAAGGATAAAGAACAGACCACATGGCAAGCTGTTTCATTGACAGATGCACACGTGTTAAACGGCTAAAAAAGAGGTAAGGGACATTCATCAAAGGCGCTGCGGTGATTGAACGATCATAAATGTTTTATGTTGTCAAATGCTTGACATCTCCCATAGTTTCTGGCATGGGTAAAGATCATTCGGCATGTGCTGAGGATTTAAACGACAGCAAGGAAATCAGCGGTAGGATTCAATCTTTTTTTACTGCAGCCTCTGTGGGCGTAGCTTGGTGGGCGTGGCATGACTTGGTGGGCATGGTTTGATGGGCGTGGCACGGTTACTACAAAATCCCTTCCTGATCAGCGGGGACTCGGGAGGCAGGGAATAGATGGGGGTGGGGCCAGCCAGAGGTGGTATTTACCGGTTCTCCGAACTACTCAAAATTTCCGCTACCGGTTCTCCAGAACCTGCTGAATACCACGTCTGGAGCAAATCTGCAGCAATGGCAATGGGAACAATAAAGTTTTGCAGCAACATGACGGTTTTTTAAAAAAAATTTCAGCAGCATGATTTTGGGTTAGTTTTGCCAAAATAAGTTTGGAATGGAAATGAGAGACAAATGGTTGTCAGCCCTCAAATTTCACAGTGTCCCTCCCCAGGAGTGTGATGAAATCATGTCAGTGGAATGTGCCCACTTCATTTCTAGATTTTGGTGGGGTGTGATTTTAACCATCTGGGCATTGGTGAACAATCTTCCTATGACCTTTCCCAGTCTTTAAAAAAAAACCCATCATATTTATATATTTATTTGAATAAAATAACACCACACACAAAAGGTCTAAAAATGATCTGGCCTCAACTTGTATAGGTAGTCCTTGACTTACAACAGTTTGTTTAGTGACCGATCCAAGTTATAACGGCACTGAAAAAATTGAGTTTGACACCCCTGCTATAGGTAGTCCTTGACTTACAATAGTTCATTTAGTGACTGTTCAAGGCTACAACAGCACTGACAAAAGTAACTCATGACCCTTTTTCACCCTCCAAATTTAGACGCTTGGCAACTGGCTCACATTTATGACGGTGGCGGTGTCCCCGGGGTGGGTGGGTGTGGGTCATGTGATCCCCTTTGGCAACCTTCTGAAAGCAAAAGTCCACGGGGAGGCCAGATTCACTTAACAATGGTGCTACTAACCATGGCACGACAAAACCGCGCTCGACTAAGCCGCGCCTGATTAAACCGCGTCGCTGACGTCATCAACAGGGCGACAACAGTGAGCGCGGAGAAAGAAGGGCGCTTTAAATAGCTCTTTGAAAGCAAGCCGATTCAACTTAAGGTAAAGGTTAGGTTTAGGGTTAGGTTAAGGGTTAGGGTTAGGTTTAGGGTTAGGTTAAGGGTTAGGATTAGGTTTAGGGTTAGGTTAAGGGTTAGGATTAGGTTTAGGGTTAGGTTAAGGGTTAGGTTAAGGGTTAGGTTTAGGGTTAGGTTTAGGATTAGGTTTAGGGGGGTTAGGTTTAGGTTTAGGGGTTAATTTTAGGTTTAGCGTTTACAGCGTGCTTCTGTCTCTGTGCTGTTGTCGCCCTGTTGATGACGTCAGCTACGCGGTTTCGTCAAGCGCGCTTTAGTCAAACGCGGTTTTGTGGTGGAACCCTACTAACTTAACGATGGCAGCAAGGAAAGTTGTAAAACGGGTGCAAAATTCAACTGAACAACCGTCTTGATTAGCAACAGAGTAATTTGGTGTTCGATTGGGGTTGTCAGTCCAGGACTACCTGTATGGATGTCACTGATGATATTGTGCAAGTGTCGCCCGTCAGTCCTGCAGCCAACAAACCAAGCAATTCAGCGAAAAAAGTGATTCGTGACCATTTTTCACACTTACAACTGTTGCAGCATTCCCACGGTCAGGTGATCAAAATTCAGATGCATGGCCACTGACTCATATTCATGACAGTTGCAGTATCCCGGTCGACCCCTGTTCTTTAGCTGTTCCCTTCGTCTGGCAATTCTGCGCATGTGCACACTGGGAAGAGGCTCCAGCTGTTCCTCTGCCTCACTGATGTCCAACTCTGAAGGCAACTGATAATTGGCGTCCAGCTCTGGCCCCCTCTCTGCTTCCGATGCAGAGCCCTCGCCAGAGCCTTCCCCAGACTTCAGGACTGGCCCATGTTCCTCCCCAACCTCCTCACTGTTTGAATCTGCTGCCAATTCTGCTGGCCACTGGCGGGCCACAGCAGGTAGCTATCTCTTTTGGGTGACCCCAAGTGGCTTGCTAATTACAACATCTCATCCAAGATGCAAAAACTGCCAAATTGGGCAAGATATTGTGGAATATGACACCCACCCGCCCACACACACACACACACCCTATCAGGATTTTTCTAATGCTTCCCAACCTGCAATAAGGACCACAAAGAACCAGCATAGCTGGCCTACTGGTAGGACTTTTTCCTACTCACACACGGGAGGACATTTTTAAAAGCGGAGAAAGGGCGCAGGCGGATGAGTTTAATTCAATGCAGGCCACTCTGTTGCCAGATTCATTCCTGAAAGGATTGTCGGGGCAGAAAAACCTGTGTGTGACACAGATTTGGACAAGGCCACTTATTTTATATGTCTCAGCATGCTTTCCATTCATGCCAGGTGGAATTCATTCTCTTGCATTTTCCTTCCCCCCCCCTTGAATGTTCTCATGTGAAGAAAGCAAATTGCTTTCCAAAAATGTCTTTGGTAGGAGGGGGATGGAGTGCGGTGCTTACATACTAAGCAGGTGGCTCAAGGGTGTGTGGGAATGTCCTGCTTTTTCACGGCGGCCTTTATTTTCTTCCTACGCTTCTCTTAGATCACAGAAGAAGACATCCCGAGGGATCTTTTCTTTGGAGACTTTTTCTGATCACAAACGGTGAGCAACTGAGGAGGTTCAGATCAGCATTCCTCAACATCGGCGACTTTTTAAGGGGTACGGATTTCAGCTCCCGGAGTTCTTCACTCAGCTGTACTGACTGGGGAATTCTGGGAGATGAAGTCAGTGGTGGGATTCTAATTTTTTTTTACTACCAATTCTGTGGGCGTGGCTTGGTGGGCATGGCTTGATGGGTGTGGCTTGGTGGGCGTGGCTGTAAAATCTCCATTCCCTCCTGATCAGCTGGGACTTGGGAGGCAGAGCATAGACGGGGGCGCGGCCAGTCAGAGATGGTATTTATTCGTTCTCTGACCTACTTAAAATTTCCACTAACGGTTCTCCAGAACTGGTCAGAACTTGTTGAATACCACCTCTGGTTGAAGTCCATACCTCTTAAAGTTGCCAAAGTTGAGGAACAGTTGTTCTAAATCAGGGATTCAAACTCAAGGCCCGGGGAGTGCTTAGATCTGGCTGCCAAGGCTGCCCTGGAAACAGCGAAGGACCGGCCCACTGTGCCTCTGTCAACAAAAATGGATCTCCATTTTTTCTAGCAGAGGGTTGAAGCAACCCGGAAGCTGACCTGGCTGTGGCCATTTTTGGGCTTCAGTGCTGCCACAGCTGGAGCTATGGGAGAGGAAAGAGGGAAGTAGAGATAGCTAGGGTGCTGTAGCCAAAATAAAATACTTTCTCTTGGGAACCAAGGACATTTCCTCCAGCTGTCCAGAAGGAGAGGACTGGAGTCATCTAGCAACTGGACTGTATCCTGATTGGACCGTGCAACTGATTGTTTGGAGAAAGTGAAAGAACTTTTACTTTTAACTGGTGAAAACTGTGGGAATATTTAGAGACGGTTTTCACCAGGTCGTGCCAATATGACGTCCAATAAATCTATTCTTTGTGGAATTCATCTGCTTTGGAGTTTTGATTGCTATGGGTGTGTTATTTGGAACCCTGACAGGAGGAGGCTATCCCAGCTGAAAACAGAGCCCCCACTCCCAAGCTCCATTTTTGCTGGAAGAGGGTTGCAGGAGGCCATCGCAACCAAAAATGGAGCTCAGGAGCCCATTTTCGCTGGCAGAGCACTTGGGCCATGATAGATGCCCCCCAACACAAGTGATGTCATGCTGGCCATGCCCACCCCATCCATGCCCATCCTGGCCCTCCAAGATCAAACATAACCCTGATGTGGCCTTCAATGAAATTGAGTTTGACACCCCTGTTCTAGATTGTGAAAGTTAGGGAAAGGTGTTGAGGATAAGGACTTACTCCTGAAATTGCTCTGGGTCACATGGCCAGAACATGGGAAAGATACATAGGATTGAGTTGCGAGCATCATTCTGGATGCTTGTGCACTGTAGGTATGCACTGGGAGGATTTGGGCCGTGTGAATTCTGGTCCATTTTCCAACGTCTGTAGTTGTTTTGCTGCCTTCTCCCTGCACACCACATTGGGCCATGTTCTGCTCGGTCTGAAGAATGGTAGCCTTCTGATGGACAAGTGGGCCAACAGGGAAATGGACAGGCCTTGCTCCTTCAAGATCACTTCATTCTGAGTTTCAATGGACTTAAGTAAAAAAAAAAGGAGGAGTCATAGAAAGAGAAGAAGGAGGGGAAAAAAGGAGAAGAAAGGAGTACACTGGAAGGAGAATAAGAAAGAGAACCAGAAGGAAAGGAAGGAGGAGGAGAAGGAGGAGTGGAGGAGGAAGAGACATAAATGTTACGATAATGCTTTTATCCTTCAATATGACTTCATTCCAAGTTTTGATTGACAAGTAAATAAAGGAGTCTTAGAAAGAGAAGAAAGAGGAAAAAAGGAGAAGAAAGGAGCACTGTAGAAGTATAAGAGAAGCAGAAGGAGAAGGAGGAAGAGGAGAAGGGAGGAGGAAGAGACATAAATGCTGCAATAATGCCTTGATCCTTCAATATGACTTCATTCCAAGTTTCAATTGACTTAAGTAAAAAAGGAGGAGTCATAGAAAGAGAAGAAGGAGGAAAAAAAGGAGCAGACAGGAGTACAGTAGAAGGAGAATAAGAAAGAGAAGCAGAAGGAGAGGAAGGAGGAGGAGAAGGAGGAGGAGGGAGAGACATAAATGTGACGATAAAGCCGAATCTGAATTTCACCTCACTTGCTTTAAACTTATTAATTATGTATCACCAAGGCATAATTACTGTCTCCTAACCAGTTCCAGGTTCTTAGATAATTCAATTAAACAAGATTACATGTAATAAAAAAAAATGGAATCTGCTCGCTTTCAGATAAAGGAGGATCAAAAACACCGCTCAGAGAAAAGAGGAAAAGAAATCCTCAATCCTTCGGAGAAGAATAGACAAAGGAATGCTTTTCTGGAAGAGAAAGAAACTCCCGGAGAAACTGTAGGGCACACACCCCAGGCTCCCCTTGTCTTCCCTCCTTCGGCTCTGCTCCGGCATTCAGGTGGTTTATTCCCTCCCTCGTCCGCTTTGCTGGTGGCCTGCTCCCTGTCGAATGCCTCCATAGACGGATGACAGCCGGCGTGATGGACGGTGTGTACCCGCCTGGTCCCCCATCTGCTTCCCATGCTGGAGCAGCATGGCCGAGAACTGTCCTCGCTGTGGGGAAGACAGGGAACAGGACTGCTCCAGATGGGGTGTCCCCTCCTCCACGGGCCTCGCAGCCATCGCTGCTGGCGATACATGCGGTGGGGAGGAGGGGGAGGAGAAACAGGAAAAATTAAAAAGAAAAAGAAGGAATCCTGATTTGTATGTGTACGTCAGAGGTGGGTTCCTACCGGTTTGGCCTGGTTCGGCTGTGTAGGTAGTAATTCGGCTGGCCACGCTCCCAAACCGATTCTATCAGCACCCCTGTAGGAACCGCCATCTTGTTTTTTGCTTCTGCGCGTGCAGAAGCTTTTTTTTATACTACTTTTTAGTCAATTATTTTACTACTGCACATGCGGACATAGCGTGCATCAGGCGTGCACGAAGCATGTCCTTGAGCGAACCGGCAGTAACAGAAGCTGGAACCCACCCCTGTTGTGCGTGTGTGCGTGCGTGCGTGTGTGTGCGAGAGAATGGGGCTACTGGATGGAACGTGCCTTTCTTGAAAAACATTACAGGTTGCGCTTCACTTAACAACGGTTCAAGAAGTGACCGTTCAAAGCAGTGGTGGGTTTCAAAAAATTTTGGAACCTCTTCTGTAGGTGTGGCCTGCTTTCCGGATCCACTGGTGGTAAATTTGATGAACCGGTTCTACCGAATAGGTGCGAACTGGTAGGAACCCACCTCTGGTTCAAAGTTATGACGGCACCGAAAGAAAAGTGACGCAAGGCAGTTTTTCCACGCTCTTCACCGTCGCAGCATCCCCACAGCCACGTGATTGACATTCAGATGCTTTGACAACTGACTCACATTTATGTTCATTTCATTGTCCCGGAGTCACCTGATCATCTTTTGTGACGTTCTGACAATCGGGAAACCAGACTCGCTTAAGAACCGTGTTCCTAATATAACAACAGCAGGCAGACACTTAACAATGGTGGCAAGAAAGGTACAGATACCAATTAGCAGAGTTGGAAGGGAGATTGTAAGCCATCGAATCCAGCCCCCACCCAAGCAGACCCTACACCGTTTCTGACAGGTGGCAGCCCAGTCTCTTCTTGAAAGCTTCCAGGGATGAAACTCTCACAACTTCCGAAGGCAACTTCTGTTCCTTTAGTTGATTGCTCTCACTGTCAAAAATTTTCTCCTTATTTCCAGGTTGAATCTTTCCTTGTTCAGTTTCCATCCATTGTTCCTTGTCTGGCACACAGGTATTTTGGAAAATAGCTCGACTCCTTCCTCTCTGTGGCAGCCCCTCAAATATTGGAACACTGCTATCATGTCATCCCTGATTTTTCTCTTCACTAGACTAGCCATGCCCAGTTCCTGCAACCATTCTTCATATGTTGTAGCCTCCAGTCCCCTAATCATCTTTGTTGCTCGTCTCTGCACTCTTTCTAGAGTCTCAACATCTTTTTTTAGAGTATGGTGACCAATAATGAATGCAGTACTCTAGGTGTGGCCTTTAAGTTAGTCAGTTACTTGAGAAGTTGGGTGCGACCCATTGCAACCCCATGGACAACGTTCCTCCAGGCCTTCCTCTCCTCTACCATCCTCTGGAGTTCATTTAAGCTCATGCCAACTGATTTGGTGACTCCATCCAGCCACCTCATTCTCTGCCGTCCTCTTCTTCTTTTGCCCTCAATTCTTTTCCAGCATGAGGCTCTTCTCCAGTGAGTCCTTCCTCCTTCTCATTATTAGTTGGCCAAAGTATTTGAGTTTCATCTTCAGGATCTGGCCTTTTAGAGAGCAGCCAGGGTTGATCTTCTCTAGGACTGACCATGTGGTCTCACTATAAGTGCAGTCCTACCATAGGTCATAAAATGGGGGCAAATCTCTCACTTAGTGACAGAAATGTTGGGCTCAATTGTGGCTGTAAATTGAGGGCTACGTGTATTAGAGGGCTGCGACCAAGAATGGGACGAGGGTGCAGATTGGTGTTGGTGGGGCAAAAACTTTGAGGTTGGTTCTGAGCTTCATCCCTGGAGGGTTTCAAGAAGAGACTGGGCTGCCATCTGTCAGAAATGGTGTAGGATCTCCTGCTTGGGCAGCGGGTTGGACTAGATGACCTACAAGGTCCCTTCCAACTCTGTTAATCTGTATCTTTCTCTCATGGAAGGCCAAGAAGAGAAATCTAGGGGAAAGTTTCTGACATGTGTGCAAAAAGTCACTCCGTCCAGTGACGGATGGCTCTCCCGCTGAATCAGCCTCTGCTCTGCTCAGTTAAGGGAGTGAGCCAGGATGATTCTTTTTTTTAAAAAAAAATCTTCCCCCAACTTTCCTTTTCTTTTCAATTTACAACCCAACCTTTTGGTTCAAGTGGGCCCCGAGGGTAACTTTGCAATCATCTTTATGGTTATTGTTATAGCTGCACATAATGCGGTGCAGGATGCTGTGGGATACGAAAGTGACAGGCCCTTGCTTATGGTTTACCATCCGGAGAGAAGGCAAGACTGCCCCCTCTCCCCCCCCCCCAGCCACTCACACACCCAATCGAGACGGTGCTGTCTATCGTAAAAACGATGTAAAAATAACGGTAATATATTGCCAGGTGTTAAAGCGAGGAGGGTTAGGAGAAAAATGGATATTGCAGGAGAGGGCGGGCAAGAGTGAGGCGAAGGTGTCCTGGCAGGGTTCTAGTCCTCGTGACACTTTGGCTGCGTGCTCCACCTAGCAGGCTCTTTCTCTGCACGAAACTTCATCATGCCTCGTTTTACTGGTGTTTCCAGGGGTTCACAGCTTTGCATGCTGACCTGCTCGCTTGATGGATTCTCTGGCCAATGTGGATTAAGGGGTTGGGGTTGGTGGGGGAGAGGGAAAGTAATCGAGGCGAGAGGAGTGGGATCGGTTCAGAGCATTTCTAGATCTCATCTGGTGTTTAGAATGGACTCCAAACATTCTCAGCAGAATTGAGCCAGTTTGTTCTAGCACAATGGTTCTCTACCCAAGAACCGGAGGGCAGGACAAGAAGCAATGGGTAGAAACTAGGAGAGAAGCAACTTAGAACTAAGGAGAAATTTCCTGACAGAATAATTAATCAGTGGAACAGAAGTTGCCTCCAGAAGTTGTGAATGCTCCAACACTTGACGTTTTTAAGAAGAGATTGGATAACTATTTGTCTGAAGTGGTGTAGGGTTTCCTGCCTGAGCATGGGGTTGGACTAGAAGATCTCTGAGGTCTCTTCCAACTATTCTATTCTATTCTATTCTATTCTACTCTCCTATTCCTATTCCTATTCCTATTCCTATTCCTATTCCTATTCCTATTCCTATTCCTATTCCTATTCCTATTCCTATTCCTATTCCATTCTATTCTCCTTGGTAAATTTAAAATGTGTGGATTCAACTCCCTCATCCTCAAATTGCCATGGTTGAGAAACACGGGTTTAATGATTAAAGAACTGGACTAGAAACCAGTAAACTGTGAACCCCAATCCTTCTCTAGGCATGGAAACTGGCTGGGTGATTCTGGCCCAATCCTTCCATCTCAGTGAGCCCACCTGTTGTTGTTGTTGTTGTTGAGAAAATACGAGGCAGGAACTACCTGAGGTTGTATAAAGGAAAGTTGGGATAATAATAAACTAAATAAACTAAGTTACTTCGGGCATGAGTCAAGTGGTTGATAGTTTGTTGTTCATAACATGTTTTACCAGGATTGTGTGTGTTCACACAATGTCCCACACTTGGTTATTTTTAACCTTGGGATTTTTAAAAGATGGTATATATGCTGGCCATGCAATTAGCAGAAAGTACCATGTCAATCCAGAAAAAGGAGAGCCACAGGTTAAGGGTATTAAGGGAGAAACATGACTGAGTGACTGACTGTCACTCAAAAGGTGACATTCGGTGCGCTCTGAAGAATCTTTGGATCCCCCTTTTTAAAACTAAAATTAGGTGATGGCATAAAAAGTGAAACTAAATATTTTCTCGTGCACCCTTTTTTTCTATCTAAAAAAATCCCTCCCCCTTAACAAAATTTTCTGTTTTCCTCTGAAATTACAATTTATTTCAGTAAGAATTTAAAAAAAAATGCTCTTAGAATTTGAGGACAAAATTTAACCACGGAATACCTTGCCTTCCTTTTGATGGGGTAACTTGACAATTTCACTATGTTTTTCATTTTTAAGAAGACGCCAGATCCAATTTGTCAAACCTGAGTATTTTTTTTTAGAGGTTTACATTGAAATGTGCATGTATTTTGCTGCCCATTGCAAAATTTGCTTGCACCTTTGCGGAACATTCATTTTTTTTTTTTTTTGCAAACAGTTCTTTCTAATATGACAAACATTACATTATTTTCATGAATATATGCATTTCTGTACAGATCTTTTCCTATTAATATTTCCAAGAAATTCTTGGCGAACTGCATTGTAACGTTTGGAAAAGTATGAATTTCAAACGATAGCTAAGTTTTGATTCATGTATCAAATGGGAGATGAACTTTGCAGTCAAACTCCTCTGGCCTTTGTATAAATTAACTACTAGTCCTGATGCTGAGTAGTGTTGATCCAAAGAGGAAGGCAGGGCTTCATAAGATTAGTACAGGAGAAGCAAGGTCCAATTCACTGTTGTTTAGTGAAGTCTTTCTTTCTTTCTTTCTTTCTTTCTTTCTTTCTTTCTTTCTTTCTTTCTTTCTCTTTCCTCCCTTCCTCTCTCACTCCTTCCTCCATCCCCCTCACTCCCTCTCCTTCTCTCTTCCTTTTCCTCCCTCCCTTCTTCTCTCCCGTTTCTTCATTCCTGCTTTCATTTTCTCTCCCTTTCTTTTCCTTCCTTTCTTCCCTCTCTTTCTTTTACTTTCTTGCTTCCCTCTCTTTCTTTTCCTTCCTTTTCCCCCTCTCTTTCTTTTCCTTGCTTCCCTCTCTCTTTTCCTTCCATCTCTCTCTCTCTCTTTTCCTTCCTTCCTTCCCTCTCTTTCTTTTCCTTCCTTGCTTCCCTCTCTTTTCCTTCCTTGCTTCCCCCTTTTTTCTTTTCCTTGCTTCCCTCCTCTCTTTTCCTTCCATCTCTCTCTTTCTTTTCCTCCCTCCCTTCTCTCCCATTTCTCCATTCCTGCCTTCATTCTCTCTCTCTTTCTTTTCCTTCCTTCTTTCCCTCCCTTTCTTTTCCTTCCTTGCTTCCCCTTTCTCTTTCTTTTCCTTGCTTCCCCCCTCTCTTTTCCTTCCATCTCTCTCTCTTTCTTTTCCTTCCTTCCCTCTCTTTCTTTTCCTTCCTCCCCTCTCTTTCTTTTCCTTTCTTCCACTCTCTTTCTCTTCCTTCCCTCTCTTTCTTTTCCTTTCTTCCACTCTCTCTTTCTCTTCCTTCCCTCTCTTTCTTTTCCTTTCTTCCCCTCTCTCTTTCTTTTCCTTCCTTCCCCTCTCTCTTTTTCTTCCTCCCCTCTCTTTCTTTTCCTTCCTCCCCCCTCTCTTTCTTATCCTTGCTTCCCCCTCTCTTTCTTTTCCTTCCTTCCCTCTCCCTCTCTCTTTCTTTTCCTTCCTCCCTTCTCTCTCTCTCTTTTCATTCCTTCCTTCCTCTTTCCCACTCTCACCTTCTCTCTCTCTGTCTCTCTGTCTCTCTCTCTCTGTGTGTCTTTTTCTTTCCCCTCCCTTCCTCCACTTTTGGACTGTAGCCCTACATCAGCCTTGTAGGGTGCTGCATGTAACTGGGACAGCTTGAGAGAAGGTGAGCTTTGAAGATGCTTTACACCCTAGAAAATGCACAGCTGGAAAAGAGAAGCAGAGGAGAATGGGCAGATTCAATTTAGAAAGGCAAATGGAAAGGAGGAGGAAGGTTGGCTGGCAGTTTTGCAATATTTTAAAGGAACGTTTGAAAGAAAGGAGAGAAATAGCTACTTTTATTTAGGACAGGTCCCCATTTCTGGCTAGGGATGTACAGAACTAAGCACATACAGCATTTTTGAGTGGTTGCTGGGGATGGGGTGGGAGGTGCTCACCAAAATGAGTAGGTGCTGGATGAAGAAATTGGCAGAGTCAAGGCGAAAGCAGATCTGGGTTTTAGTTGAGCTTTAATTAAATCCAACCATATGGATGAAGAAAGAGAACAGGACGAACCTTCGTATATTTAATCTCCGCTCCTCCTTTTTAAAACAAACAAACAAACAAACAAAAATCCCTGCAATTTGATGGTAAGTTTTGAGTGCTATAGAAAGCTTCGGTGGTCCCCATGGCCTCAGATTGCGAAAGCCTGATTGAAACTACAGAAAGGTTTAGAAATCAGAAGTATGGATCTGCTTTGTTTTTGACTGATGTCAGCTTGAGTCAAGGATAGGGGAGGCAGCCCATGGTTGACCTTTGGTGGCTTTGCAAAGAGATAGTCAAGGATATCCAATTCACAAGTACATAGCAACAGCAGCAAAACCACGAGTGAGCCCCCACCCTTTACTGAAACAATAGAAACTCGTGATCATCAGGAATGACATTTTAGTTCTTATGATCAGGATGAGCTTCTGGTCCGTCCATCCATCCATCCATCCATCCATCCATCCATCCATCCATCCATCCATCTATCTATCATCCAATCAATCAATCTACTGTATATCTATCTATCTATCTATCTATCTATCTATCTATCTATCTATCTATCTATCTATCTATCTTTCTTTCTTTCTTTCTTTCATCTAATCAATCTATCTACTGTATATCTATCTATCTATCTATCTATCTATCTATCTATCTATCTATCTATCTATCTATCTATCTATCTATCTATCTATCATCCATCCATCCATCTATCCATCCATCCATCCATCCATCATCTAATCAATCTATCTACTGTCTATCATCTATCTATCTATCTATCTATCTATCTATCTATCTATCTATCTATCTATCTATCTATCTATCAATCATCTATCAATCTATCAATCTATCAATCTATCAATCTATCAATCTATCAATCTATCAATCTATCAATCTATCAATCTATCAATCTATCAATCTATCAATCTATCAATCTATCAATCTATCAATCTATCAATCAATCTATCCATCCATCCATCCATCCATCCATCCATCCATCCATCCATCCATCCATCTATCTATCTATCTATCTATCTATCTATCTATCTATCTATCTATCTATGTATCATCTATCAATCCATCCATCTATCATCTAATCAATTTATCTTCTGTCTGTCTGTCTGTCTGTCTGTCTGTCTGTCTCTCTATCTATCTATCTATCGTATGTATGTATATTCCAGAATAACTTTGGAGCGCCTCAAGCAATTTCAACCAAACTTGGTACACAGATGACTTAACCTCTGGAAACAAATACTGGGGGGAGGGGGGAGACACCCCTGGTGTGTGTGTGTGTGTTCCAGCATAACTCTGTAATGCCTGGCCTGTTAAGGAGAGCAAGTGGGGCGTCCTAGAGCGGCAATTGTTTGTGATGTCAGTTCCTTCACAGCTTCCCTTGAAAAGCCAGTCGTGACATTCGTCCTCCACTGGACCTATGCGGAAGTGCCTGATGGATTTGGGACAAAGTGCCAGGATCGTAGACAGAGCATGGGAGGGGGAAGGAGGAGGGCAGGGATGATGCCCCCCTGGAGTAGGGGTAAGAAAGGCCCCTCTCAATGGTTCCCTGTCAGACAAACGCTTCAACGTCTATAGATACTGGGGCAACACCAGGTTATCGGCTAGTATATATTAAAAAAACTAAACACGTGACTTGAGAATTCTCTAATCATATGTCCTTTTGCGTCAATCTTTGCAAGATTGAGAGGAGGGAGGGGGGAAGAGGAAGACAACAAGGAATGCATTTTGGAGGCGCAGTCGGAGATTACTGGAATGTCCTTGGAAATCTTCCAAGTTATTAGCAGAGATAGCTCGAGATGAATCTTTTCCCAAGCAGTTACAAGGAGTAGTTGAGCCTGGCTTGATGTCACTTAACCAAATAACCAGCTTATGAAGCTTGCAATTTTACTAATGACTGATTGAATGAAAAAAAAAAAATCTGAAGAAGGACCATTTGTGGGACAAGAGAGTTACCCTGAGGGATAGACATTTCCAGCACAGGTGCTTTCCAGATGTGGAATTCCGCAGGCAAAATTCCCTAGTTGGCAACTGCTGAGGATTCAGAGAACTGAAATTCACATTATCTAGAGCAGTGATCTCCAACCTTGGCAACTTTAAGACTTGTGGACTTCAACTCCCAGAGTTCCTCAGCCAGCTTTGCTGGCTGAGGAACTCTGGGAGTTGAAGTCCACAAGTCTTAAAGTTGCCAAGGTTGGAGAACACTGATCTAGAGGACACACGCATTTGGGGAAGAGGCAGAGTGCCCAAGGGTGATAGAAGAGTCGAAGGGACTGGGATTGTAAACTAGGTTGCGGAGATGCAAGAGGGAAAATATTACTTACTGCTGTGAAATATTTGTGCAGAATTCGTTATGAACATTCTTGATGCTTGTGAAGGAAGGGGGGGAAATCAATTGGAGTCTTAAATAGAGAATAATTGGAGATATACGCATTATAGGGTGTATTGATTATGGCTAGAATAAATTTCAGGAAAGGAAGGAAGGAAGCAAAAGAAGAAAGAAAATGGAAAAACAAAACAAAAGAAAGAAGGGAAACACACCATTTGTATTGTTGACTCTAATCTATCTCTCTTTCATTGTCATCCAAAGGATTGTTGTGAAGATAAAATGGATTGTAAGAATCTTCTGCCACCATACGGAGGCATGCATATTTAATAACGTTTAATAGCTAATGAGCAAAGGGAGGTTATGGAACTTCAAACAAGGAATAATATATGGTGGTCGAAGGAGAAACATTTGTTTACTTTCCCCTCCATTACATCCTTCACGATTCAAATGACTCTCCCCTCCACTTTTGAAATATATTTCTAAAATTAGATCTCTAGCCCATATTTCCTCCAGGATTTAAGACCACGTCCTAAAGTTTCCCCCTTTTTACCCCCTCCATGAAAAACAGGACCGAGGTGCTTTCCCCCCTAAAGGACTCAGTCTGGGGATTAAGGTCACAGCCACTGACATGTTTTCACCAGGGCATTTCCACTGGTTTAGAATGGTTTATAAAGTAATATTCGACATCTACTTGTTAAGGAATTGTTTAGAAGGAGGGCTTTGAAAGCCAGGTTTTCCTTTGTGCATTGTGATAACTGGTTTGGCTCTGCAACCCAACAAGACAGACACAGACTTCAACGGATAATTAGAAGTGCAGAAAAAAACAATTGCTACTTACCTGCCTTCCATTGAGGACCTGTACACTGCACAAGTCAAAAAGAGGGCTGTGGAAATATCTACACACCCCTCACATCCTGGACATAAATTGTTTCAACTTCTGCCCTCAAAACAACGTTATAGGGCACTACACACCAGAACAACTAGACACAAGGACAGTCGTCCCCCCCCCTCCGAATGCCATCACTCTGCTAAACAACTAATTCCCACAACACTATCTACTAAGATTGTATTACTATTGCTCTTCTCTTCCTTCCTAGTACCCATCTCTTTCCACTTATGACTATAACCACGTTGCTTGTATCTTTACAATTTCTATTGTTTTATTTAGTCTCCTAGTATGATTTGATTGCACTATCACTAAGTGTTGTATCTTTTTATTCTTGATGAATTTATTTTATTCTCCTTATTGCACACTGAGAGCCTATGCACCAAAGACAAATTCCTTGTGTGTCCAATCACACTTAGCCAATAAACTGCATAACAGCAGAATCTTGCAAGTCTGATTATGCTAGATCTCCTCCCCCTTCTTTATAACTTTGTGAATTAGGGAAGTGTCTGTCTGAACAACTAGACACAACTACACAAGAACAGTTTTTCCCCAAATGCCATCACTCTGCTTCACAACTAATTCCCACAACACTGCCAATAATTTACCAAGAATGTATTACTATTATTCTTCTCTTCCTTCCCAGTATCTATCTCTCCCCACTTAGGACTATAACCATGTTGCTTGTATCTTTACAATTTATATTGTTTTTATTGTTTCCTAGTACGATTTGATAGCTTATTAGTAATTGTGACTAAGTGCTGTATCTTTTTATTCTTGATGAATGTATTTTATTCTCCTTATGTCCACTGAGAGGATAAGCACCAAAGACACTCCTTGTGTGTCCAATTACACTTGGCCAATAAAGAATTCTATTCTATTCTATTCTATTCTATTCTATTCTATTCTATTCTATTCTATTCTATTCTATTCTAGTCTAGTCTAGTCTAGTCTATTGTTCTTGATGAATGTATTTTATTCTCCTTATGTCCACTGAGAGCATAAGCACCAAAGAGAAATTCCTTGTGTGTCCAATTACACTTGGCCAATAAAGAATTCTCTTCTCTTCTCTTCTCTTCTATTCCATTCCATTCCATTCCATTCCATTCCATTCCATTCCATTCCATTCCATTCCATTCCATTCCATTCCATTCCATTCCATTCCATTCTATTCTATAAGACTGCCATTGAAATCCCATCTTTTTCACACCAATTGAAGAGCGAGGAAGGCCTCCCTCGCATTGTCTCTCATTCTTTACATCTGCACATAACCTTGACCTGACTGAATCTTTGTTTCTTTCAGGTGCTTATGCTCTACTTGTTCAGAATAGCCTCAATACCTTAGGGATGTTCCCCCCTCCCCTCCCCCGCTTGCTCAGGAGACTGTGAAGCAAGAGAAAATCGGGGCTTCCGTAGGGAGAAGATTTATGTTTTCGGGTTTTTTTTCCCCCCCAGCCTGCTTTGAAATGCATCTGTTAAAAAAAACAAAAACCTTTGCTTTCCGCAGATATGCACATTGTTGGCATTTTACGCATGAAAATTTAGTTTCATGATGGCGAACCTATGGCACGGGTGCCAGAGGTGGCATGCAGAGCGCTCTCTGTGGGCACACGGGCCATCGCCAGCTGCTCAAGCTGGTCTTCGTGGCTGCCGGACTGCCAGAAAACAACTGGAAAATTCCCTGAAAAATGGCCAAAAAAGCCTGGCTGTTTTCTGGGCTGTTTCCGGGTCATTTTTGGCCTGGAAATGGCCTGAACACACCCTTGAAAACAGCCAAAAAACCCGCCCCTAAAACAGGCATGTGCGTGCCAGCCAGCTGGTCCTCAGATTTCCAGTGCTTTGGCATGTGCAAAGACCAGCTGGTTGATGCACAAGCTTGTGCTGGAAGCCCAAAGACCAGCTGAATGGCACCCACATGAACTCCGGCCAGCTGGTCTTCGGCTATCCGGTGCTCCAGTGTTGCAGAAAATGACAGGCGTTAGACTTCTCAGGATACAGGAAAAGTTTATTTGGCAGCCAGGTTCAGAAAGCTAGCCCATGGCTTAGCATTGCAAGTTCTGAACAACCTTCATTATCGAAGCACACGTTCTTATACATTCTCAAAAGCATTGCAACACGGAAATACTTAACACATTTCTTAGTGGTTACCTTGAGGAGAAAGCCTTATAAGGAGATGAGGGTCTTACTTCTCCTTTTGTTTCAGGTATGGCTTACATGTTATTAATGAATTTTAATTGAACTTTGTGGTTTGGACTTTTAACACAAGTTTTGACATAGGGACGTTGGCGAGAACATCTTGTGGTTAGTGAATGGGGACACTTCCTTTATGTAACTTCTAACTGTCCCTGTTATTCTATTGCAGGTTCCGACTCTTGTCTATGTGACTTTTAATATAGAAGTAAAGGGGTTCTAAGAGGCTGTCCAGCCTGACCCAGTAGGTTTCACACTTAATGTCCAAATCTCACTTTATGGCTGCTTTACCAGCATGCACGCACGCACGCACATTCCAGTTTGGGCACTCGATCCTGAAAAGGTTCAACATCACTACTTCAGTTGCTTCCTGTGCCCAAATGTCAGAGGAGAGCTGGACCCCTCTGGAATATTGATTGTGGTCTGGCTCAAATCCCTGCCAATCAAGTTTTCAAATAAACTCCATGTTTGGCTATGGACAATACCCTGAACCCACAAACAAGCCAACTAATGTTTAGTGAGCCCTGGGGAAACCTGCTAACTTGGACATGGGTGGAGAAGGAAACCACTGGCTCTGAATGCTGAAGAGCAGCTTACTCATTACAAATGCAGGTTTCCTGAGATCTGGTAAAATGCAGCTTTGGGTGTTGCTAGCCTGGGAAGCTGCAATGTTGACCGGGAGAAGCTGTAAATTGCCTGAAGGATGGTTCCAGGTTCCATTCGCTGGCATACATGAATCTAAGATTAGAAAGGAGCAGGAAGAGGGAGGAGTAAAATGCAAATGTAAAATTAAGCTGGCCTCTGGTGACCCCCACAGCCCCATCGTACTGTTTGTTATCTATACAGTTAGTCCTGGACTTACAATCGTTCATTCAGCAACCATTTGAAGTTGCCACGGTGCTGAAAAAGTGACTTACAACCAGTCCTTGCAAGTAAGATTATTGCAGCATTTCCAGGGTCAAAACTGGATTTACGATGTGGCAGCATCCTGCAGTTATGTGGTGGCGCAGTGGTTAAAATGCAGTATTGCGGGCTAATTCTGCCGACTGCCAGCAGTTCGATTTTCACCAGCTCAAGGTAGACTCAGCCTTCCATCCTTCTGAGGTGGGTAAAATGAGGACCCCGATTGTTGGGGGCAATAGGCTGACTCCATAAACCGCTTAGAGATGGCTGTAAGAGCCCTCTGAAGCCGTATATGTCTTAAGTGCTGTTGTGATGTGATTGCCATTTGCGTTCTTCCCAGCTGGTTTCTGATAAGCAAAGTCAATGGGATAAGCCAGGTTCGCTTAATCGCTGTGTGATTCGCTTAACAACGGTGGCAAAAAAGACTGAGAAATCAGATCCAATTCATTCAACAGCCTCCTTGCTTAGCAACAGGAATTCTGTTCCCAGGTGTGGTTGCAAATCAAGGGTGACCTGCAGAACAGATGTGGTTTTTACTTTTTTTTCTTTCAGGTTTTTTATTTTTTATTTTTCAGTTTCTCAATCCAACCTCCTGTCCTGAGATTAGTGATTTCCCATTCCAGCACTAACCTAGCCCAACCTTATTTATCTCTTTTCCAGAGCAGCAAAGGTTCCGAGCGTTACTTCCAGTGGTGGGTTTCAAAAATTGTTCGAACCTACTCTGTGGGTGTGGCCTCCTTTGTGGGAGTGGCTTGCTGCCCATGTGACTGGATGGGAGTGGCTTGCCGTCCATGTGACCGGATATGAAGATGCCGACGACACTTGTCAGAACCACCTTAAACCACCATCTTTGGTTTGCGTTAAAACAATTTCAACACACGCAATGTTCTGATTGCACCACAAACGCAGTAGTCATCCTTACCTTTCACAGAAGCACTGAGTTTTATAAATATGAGCTTGATAGTGTAGAATAATCATATCCAAGGACCAGTGGTGGGTTTCAAAACTTTTTGGAACCTCTTCTGTAGGTGTGGCCTGCTTTCCGGGTCCACTGGTGGAACCTCTTCTAACCGGTTCGGTAGATTTGACAAACCGGTTCTACCGAATAGGTGCAAACTGGTAGGAACCCACCTCTGGTTACTTCCCTCATTCTGCCAACTAAAATCTCCCCTTGAGCTGAACTCTACGCTATTCTGACCAAGGCTTCCCAAGAGCATGAAGTAAACTCCTTGTCCCGACAAAAACCCCTTTTATTAATTTACTGTGAATTCTGCTCATTCATATGCAGCAAAGTCTTTCAAGGGAGGATTTACAGTCACAGACCTTATCTGGCTTGGAGAGCTGCCAGGCCAATATCTGCAAAACTTGGCTAGGAATCTTGGAGAGTCACAAACAAATTAAGTGAACTAATTGTCTCCTGCAAACTCCCCTCTCCTTTCGCTCCTCTTTTATTTCCTCTGGGAGGGGCCATTCATCGTCCACCTGTGGCCTTACTCCCAAGTCGACCTCTGTGCTTTAGCTGTTCCCTTCGCCTGGCAACTCTGTGCATGCGCACACTGGGAACAGGCTCCAGCTGTTTGTCTGCCTCACTGATGTCTGAAGGCAGCTGATAACTGGCCTATGGCTCTGCCCCCCTCTCTGCCTCCGACACAGAGCCCTCATCAGAGCCTTCCCCAGACTCCAGGACTGGCCCATGTTCCTCCCCAACCTTCTCACTGTCCGAATCTGCGGCCTCTGGCTGCTGGCAGGCCACAATAGACTCTCAGTGACCAAGTCAACACATCAATGTAGTTTTCTGTGTGGTAGGATGATTTATCGCTGCCTTGTCACAGAATGTGGTTTTGAGTTCTCAGCCTTGCTTACAGCTCTTGCCAGATTGGATCCCACTTTGCTGTTTGAGGCCGAGGGATCTATTAATAAGAGACTCAAACTGTGGCAGCCGAAAGCGGAACGGGAGCCATGGTTTTCTACAAAAACGAGTGGTGTTTTTTAAACACAAACCGCTAGGCCTGGCTGCATCTTGACATCTCCAGGGAAGGGAAGTTGCTGTCACACGTATGCGAGGCAGATGCATATTTTCTCACATGTAAATTTGAGTTTGTTGAAAGAGGCTTATCCCCAGGTAACCGTGACTGCAGAAGGAGTTAATCAATGCAGAATAACTGACACTATCTGCCAATTCCACATGTGCAGCTCCTGATGCAAATGAGCGTCCCAAGTGATTTTTTCTCCCCCCTCCTACATATGCCTCCACCGGGCAGGACAGAAATATCACTGGTTGCTTCAGCCAGATCCTCATTCCAAATCCTAAGGATAAAGAGGTGAATTCACAGCAGGTAGGTTTGAATCCGTGACCTTCCGTCGTTTCCTCTCCGAAACACAGTTTCCCCTAAGCGAATGCGCCCGCTGCTGAGTTATGTAGCACTTTTCGATCAGGTCATGAGGGAAAAAAAACATCAAGGCATAGTTTTGATAGCTTTAAAAATGGAATATGGATCATTCCTGTTATCCGATGGGACTCTGCAGGGATTCATCCTGGTCCAACAGATAATGCTGAAATCAGTTTGGATTATGCCCCGATTTAACTATTCCATCATTCTTCTTCTTCTTCTTCTTCTTCTTCTTCTTCTTCTTCTTCTTCTTCTTCTTCTTCTTCTTCTTCTTCTTCTTCTTCTTCTTCTTCTTCTTCTTCTTCTTCTCCTCCTCCTCCTCCTCCTTCTCCTCCTTCTCCTCCTTCTCCTTCTCCTTCTTCTTCTTCTCTCTCTTCCATCCTCCTCCTCCTTCTCCTCCTCCTCCCTCCTCCTCCTTTTCCTCTCACTTCCATCCTCCTCTTCCTCCTTCTTCTCCGTCTCTCTCTTCCATCCTCCCCCTCCTTCTCCTCCTGCCTCCTTTTCCTCTCACTTCCATCCTCTTCCTCCTCGTCCTCCTCCCTCCCCCTCCTCATTTTCCTCTCACTTCCATCCTCCTCTTCCTCTTTCTTTTCCTTCTCTCTCTTCCATCCTCCTCTTCCTCCTCCTTCTCCTCCCTCCCCTCCTCCTTTTCCTCTCACTTCCATCCATCCTCCTCTTCTTCCTCCTCCTCGTCCTCCTCCACAATCCTCCTCTTTCTTTCTCCTTCTCTCTCTTCCATCCTCCTCTTCCATCCTCCTCATTTTCCTATCACTTCCATCCTCCTCCTCCTCTTCCTCCTCCTCTTCCTCCTCCTCTTCCTCCTCCTCTTCCTCCTCCTCCTCCTCCTCCTCCTCCTCCTCCTCCTCCTCCTCCTCCTGTCTGTCTGTCTGTCTGTCTGTCTGTCTGTCTGTCTGTCTCCTTTCATAAACGACCAAAGAGGACGACAACTAAGGACCATTTTTAACTATTTCTTTCTCTCAACAGTATTTGAGAGCCATTTTCTTCCACACGCAACCCCTCCTCCCCCTTTCCTCTCCAAATCTCTGGCAGTTGGTTTAATCTATAACCAAGTATGGGGCCTTCCCTTCGGGCTTTGTGTATCTCTACTGAGGCGGGAGGGTGCGCCTTTCTCCATGGAGACCCGGTTCCCCCCCACTTGAGGTCAGGGACCCATATTGTCGCTCTGTGTTTTGCTTCATTAAATCTTTATCGGAGTTCATTAAAAGTGTGGTTTGGACATTCCTGCATAGTCTATTAATCCTGCCTGATGCTCTTCCCCTCCCCCGCTCTCCCAGTGGCCCCCACTGTGGGCACAAAAGAACCATCTGTTTCTGCTGTGTTTATTCCCTCCTGACATGCTGGCAGGGCAGGGGGAAGCGATGGCAGCCCCCCCCCCTTCCTTCCCCCTCGGTCTCCATCAGGCTTTACCTCTCCGGGAAAGTCGGTTCTCATTCACTGGAAACATCCCCTCATGGAAAAAAAAAACAAAAATGCTATGCAGGAATGTGCTCACCTGTTAGGCCCTTCCATTATTTTGCTTCTTCAGTTCTAGCTCCTTGTTTCTCCCTCTGGTCTGAAGGGAGCTTATGGCTGTAGAAAGTTAGCACTAGGGGTGAAATTCAACAGGTTCTGACAGGTTCTGGAGAACCGGTAGCGGAGATTTTGAGTAGTTCGGAGAACCAGCAAATACCAATGGCCCCCAGAGTGGGAATAGGGATTTTGCAATATCCTTCCCTCTGAAATGTGGAGGGAATGGAGATTTTGCAGTATCCTTCCCCTGGAGTGGGGAGGGAATGGGGATTTTGCTATATCCTACCCCTGGAGTGGGGTGGGAATGGAGATTTTGCAGTATCCTTCCCCTGGAGTGGGGAGCGAATGGAGATTTTGCTATATCCTTCCCCCAGGAGTGGGGAGCGAATGAAGATTTTGAAATATCCTTCCCCTGGAGTGGGGTGGGAATGGAGATTTTGCAGTATCCTTCCCTTGGAGTGGGGAGGGAATGGGGATTTTGCTATATCCTACCCCTGGAGTGGGGTGGGAATGGAGATTTTGCAGTATCCTTCCCCCAGGAGTGGGGAGGGAATGGAGATTTTGCAGTATCCTTCCCTTGGAGTGGGGAGGGAATGGGGATTTGGCTATATCCTTCCCCTGGACTGGAGTGGGAATGGAGATTTTGCAGTATCCTTCGCCTGGAGTGGGGAGGAAATGGAGATTCTGCAGTATCCTTTCCCTGGAGTGGGGTGGGAATGGAGATTTTGCAATATCCTTCCCCTGGAGTGGGGTGGGAATAGAGATTTTGCAGTATCCTTCCCCTGGAGTGGGGTGGGAATGGAGATTTTGCAGTATCCTTCCCCTGGAGTGGGGAGGGAATGGAGATTTTGCAGTATCCTTCCCCCAGGAGTGAGTAGGGAATGAAGATTTTGCAATATCCTTCCCCTGGAGTGGGGAGGGAATGGAGATTTTGCAATATCCTTCCCCCAGGAGTGAGTAGGGAATGAAGATTTTGCAATATCCTTCCCCTGGAGTGGGGAGGGAATGGAGATTTTGCAATATCCTTCCCCTGGAGTGTGGAGGAAATGGAGATTTTGCAGTATCCTTCCCTTGAAGTCAGGAGGGAATGGAGATTTCAGAGTATCCTTCCCCTGGAGTGGAGAGGGAATGGAGATTTTGCAGGATCCTTCCCCTGCCACGCCCACCAAACCATGCCCACCAAACCACGTCCACAGAACTGGTAGTAAAAATGTTTGAACTACACCACTGACCTGTTGTCCTGTTTAGTGGTACAGCTGACCTCTGTCATGGCACAGTGGTCTTGATAGCCTGACAAAAAGAATTGTTTAGGTTATCTATAGGCAATATTTCATTTATTGCCCTCTTTTTTTCTCCTACCCCCCCTCAATTTCCCCCAACCATTGTTTGTGAAGCTAGCGTTTTCAAATTTGTTTCTTTTTTATTCTTTTATTCTGCCTAGAAAAAGCATTAAGTGTCGTCAACTTGTTATGATATTGTGATTTAAAACTGGTTTCTGTTTTATACACGCCGTCAAGAAATCACAGCTACATAAATATTGCTTTGATTCTATTCCAGTAAATTACTTCCCACTGAAATCAATGAGGCTTAAATTAAGTCATGATTGCCTTAGTTTCAGCGAGATCTTAGTTCAGCTGACGTAGTTTGGATCGGACTGGAAGTAAATAAATACAAGAATGCAATTTGTATTAGTATCATTATACGTTTCTCTCCCCCCCGCTGTCCCGGTTCTGGTTTGTTTCGACTGCATCATTTCTAGTTGGCATTGATTAGATGGTGGGATTAGCTTCTTCAGGATATATGTAAAAATAAGAGAGAGAGAGAGTCTCTATTTGGGGCATGAGGAAAAACACTTAAATTACGTGGGGTCTGAAAAATGGGCAAGGACCATGGGTGAAAATTCTCTTCTCTTCATGTGGAGCCTGCAAACTGAATTTGGAAGGCTGGAGACCCAGAACAATGTAGAGATTATGGGGTCGGATAAAAAGTAGGGTAACATAGGTTCAAATTCAGCTCCTAGCCACGAAACCTCTTTGGGCCATTTCTCTCTCAGCCCATCCTATATCACAAGGTTCTGAGGAGAAAATGGAGGTGCTGTGTATGCAGGTTGCACACCGAGAGCTGATGCAGCGGAGACAAACTCCTTGCGTGTCTAATTACACTTGGCCAACAAAGAATTCTAATAATTTTAAGTGAAACTGGTTTCTCCATTGACTCTGCTTGTCAGAAGGTCACAGAAGGGGATCGCATGACTTTTGAACATGGCAACCGTCATAAATATGAGACAGTTGTCAAGCATCCAAATCAGAGGTTGCCTCTGATGGCATTCAGCAGGTTCTGACCACTTCTGGAGAACCAGTAGCAGAAATGTTGAGTAGTTTGGAGAACCAGTAAATACCACCTCTAGCTGGCCCCACCCACATCTATTCTCTGCCTCCCGAGTCCCAGCTGATTGGGAGGGAATTGGGATTTTGCAGTATCCTTTCCCTGGAGTGGGGAGGGAATGGGGATTTTGCAGTATCCTTTCCCTGGAGTGGGGAGGGAATGGGGATTTTGCAGTATCCTTCCCCCAGGAGTGGGGAGGGAATGAAGATTTTGCAGTATCCTTTCCCTGGACGGGGGAGGGAATGGAGATTTTGCAGTATCCTTTCCCTGGACTGGGGAGGGAATGGAGATTTTGCAGTATCCTTTCCCTGGACTGGGGAGGGAATGGAGATTTTACAGTATCCTTCCCCTGGAGTGGGGAGGGAATGGAGATTTTGCAGCATCCTTTCCCTGGAGTGGGGAGGAAATAGAGATTTTGCAGTATCCTTCCCCTGCCAAGCCACGCCCTCCAATCCATGCCCACAGAACCGATAGTAAAAAAATTTGAATCCCATCACTGATCCAAATGTAAATTCTGTGAACATGGGGCGGCCGCAATGGTCATAAGTGTGAAAAATGGTCATAAGTCACTATTTTCAGTGGGTTGCAATGTTGAATCGTCAGTAAATGAACTGTTGTAAGCCGAGGACTATTTGTATATAAAAACTGAACAGAATCAACATGAGCAGGCCTGCCATGAATGATTTGACAGGGAAGCTAGGATTTGCTAGCAGAACATTCATTTTCTGGGCCAAAATGCCAGTTTTCCTCCCTGCTGTCTCCCCCCTCAAAACAGCGGGATGCTCCTTAGAGTCCCCCCAGAGCTCCTCTCTATTTCACTCCCCCCCAAAAGCTTTAGGAGAGATGCAAAACCCCTTCCTGAAACAGTTGCAGTTTTAATGTGACAGAAGGAGAAACGATTAAATATATCCATATGCAATTAATTTAATTCTAATTAAATTTAAATGAAAAGAAATCAAATTAGATCCTTACCCAGGCCCTTCAGCTCCAGTGGAAAGTGGGTCTTTGCGCTAAGCCATACGCAGCAAATTGTGCAAACTCAGCTGTTGGGCTTTCAAACCATAGCTTACGACTTTGCATAATTTGCACACCCAGCAGGGGGCGGCTTCTTCAACAAACCGTGATTTAACATGTTGTGGGAATCCAACAGTAATCTTGAGCCTGGCATCCTTGCTTGTTTTTCCTCAATGTAAAAAACTGACTTTGCCCCATTTCCTTATTTTCGAATCCTTATATTCATTTCAGGGTGGCTCAGTGGCTAAGATCCTGAGCTTGTCGATCAGAAAGGTCGACAGTTTGGCAGTTCGAATCCCTAGCGCTGCATAACGGAGTGAGCTCCCGTGACTTGTCCCAGCTTCCGCCAACCTAGCAGTTTGAAAGCATGTAAAAATGCAAATAGAAAAAATAGGGACCACCTTTGGTGGGAAGGGAACAGCATTCTGTGAGCCTTCAGTGTTGAGCCATGCCGGCCACATGACCACGGAGATGTCTTCGGACAGCGCTGGCTCTTCGGCTTTGAAACGGAGATGAGCACTGCCCCCTAGAGTTGGGAACGACTAGCACATATGTGCAAGGGAAACCTTTACCTTTACCTTATATTCATTTCAGCCTGTTTTATGGTAGCAATTTGTTTTGTTTTTTTAAAATCCAAAATATGCCTTACTTCATGCAAACAGGTTGGGTATGCCTCCATAGACAGGTAGTCCTCAATTTACGGCTACAATGGAGTCCAATTGCTTCTGTTGCTAAGCGAGACATGTGTTAACTGAGTTTTGCCCCACTTTACAACCTTTCTTGCCACGCTTGTTAAGTGAATCACTGCAGCTGTTAAGTCAGTAACTCGGTTGTTAAGCGAATCTGGCTTCCACGTTGACTTTGCTTGTCAGAAAGTCACAAAAAGGGATGAACATGAACCCTGGGACGCTGTGACTGTCATAAATACGAGTCAGTGGCCAAGTCTCTAAATTAGGATCAGTGACCATGGGGTTGCTCCAATGTCGTGACTTGAACAATGGCCACAAGTCGCTTTCTTTTCAGGGCCGTTGTAACTTTGAACTGTCACTAAATGAACTGTTGTTAAGCCGAGGAATATCTGCAGAAAGAGAAAATAATTCTTCCGCTTGGCTAATTTTGCCAAATTTGTTGTTGTTAGTTGCAAAGTCGTGTGCGACCCATTGTGACCCCATGGACAATGTTCCTCCAGGCCTTCCTGCCTTCTACCGTCCTCTGGAGTCCATTGAAGCTCACGCCGACCGACTGCTTCGGTGACTCCATCCAGCCACCTCATTCTCTGTCGTCCCCTCCTTCTTTTGCCCTCCATCGTTCCCAGCATGAGGCTCTTCTCCAGGGAGTCCTTCCTTCTCATCAGGTGGCCAAAGTATTTGAGCTTCATCTTCAGGATCTGGCCTTCTAAAGAGCAGTCAGGGTTGATCTCCTCTAGGACTGACTAGTTGGATCACCTTGTAGTCCAAGGGACTCGCAGGAGTCGTCCCCAGCACCAGAGTTCAAAGGCCTCCATTCTTTGGTGCTCAGCCTTTCTTATGGTCCACCTTTCACAGCCATGCATTGCAACTGGGAAAATCTATAGATGTGACTATAGGCACTTTTGTTGGCAGGGTGATGTCTCTGCGTTTTAGTATGCTGTCTAGATTTGCCATAGCTTTCCTCCTCAGGAGCAAGTGTCTTTTCATTTCTTGGCTGCCATCCCCATCTGCTGTGATCTTGGAGCCCAGGAAAATAAAGTCTGCCACTACCTCAAAGAATTTGTGCCAATGTTTTGGCCTCAAAAAGTTTTAAGGCAGCAGGTACTAACTGACCTCCACCTGTATAAAAGAAATGTTTGATTGCATTTGAGGACCTAATGGCTACTTGCAATGTGTGATCCAGGTGTGCCTTCCATGTCCCTAGCGAGTGGAAAACCACACCAAGGTATCTAAATGTTCTAACCTGTTCCAAACTATATCCTCCCAATTTCCATGAGTATTGGATTGGTCTTTTAGCAAAAACTAAAAATTTTGATTTATCGAAGTTAAATTGGCAGCTTGTTTTGCCTGCAATAGCCGAGTGTTGCCCTAATTGCTCTCTTCAGTCCTATGGGGGTTCGTGAAATGATAGCGGCGTCATCAACGTATAAGAGAATTGGCACTTTGCGTTGTGCCACTACCTCCGTTTCTTCCCCATCCATTTGCCAGGAATTGAGAGGGCTGGATGGCATGATTGAGAGGGCCGGATGCCATGCCAAAGTTAGAACCCTACAAAATGGCACGGGGAATCTTAACCAACACTGTGTGGTCTGTGATTTCCTCCTTGTTCCATGACCCTGAGGTAGGATTTGCAAAACATGGCCAGTGGCTTTCCTGAGCTATGAGTCCTTTTGCAGAGCCAACATTTTTGGCACTGTCTCTCTTGCCTAGATGGGGCCAGCTTCTTGAATTCAGACAGCAGGAAAATGCTCAAGGGCTCCTTCAGCCATTCACTGACTGTGTCCTGAATCCAGGAAGTCTTTAATGCTGATCCTAGGGAATAGCTAATCCCCTAGAATTGACTGCAAGTAAAAGACAACACATTTTATTGCTCGTTACATAAGCCTGGCTCTTTGGAGAGATTTTTCTGGCTCAAATAACACCTCCATTTCTCCTCAGGAGAGATGGGGGGGGGGACAGCCTTGAATTGTGGGACTCCCCCTGAATACGTTCATCTAGGGATTATCTAGGGCAGTGTTTCTCAAAGTCAGCAATTTTAAGATGGGTGGACTCTTAACTCTCAGAATTCCCCAGCATGCTGACTAGGGAATTCTGGGAGTTGGAGTCCACCCATCTTAAAATGACTGAGTTTAAGCCACTCTGATCTAGAGCTTCAGGGCACTGTTGATTCATATAATGTTGGCTGTCACCGTGTTTCTCAACCTTGGCAATTTTAAGATGTATAGACTTCAACTCCCAGGATTCCCCAGCCAGCATGCTGGCTAGGAAATTGTGGGCGTTGGAGTCTACAAATCTTAAACTTGCCAAGATTAAGAAATGCTGGGCCAGATGAAAATGTTGTTATCTATCTTCACCCATTAGTTGTAGCATAAGGGGAAAAATATTCTGAAAGATGAAATAAGTCAAAACGTTTGTCTATTCTTGCATAGGAAAATCAAGCTCAGGGCAGCGGATCACTCAATGTGAGAAATTGTAATTCCAGCTTTGATGAGGCAGGTAATGAGTTCAGAACAGAGGTGGGTTCTTACTAGTTTGCACCTATTCGATAGAACCGGTTCGTCAAATCTACCAAACCGGTTAGAAGAGGTTCCACCAGTGGACCCGGAAAGCAGGCCACACCTACAGAAGAGGTTCCAAAATTTTTTGAAACCCACCACTGGTCCTTGGATATGATTATTCTACACTATCATGCTCATATTTATAAAACTCAGTGCCTCTGTGAAAGGTAAGGATGACTACTGCATTTGTGGTACAATCAGAACATTGCGTGTGTTGAAGTTGTTTTAACGCAAACCAAAGATGCCTTTTAAAAAACAAGTTTACATCATATTCTTATGCATGCCAGTGCTGTGTGTGAGGTAATTTAAGGTGGTTCTGACAAGTGTCGTTGGCATCTTCATATCCGGTCACATGGGCGGCAAGCCACTCCCACAATGGAGGCCACACCCACAGAGTAGGTTCAAACAATTTTTGAAACCCACCACTGGTTCGGAAGTACAGCAGCTTTCCATCCATTAAAAAGTAAAAATCTGGAAAAACGTAATGAATAAAATCTGGCTATACCCCAGATTCAACTCTATGCATTATTCCTCTTCCTCCTTTGCTACTCTTGCTCCAATTTTTGGCTTAAAGTGCTCAGGACAAACTGTATGGAGTTTCTTTCTCCCAGCTCCCACATTCCTACCAGTATCCCAAAGGTGCTTGGGATTTCTACAGATTTCTACCAGTAGTTTCAAAGCAGTAATTGAAGTTGGTTATTGCTTTCAAAAGAAACATGTGATCCATTTTATAGCTCAAAACAGATTAGTCCTTTATACATGAAAACAAGTCCAGTCTTTGCATGGATGCCAAAAATCTAAACATAAAACTCAAAGGATACAGTTGAAAAGACAGCACCACCACCAACAAAAAAACCACCTAAATTAATTCAGAAGAAATCCCATTTTCCTCAGTGTTCTAGATTAGGTACGTCCACCAGATGTTCAAGATTATGGATCGCATCACCCCTAGCCAGTGCAGGAAGTGAGAGCTGTAGACCAACATATCTGAAAATGGTTGAAGGTTTCTTTATTGGAGATGCACTTGGGCAGGATTGGTTCACAGATCTCATTTTGTTTTAACCATGGTTTCATTAAGCGAATAACAATCGACTGGTTCATCTATCCAAAGCACCTGAAGACCAGACAAGGAATAATGGATGGAAACTGACCAAGGAGAGATTCAACACAGAAATAAGGAGAAATTTTCTGACAGGGAGAGCAATCAACCAATGGAACAGAAGTTGCCTTCAGAAGTTGTGGGAGCTTCATCACTGGAGGCTTTCAAGAAGAGATTGGACTGCCATTTGTCAGAAATGGTATAGGGTCCCCTGCTTGAGTGGGGGGTTGGACTAGATGACTTATAAGTCCCTTCCAACTCTGTTAATCTGCTTCTCATTCAGCCTGGATGTTTTCATGACATGCCATTGTAGATAACTGTGGAGAACTTAATCGCTTCTCCCTAAAGCTTTTCTTAACGAAACAGGAGGGCAGAAACTTCTACCCGCCCTAATGTTTTTCAAGTACTTAGTGCAGTTATTTCAATTGACTTTGATTCCCACAATTCTTAGCCGGCTCAGAATCTTGTAGGTTCACTGCTTGTTAGCAAGTCTACATACCACTGGGAATAATCCTGCTGCTTTGAGAATGTACAATTAACAACTTTCCACAACACTCTGGATTAATCTCCGGAGTATTATGGGAAATTAAGAGGGCAGTGAGACTCAGCTTCTTCTATTGCAGGTACGGTTGGGGAAGTGGGCAATTAAAAGGAATCTCCACGTAGGTCAGATGTGTCCAACCTGTGCTCCGCAGGCCATACGCAGCCCAGGACATCTAGCAATGCAGCTCCACAAAATCATATACTTTTAACATTATTTATCCACAAGAGTTCGCTGTAGCCTAGTGGTTAGAATGCAGTCCTGCAGTTCATTCTGCTGATTGCCGGCTGTCAGTAGTTTGGCAGTTCGAGTCTCACCAGCTCAAGGTTGACTCAGCCTTCCATCCTTCCAGATTGTTGGGGGCAAGAGGCTGACTCTGTCGGCTACGGTGGTATGGACAGATCTTTTGGTATGGACATGTCCTGAGAGCAGCACCTGCCAAGACTGGCAGGTCTTGGCAACTAGAAGTCAATGGCTGGCGATCTTGCGGGGAATCCAAAACAGAGATGCCAAGAGACACCATCAACAAAGACATGGAAGCCATTGATCTGCACCCCAGAGATGCTGCTGGCCAGAGGTGGGTTCCTACCAGTTCGCACCTATTCAGTAGAACCAGTTCATCAAATCTACCGAACTGGTTAGAAGAGGTTCCCCCGGAAAGCAGGCCACACCTACAGAAGAGGTTCCAAAATTTTTTGAAACCCACCACTGATCCTTGGATATGATTATTCTACACTATCATGCTCATATTTATAAAACTCAGGGCCTCTGTGAAAGGTAAGGATGACTACTGCGTTTGTGGTGCAATCAGAACATTGCGTGTGTTGAAGTTGTTTTAACGCACACCAAAGATGCCTTTTAAAAAACAAATTTGCGTCATATTCTTATGCATGCCAGTGCTGTGTGTGAGGTAATTTAAGGTGGTTCTGACAAGTGTCATCGGCATCTTCATATCCAGTCACATGGGCAGCAAGCCACTCCCATCCGGTCACATGGGTGGCAAGCCACTCCCACAAAGGAGGCCACCCCCACAGAGTAGGTTCGAACAATTTTTGAAACCCACCACTGCTGCTGACCATGTAAAGTGGCGTTCAATGATCCGGAAATGGGACCTTGCACTTGCGGATATACGCTAGGAAGAAGATTCTGGGTCTGCAAACCACTTAGAGACGGCTACAGAATACTGTGAAGTGGTATGTAAGTCCAAGCGCTTGTTTTGACTTAGGCTTCCTGAGAAAGCATAAATCACAATCTTTGTCCCCAACAACCCTCTTTTATTTAAACGGCTGTGAATTATGGTCATTCACAGCCCATAATGATTCACAAACGGTCTGTGCATTGCCCCCAACAATCTGGCTCCTCGTTGTACCCACCACGGAAGGATGGATGGTTGAGTCAACCTGGATCCGGTGAGAATTGAACTGCTGGCAGCCGGCAATCAGCAGAAGTAGCCTGCAGTCCTGCATTCTAACCATTGCGCCGCCACGGCTCTTATCGTCATAAATCTAGAACTGCTTGTCGTGTGAAACCTTTTCTTTGGCAGCGTCCTATGCTATAGAGTTCCACCCTTCCTGAACGCTTGTCTGCTTTGTCTGGGTTGAAGAGGACCATCAATGGAAAAGTCTCATCTTCAAAGGGACCTGCCTCGTATGATCACTGAAACGATACGCTGGCTGGATGAAAACCTAAAGGGTCCTTATTAAAAGCAGGTCCAGGAATGTGAGATTGAAATCTTCAGGAGCTCTGGTCTTCATTAACTCTGGGATGGGGAGCCTGAGGGTCTTATGAAGCCCCTTAGAGCAGGGGTGCCCAAACTTGGAAACTTTTAGACTTGTGGACTTCAACTCTCAGAATTCCCCAGCCAGCATGGACACCCCTGTCTTAGAGCTTTTGATTGGTTCCCAGAGCATCTCCTAACTCGCTGCTCACCTTTTTTAGGGGGTGATGGTGGATTTGCTGTTTAGCACAAGCTGCACTTTCCGTCTCATCACTGCAAGATTTCTCATAAGCTTTACACTTATTCCTGTTTTCCCCGAAAATAAGACCTCAACGGATAATAAGCACAATTGGGCTTTTGAGTGCATGGGCTAAATTAAGCCACCCCCCCAAATAAGCCCTCCCCTAAAATATCTAACCGCATGGGCAGCCAGTCTCCAACATTTCCTGGGGGGGGGGAAGGGAGAGGAACTTGCCCCACTTGCCCTGCATGCACCTGGCATACAGGAGGAACAGCCTCGCAGAGGCTGCTCCTGCAAACTCTAGCTCCCGTGCCCCTTCTCTTAGTGGCGGCTGCAAAAAAGGGCAGCAGGCCCAGCAACGTTAAGGCTGGCAAGAGTGCGCCAGAAACAGAGACAGAACTTCCAGCCCTCTGTGGCTCAGCTGATCAGTGGGCCGAGGTTAAGGGGCTTCTTGCACCTGAAAAATAATAAGACCTCCCCAAAAATAAGGCCAAGCATTTATTTTGGGATGGGGTGGTTAAAAGAAAATAAGACCCTGTCTTATTTTTGGGGAAACACGGTACTAATTCCCCACTGTAAATTTTAAAAAAAATTGTTCACAACCCAGCAGAAAGAGCACCATGGGGGATCATGTGTGCGTGGGAAGGCTGATCGTTTGCTCCCGTAGCCTCATCTTGGCCAAGATCCCAGCGAATTTGAAGCTGGAACCCTTTTGCTGGTTTCTTTTCTTTTCTTTTCTTTTTTTTTTTGCCCCGATCTTGGCAGATGCAAACCCTTGGCCCGGTTTTTGCCAAGGGTGGCTGAGGAGAGGGTATGTTCTTCCGCAGCTAATCCTGTTATCTCATTAAGAGCCCTTTAATGGACCAACTCCCCTTCCGTTAATTCGGAAAGGAGACGAGGAACAGGAGCAGCGTGTGCGAAAGAAGAAAGGGACAATGTTAAGTCAACATAGACTGAAGCATTGTTTCAAGAGCCTGTCGGTGAGGGTGGGAGAGAGGGAATTGGGGATAGTGGAAAGGACCAAGCAGAATAAACACAGGGCAGCTCTTGAGTAAGCGATTTTTTTTAAAAGTGATTTTATTAATATTTATAGGCCGCCCTTTTCCCTGAGGGGACTCAGGGCGGCTTACATAAAATGGGGAGGGGAGGGTACAGACAATAGACACAAAATAGTACATAAAGGTAAAATAGTAAACAATATTCATTCATCATTCGGGTGGGGCCAGATTATCTTTATCCCCAGGCCTGACGGGCTAGCCAGGTCTTAAGGGCTGTGCAGAAGGTCTGGACGGTGGTGAGGGTACGAATCTCCATGGGGAGATCGTTCCAAAGGGTCGGAGCTACTACTGAAAAGGCTCTCCTCCGTGTGGTTGCCAGTCGACACTGACTGGCAGATGGAACTCGGAGGAGGCCTAATCTATGTGATCTAATTGGTCGCAGGGAGGTAATTGGCAGGAGGCGGTCTCTCAAGTACGCAGATCCACTACCATGAAGGGCTTTATGAGTGACAAGTAGCACCTTGAAGCGCACCCGGAGATCAACAGGTAGCCAGCGCAGGATAGGTGAACCTTTTTAGCATCGATTGGGAAAAAAAATCACATGTTTTTTTAAAAAGCTTTTTGTTTATTTTTGTTACATAATAAAACTTCTTGTGCAAACAGAGTGTTGTCCGAATTCCTCCTTTAACATCCCCACCAAAAAGCATAATTCATTTGACATTATATTTCCATTATTTCCAATTTTAGCCGTATTTTCTTCTCATATTTTCCAGTTTCTAGGTTTTAACATGCACAAGCAGTACACTTTTTCTTTCTCTTTAAAAATAAACAATTTATCATTTCTTTTCCATCTATTTTCCATTAACCATATGAATCTTCAAATTTCAAGTTGTACATAATCAACATAACATAATTATTTAACAGCTTTAAGGTTCTTAATATAATCCCTACACGTTCTAATTAGACCATATTTTTACCTTGTTTACAATATTTCTCTCTACTGGATCATGTCATTCTACTCTTCTCCTATTTCTAAATTTTCTTTCCTCTTTTTCTTCTTTTTATGTGTCTTTTCTTCTGCATTTTCCCTCTCACTTTTCGATAGATTGAAAAAAAAATCGCATATGTTTTTGTGTGTATTCGAAACATCCCCAAACAATTAGCACCCTATTCCTGAGAGAAGGATTTATGGCTATGTGAATACAGTTCAGCTATTGATCCGGTTTCCCTTTAAGGCAAAACAGATGTTTTATTGCTGCTTTTATAGACGTGGCTTTGACTATTGAAGGGGGGAGAGAGAGAGAGAGGGAGAGGAAGAGAGAGGGAGGGAAGGAGGGAGGGACAGGAGTTGAGACTGGTTGCAACCTTAGTGGAATGTGACCTCCTGGTGCAACACGGATGCGCTGGCTGCCTTCACCGCGATGCCCATCTGTGGCTGAGTGGGATTTTCACACAGTCGGAAGGTTTAAACTGGCAAGGCTTTAAACCTTTCTCTCTTTGCGGATTAGACCCTCCGTGGCTTGCGAGGGCATATGCCACTCCATTATGCTCAGCGGGGCACGCGCACACAGCTGCCAGCAGGTTGGACAGCCTGTTGCTCGCTTGCTACCCTCTGCCGGGTGGTGCCTGGCACAGCGCAACATCCACTGTACAAGCAAGAGGCAGGATTTGTTTTCTCAGGCTGAGACTAGGAGGACGGTGGGCTCTGGGATAATGTGTATCTCCACTCCAGATGCACAAATCTTGGAAGTTCTGGTCCTCTTCAAATACACACACACACGCACACACACACGCACACACACACACACACCACGCGCACACACACAAACACCATGAACCAAAGGACAATAATGACTGGATGGAGACCTTCCAAGCAGGGGTGGGTTTCGACCGGTTCGCACCGGTCCCTGCGATCCGGTTGGTCGCCGAACCCGGAAGTAAGTAACTTCCGGGAACGGCGAAGCCCCCCCCCGCGCCCGCGCGCGCCCGCACACCCGCGCCCGCTCCTTACCCGGTTTTTACGAATTCTGCGCTTCTACGCATGCGCAGAACGCATACAGCGCCTGCGCGATCCTCCAGGAGCAGCTGGAGCATCGCGCAGACGCTAGTACGCATGCGCGCGGCGCGTGCGTACATGCGCGCGGCGCGTGCGTACATGCGCGCGGCGCGTGCGTACATGCGCGCGGCGCGTGCGTACATGCGCACGCCGCGTGCGTGCGCGAGGACGCCGCGTGCGTGCGCGAGGACGCCGCGTGCGTGCGCGAGGACGCTGCCTGCCTCGTTCCAACCGAACCGGTTGGAACGGGGCGAGAAACCCACCCCTGCTTCCAAGTGAGGAAGAAGGTGACTATTAAGAGAGATGAGCCTGTGAGTTTCCCCCCCCCATCCAGAACATAGAACAATAGAATTGGAAGGGACCATTGAGGTCATCTAGACTAACATCCCCCCCCCGCAACCATCCAGAACATAGAACCACAGAGTTGGAAGTGATCTTGGAGGTCATCTAATCTAACCCCCCCACACAACCATCCAGAACACCAAGTAACAGAATTGGAAGGGATCTTTGAGGTCATCTAGTCTAACCCCCTGCACAACCGTCCAGAATACAGAACAGCAGAACTGGAAGGTACCTTGGAGGTCATCTAGCCTAACCCCCTCCACAAGCAGGAGAGTCTACACCCTTTTTGACAAGTGGCCATCCAGAAGGATGGAAGTATGAAATGTTTCTCTGGCCAGAGACAGGAGACAGCCTCTGTGTCTTAAAATTCAGCTTCTACCAGTTTGCAGAGGTTATACTGATATGGTGATGCACGTGGAGCAATGGATTTGCAAGTTTAGATCTTTTCTTGAGGTGGGGGTTGGTTGGAGGTGGAGACTGGGGGAGATTTAAGTAAAAGGATCACCTAAATCGGATTGGAGAGTTAACACTCCCAGGCTGAGTTTACAACTCCTGTTTGAGTCAATTAAGTCAGTCAGATATGTAACAACTGCTTTTGTAATGCATATAGTTCATTTTAAAATCACACTTGGAATACTGCATCCAGTTTTGGTCACCACGATGTAGAAAAGATGTGGAGACTCTAGAAAGAGTGCAGACAAGAGCAACAAAGATGATTAGGGGACTGGAGGCTAAAACATATGAAGAACATATGAAGAACTGGGTATGTCTACTCCTATGATCGCAAACCTATTGGCACGCATGCCACAGGTGGAACGCGGAGCCATATTTGGTGGCACACCAGCCGTAAGCTCCGGCACTCATATGTGCTGGCCAGCTGATATTTTGCCCTCCCAGAGGTCCAGGGGATGCTGTTTTCACCCTCCCCAGGAAAGCCTCAGGAGGCTGGGGAGGGCAAAAAACAGCCTCAGCGGGCCAACTGGAAGCTCAAACTTCTAGTTGGCCCATTGAGGCCATTTTTCACCCTCCCCAGCCTCTGGAGGTTCTCCTGAAGCCTGGGGAGGGCAAAAACGGCCTCCCCCAGCCCCCTAGAGGCTCTCCTGAAGCTGGAAACATTTTTTGCCTCCCCTGTACCTGCAGAAGGGCAAAAAATCAGCTGGCTGGTGTGCGGATGTGGTTCAGCTGAACTGGTAGGAATTCACCTCTGCTGGCAGGGGAGGGGTGAGCAGAGGCTGGCGAGGCACCTCTTGACGTGAGTGACATCGAGTTGGCCATGCCCACCCAGTCACATGATCATCTAGCCACGCCCATCCATCTGGTCATTAGGCAGATCATATTAGCGGTCCGCGGAATTTAAAATTATGAATCTAGTGATCCTTGAGGTCCAAAAGTTTGGTGACCCCTGGGCTAGAAACACTTCCAAGGTCCCCTCCAACTCTGTCATTCTATTATTTTAATCTCGGTTACCCTACTGGTCTGAGACCATAAAGAAAAGCCTAAAAGCCTGAACTGACCAGTTTAATTTGATTAGTATGGTTTAGTTAGTCTGATTTGCAAACCAAGGCTGTTTGGTTACTTTAGCACCCAATGAGTGTTTTCATACAACCAGGGGTGGGTTTCAACCGGTTCGCGGCGGTCCCTGCGAACCGGTTGGTCGCCGAACCTGGAAGTAAGTAACTTCCGGGAACGGCGAAGGGCGTGCCCACCTGCCCGCGGTCCTTACCCGGTTTTGACGAGTTCTGCGCTTCCACGCATGCGCAGGACGCATACAGCGCCTGCGCGATCATCCAGGAGCAGCTGGAGCGTCACGCAGACGCTAGTACACATGCGTGCACCGTGCACGTGCACGAGGATGCCACCGGCCCCGTTCCAATCGAACCGGTTGGAACGGGGCGAGAAACCCACCCCTGCATACAACGTTCGTAACGAGGTCAGTTAGATTCCACAGCAGGATGCATTTCACTCAACTTGCTAACATCGTAAAACTTCATGCAGGCATTTTGCAGCCTTAGAATATTGTGCACAATCAGCTTGTTTACTTCCTTTAACACTCAGTTTCTTGTGAACCCAGAAAGTAGCCTAATTCAAAGTAAGCCTGTCACCCAGACCAGCTCCGTGATGCTTCTTATTGCTGTCACAAGGAGAGAAAGAAAATCTGCCAGAAATGTCCTGCCAAATTTCAGTGATGCATTTGAAACCAGAGGGTGAATGTGGCTTGCGGTTACCCAAGTTTGCAATAGGGCGTTGCAACATGCATTTGGCAACAATTGGATAAAGCAAAGCTCCTTTATCTGTTGATCTTAGCAAGCCACAGAGGGTTGTCTATTGTAGAAAGTTAGCACCCACCCGTCTCCTAGGAAAATGATATATTTTGACAAATATTAAAAAGGCAGAATATTATATTTCCCTGGATGAGAAATGGAGAAACATGCTCTTGAAAGGCAGCCCCCCATCTTTCTTAATAGCTCCCAGCAGATATTTGGTGCCCATTGAGAAAGATTGGACCAGCCTATCTACAAAACGAAAGACCTCCAGCTCCACGATGGTGGGATTAAGACATGACCCTTCAGGACATAATAGGATTAACTCTCTAGCATCTAACTCACCACATTGCACCAACTCCTGGGGACATTGCAGCACTTTCTAGGCTTCAACCAAACTTAGCTCAGACAACCTATAGAGCCAGCTATGACCCCCTACAACAGCCAATAGAATACATGTTCTTGCACAGGAACAGGAAGCTCAAGTGTCTTTCTCCCGGCTTGGAACTGAACCAGATGCCGAATGCCATCTCTGATGTGCAGCCCTCTCAAGCTCTGTTTTTGTTGGCAGAGGCACTGTGGGCCAGTCCAGGGCAGCCCCATGGGCCAGATCTAAGCACCCCAAAGGCCGGATCTGGCCCCTGGGCTTTGAGTGATGCCCCTGTCCTATGGGATTGGTGAAAGTGTGTTTTCCCTCTAGTTGAATCCACATGGCATACTTAATCTGGTTACTGAATTAACCTATTTTCTGAATTCACGTACTAAATCAACTTGTGAGCTAACCAACTGGGTTTGATTTGCAAGACATACCAAGCCACCAAAAAGGAAAAAAAATGCACACAAGGTTAGGTCTAGCTAAAGTTGGTAAACCTAACAGACTCAATTAAATGTGTTGTATAAACACAGCTTCTCTCTTATTTCTCTCTCCCAGGCTCCCTGGGCAGTTCTCAGAACAGAGATGAGAGGCAAATGGTTTAGAAGTAGAAATAGAAGACATATAGAAGTGCAAGAAATTAATAATCACCCATTAATTCTGTGAAGAAACACCTGCTGTGGTCTACATTTTCTTTCATTGCATCCACTCGAGAAAATGAACAAATAATCTGGATTTTTTCCATCAAAAGTTTTCTTTTTGAGTGACAGGAAGGAGCCATTTCTGCTCTACAATCGCATCTCTGTAAATCAATCTCTCCCCCGCCCCATCTCTCTCTCTCTCCCTCTCCCTCCGTGCTTTGTTTTAAGCAGAACGCAGTTTACCAACCATGACAATGGCTCACTTGAGGTTAATAAACTGCTGAGTTTTGGTGCTTGGTGGGGCTGCAAAAACTGCAGCAGGGGATGGGGACTAATTGCCACGCATCTGGCAAACCACAAAACACAATTAAAAGCTTGGGTGTATCTTGATGGGTCAGAAATCCTTCCGAAAGAGATGGTATTCAGCAGGTTCTGACCAGTTCTGGAGAACCGGTAGTAATTTGGACGGGCTTCTACCTGCACTGATCACCAAACAGAAGGTGACATCAGCATGCATGGAAACTGATCAAGGAGATATTCAACCTGGAAATAAGGAGACATTTTCTGACAGTGAGGACAATCAACCAATGGAACAGAAGTTGCTTTCAGAAGCTGTGGGAACTTCATTACTGGAGGCTTTCAAGAAGAGACTGTACTGCCATCTGTCAAAAATGGTGTAGGTTCTCCTGCTTGGGCAGGGGGTTGGACTAGATGACCTGCAAAGTCCCTTCCAACTTCCAAAAAAGAGAGTGGGAAACACATCCAAGCTTGCAAGATTCTGTTACTATAGCTTTAAAATAAAAGTAATCCTGGCCTAAAAGATTAACAGATCTGTTAATCTGTTAGGTGAGGATTACTTTTATTGTAAAGCTACAGTAACAGAATCTTGGAAGCATGGGGGTGTTTACTATTCTCTTATTTTATCTTTGGGAGAACTAAGTGGAGGATTGTCTGAGATGTTTACTCACATTACATTCTTGGCCTGGGCTCAGATCCCTCTTATCTGCCCCTTGCAGATAATGTAGTGGCTCTTTTCCTGTCTTTCAAGGCCATTCCCTCTGTCCTCTTCTTTCTGTGGATTGACCAACCCGCCTTCCAACTTCTGCTCACCCCCAAAGATAATTATCTGTTCAGCTCCTCCAGCCAAGACTTGGCAGGATTCGCAAGTGGACTCTCAGCTAGTTAGGAATTTGGATTGCAAATTTGATCAAAGGCCAATCTGTGAAGGAAGGCGTATCAAAAAAACCCCACCAAATAAAAAACAACAACCAAGAAGGTTACTGGGACCATGCGATTGAAGCTCAACTCTCTTTAAACAGTTTGCCTTGAAGTCAAGAGGCTGTTAAACATACTTATAATTGCTATTTCTGACCTGGCATTGGGGAGGGAATGGGGATTTTGCAGTATCCTTCCCCCAGGACTGGGGTGGAAATGGAGATTTGGCAGTATCCTTTCCCTGTCATGCCCACCAAGCTACCCCACCCCCTCAGAACCTGTAGTAAACATTTTTTGAATCCCATCACTGAAATGCAACCTTGGTATAAAACAGAGGCAGGTCACATTTGGGTAGCTGGTCGGGGAAGGTCACATGGACCTTACACATTTTGGGGAAAGCCAGGGCCCGGATGAGTAAGATTAGATTATGAGCTTGAGCAAAGCTCAGGATTTTCTGACATTGTTTCCCCCTGGAATATCTGGATAGGATGGGATTCTGGGTTTGGTGGTTTTTTTTTAATGTCCTCTTTCTCTGAAGCGATAACCATCAATAGCAGGGAAGTGGTTTAGCTTCTATTTGCTAAATATCCCAGGGCGCACCACTTGAATTCCTCCCATATGATCTGTGAAGGGCTGTTGTTTCGTTGCACATATTGGAAGGTGGAGTAAATCACGTCCCCTTTGCTTGGGAGACTGGAGTGGGAATAAAACTTTCCCCTTTGCTTGACACTGAGAGAGCCTCTGGGTTCTTGCAATAATAGATTGGCACTCTCCTACCGTCCTTCCGCGTCACAATGACGGACAATTTGCCAGAGAGCTGCATACAGATCCATCTTGCAAGCCAGCAAGTGATTTGAACAGAGTGGAATAGCTGGCGCAATCGGCTAAGGAGCATTAAAACGGGACATCGAGCCAGCTCTTCTCCTGTGTAGGATTCGCATGCGCTACCAGGTCAACTTGGGTTGGGAACTGGCAGCCTCACAAGCCTCTTGTGGCTGTTGCGGCTCCATTAAGCACCCTGCCCCGGCAACCGCGTTCTGGCTTGGCTTGAAAATAAAGCCTCCGACCAGCGGGAGCCATTCTGCCAACGGGAACGATAGCCTTGAGTGTCGTGATTATTTTAATTCTTTTCTCCATGATTGTATTTTGAACGATTGAATGCCACCCACGGTCCAAATGAATAGGGGCGGCTTATAAATATGGTTAAATAACAAACCAATAAATAGCTAGCCGGCAAGCAGCCAGCCTGGGTGAAAAATGGGCATCCCAATTCTATTTTCACAGCACACACACACACACACACACACACACACACACACACACACACAAACACACCACCCCTACATAAAAAGAAAGGCTGAGTTCACACCTTATTCTAAACAAGTGATGATGAACCCAGGAGACACATGTCAAATAGGTAGTGGATCTGGCTATTTGAGAGACCGCCTTCTGCCAATTACCTCCCTGCGTCCCATCAGATCGCACAGGGTAGGCCTCCTCCGAATTCCATCCGCCAGTCAGTGCCGACTGGCGACTACGCGGAGGAGAGCCTTCTCAGTCGCAGCTCCGACGCTATGGAACAATCTCCCTGTGGATATCCGCACCCTCACCACCGCCCAGGCCTTCCGCACGGCCCTTAAGATCTAGCTATCCCGTCAGGCCTGGGGATAAAAATCTCAGTTTGTCCCCTCCCGAATGATGAATGAATGTTGTGCTTTATTTTTAATATTATGTATTGTCTTATGTCTTTTGTCTTTGTACCCCCCTCCCCGTGTTTTGTAAGCCGCCCTGAGTCCCCTCAGGGAAAAGGGCGGCCTATAAATTATAATAAACACTCTAAAAACACTCTAAAATAGGACAAGCCACATTTTGGGTGACACTCCAGCATTCACCAACACCCAACTCTTCTCAAAAGCCCGCTCCGTTCTCATGTAATTTTAGCAAGCGGTGTGAGAATGGGGTGTGTTCTAACACGGGCTTTGGAGCCTCTGAAAATCCCACAAGGTCCTGCTTTTGCTGGTTTTGGAGGGCTGCAGAAGAGCATTCTCTGAGCTCACTTCGAGAACGAAGGCCTCGTGCGGCCTGGAGCACCTCAGGTGGGCTGCAAGGGCCTTTCAACAGGGAGAGAACATTGCCTGAAGGTAAGTGGAGTGTGGTAGATCTTGTGGAAGGGGCGCAATGGCTCAGTGGTTAAGGATACTGAGCTCGTCAGCTGGAGAGCTGGCAGCCTGGGTTCAAAACCCGAGCTCCGTTCGATGGGGTGAGCTCCCGTTTACTTGCTGCAGCTCCTGCCAATCTAGCAGTCTGAAAGCATGCAAATGTGAGTAGATAAATAGGTACCACTTCAGTGGGAAGGTAACAGCATTCCGTGGGCTCCATGCTGGCTCCATGACCACAGAAACTGTTGTCAGATACCGCTGGTTCCCTCGACCAAGAAACGGAAATGAACACTGTGCCCTAGAGTTGGACATGACTGGCAGGGAAATTTTTACCTTTATCTTAGATAAGTGATGGCGAACCTTTTCAGCACCGAGTGCCCAAACTGGAATGTGTATGCATGTGCATGTGCTGGAGTACCAGAAGCCCTAAGACTAGATGGCCAGCGTGAGCATGCCTGTTTTTTGGCTGGGTTTTGGGGCAGGCTGTTTTGGGGGGCTGAAAAACAGCCCGTTTTGGGGCTGTTCTTGGCTCCAGCACCCATGAAGACCAGCTGGCCGCCACGCAGATGATCCAGAGGAGCAGCTGGTGATGGTGTGTGTGCCCACAGAGAGGGCTCTGCATGCCACCTCTGGCATAGCAATAGCAATAGCAGTTAGACTTATATACCGCTTCATAGGGCTTTCAGCCCTCTCTAAGCGGTTTAGAGAGTCAGCATATTGCCCCCAACAATCCGGGTCCTCATTTTACCCACCTCGGAAGGATGGAAGGCTGAGTCAACCTTGAGCCTGGTGAGGTTTGAACTGCCGAACTGCCGAACTGCAGTCAGCTGAAGTAGCCTGCAGTGCTGCACTCTAACCACTGCGCCACCTCGGCTCTATACTCAGTTCTATACTCGGCTGCGTGCCATAGGTTCACAATCGGGGTAATAGATCCTGAAGAGTCCTGGGCTCTGGGGGCAAAGCTCGCCGGCTTTGGAGAACAATGTGAGGCAACCTTTTTGAGTAGCAGTGGTGGCACTAAGGCTGAATTCAAGGCCTAAGCCTCTACCTCAGGCCCGGCCTCGGAGCTGATGTTCAGGAATGCCTAGGTAGAAAATTGTTTCTTTGTGTCTCGTTGTGTGTGCCTCTGTGTGTGTGTTGTGTGTGTACAACATGCCAGCAGAGTCAAATTAGGCATTATCTGAATTTTTGACATGCCGAGCCCAAAGGCTTTGCCCTCACTGTTCTAAGCCTTTCCATCAATTATTTTGTTTTCCTGGATTAAAATGTCTGCTGGTGTTGTAATAGGGTTTTGGAGGCTCAGATTCAGCCATCAGAGTCTACTGGGTGACTTTGAGTCAATCCCTTTCATTTGACCCAGCCTAACTCATTATTTTGTGCAAAAAAAAAATAGAAGGGACCTTACAGGTAGTCCTGGCTTAAGGGCCATTCATTTAGCGATGGTTCAAAGTTACAATGATGCTGAAAAAAGAGACTGATGGCTGGTCCTTACATTCACAACAGTTGCAACAGCCTCATGGTCACCCAATCAAGATTTGGGTGTTGGCAACCAGCTTGTAATTAGGATGGTTGTCTTGTGGTATGTAACCTCCATCTGCAGTCTTTGGAGTCAGCTTCCAACAAGCGAAGTTAATGGAGAAGCGATCAGGGAGTCACAACGTTTGGTCACATGATGTTTCATTTAACAGCCATGGCTGAGAGAGATGAGCGGTTCAAAAATGTGAAAAACAAACAAGCGAGGTTGTAAAAATCAGGCACTGTCATTTGACACCCCACTTAAGTCTTCTCCAAGGCACCTGAGGGCAGGACACGAAGCAATGGGTGGAAACTAATCAAGGAGGGAAGCAACTTAGAACTGAGGAGAAATTTCTTGACAATTAGAACAATTAATCAGTGGAACAGAAGTTGCCTCCAGAAGTTGTGAATGCCCCAACATTGGAAGTCTTTAAGAAGATGTTGGATAGCCATTTGTCTGAAACGGTATAGGGTTTCCTGCCTAGGCAGGGGGTTGGACTAGAAGACCTCCAAGGTCCCTTCCAACTCTGCTATTGTATTGTATTGTATTAATGACTGCCCCCCTGAATGAATTTTATTGATAACAACAGTGAAGATACGCAGGATCTATTTCCTAGTCAAAAGGGGACGAAACATGTCTGCATTTCAGAGCAGTGAAATAATATTTGGAAATATCACAGAATAGAATAGAATAGAATAGAACAGAATAGAATAGAATAGAATTCCTTCTTGACCAAGTATAATTGGACACACAAGGAATTTGTTGTTGGTGTATATGCTCTCAGTATACATAAGGAGACTAAAAATACATTCATCAAGAATAAAAAGATACAACACTTAGTGATAGTCATGATTGCTAATAAGCTATCATATTGTACTAGGAAACAATAAAAACAATATAAATTAAAAGATACAAGCAACATGGTTATAGTCATAAGTATGGAGAGATACTAGGAAGGAAGAGAAGAATATGATTGATAAATTATTGACAGTGTTGTGGGGAATTAGTTGTTAAGCAGAGTGATGGCATTCGGGGAAAAAACTGTTCTTGTGTCTTGTGAAGTTGTGTCTAGTTGTTCAGACAGACGCTTCCCTAATTCACCAAGTTTTAAAGAAGGGGGAGGAGATGTAGGACAATCAGACTTGGAAGATTCAGCTATTATGCAGTTTAGTCCACCTCAATAGATGTCGTGTTAGCCCTCCTGTGGAATTGATTTCCTGGTCTGGTCTTCTTAAGGAGGCTGAGCTACAGGCACTTCGAATACGTCATCTGAGAACTGGGTGAAAGAACTTGAGATGTTCCATCCGAAAGAAAGAAAACTTTAGGGAGACACGCTCGCTCTACCCAGACACAGGGAGAAAAAAAGAAAAAAAAAGCTGCAGACCAGAGTATTTTGATGTGCTTCAGAGACACATCATTTGTACTGCCTTGTGAGCAGCTATTTGTTTGGCTGAGAACATGTCCTGGGGTTGAATCCACTGCTGGAGGCCACCCGTCAAGATTAATGTACCTTCAGCAGGGTGCTAAATCTGTTGTATCGGGAGATACTTGGCTGAGTATTCCAAGATGACAAGCCAAAGGCCACGCTGTTACTCGTGTCCTCCAGGTCTGAAATGAAAGGTAGGACGAGCAGGAGGATGGCCCCACATATTAATGAGATGCACTGCAGGATGACCTGGCGCGCTGGCTGTTTCCTGCAATCCATCCAGATCGCGATTATGCCGGTGATTATTTCTGTGCTGCAATGCAGATCCACTTACATCAGTGGCGAAGCAGACCCACATCTTATAGCAGGGGAAAACTGATTGTGCAGGCAGGCTGCATTCGGCGTGGCGTTCAAGCGACACGGGCGAAGAAGCGGCTGTTTAAAGGGGCTGCAGGTTGCTCCGAGGAAAAGAGGAGGGTTCGCTCTCAACAAGCCCCTGGGATGCGATTGTTGTGATGGCGAAGTCTAGATCGAAGCGCCTTGTTTTCACTTTGCCGTTGAGGTCAGCGGTGGCGAGACCTCGGAAAGAGATTCATAGCTGCCTTTGTCGTTTCAGTGTTGAGAAATATTGGCAGGACCGGCCTTGCCCCTAAGTGGTCACACTTTTCACTTTGCCCCTGGCCAGAGAGAGTTTTCTAGAGTCCCCTTCCTGGTGCTTAGTGTGTGTATGTGTGTGTGTGTGTATGTGATGCTGCTGCCCTCTGCTGTTTACAACCTGCTTGCCTTGCTGGGGTCTCTGTGCATGAGGGTGTGTTTCCTGACAACTTCACTAGGTATTAATTAATGCAACAAAGACTCCCTCTCCCTCCCTCTCTCCAAGTTTCTGCTAACACCTCCCATCTTGCAAATCCGAGGACATTCCTTTTAGTCTTACTTACCAGAGATAACAATTGGGCTGAAAAACAGCCACAAAAGAGCTCTGGGTGATTCAGAAGGTTTTAAAGATTAATATACAATTGAGACCAAAGCTTTTTTTTTTTTAAATGTTCCTGGGGACAAACCGTTGGGGGAAAAAACCCCGCACAGATCTTTGTTTTTGTACATAGTACCTGCAGTGAGGTTATTCATCGCATGCACAAAGATGGAAACATATGTGCGTTGCCCACAATGGAAGAAGGGCTGAGTGAAGGCAATGGAATTTGCTGAAGTGGCTAAATTGACTTGTTTGGTTAGCAAAGAGACGCTATCTATGGTTATTGCTGACTGGAAACCCCTTGTGGATTTTTTTTTGGGTGTGAAACAGAAAAAAAAAAGAATATGATTTATGGCTTTGATGACTAGATAGGGTAGATTATAGAAAGAAGAGAGTTGTAACCATAAAGTAAGGGCTAATTTTATAATTGTACTTATAACTTCTCTAGACAAGAGGGGAAGTTACTTTCTATCTCATTTCTTTCTTATTTTTCTTTCTTTCCCCCCTTTTTCTTGAACTTTAGCTTTCTCTTGTATTGCATTTCCTTATTTTACATTGATTTGTATTAGTTTTGATCTCACTTTTAAAAACAGCTTTAATGTATATTGTATAGAAAAATAGATAGCTACACATACAGACACGCACAGAGACACAAAACCTATTTCTCTCTCTCTCTCTCTCAACAAGAAGAGTCATTTTGGTTTAGTGCTTAAGGCACCAGGCTACAGACTAGGAGACTGTGAGTTTTAGGTCTGCCTTAAGCATGAAAGTTGGCTGGGTGATCTTGAGCCATTCACCAGGAGATTGTGAGTTATAGTCCTGCCTTAGCCATGAAATGGGTCTATGGCCATGGTTGACTTTGAGTCTGTCTGTCTGTCTGTCTGTCTGTCTGTCTGTCTGTCTGTCTGTCTGTCTGTCTCTCTCTCTCTCTCTCTCTCTCTCCCCCTCCCTCCCTCCCTCCCTCCCTCCCTCTCTTACACACAAACACACAAACACACAAACACACAAACACAAACACACACACACACACACGAGCTTTGGGTGCTATAACAGCTGCATGACCAGGAATTTCTATTAAAGGTTCACCAAAGCAAACTAGCAACTGCTTAGTGGGAAAATAACAGTGTGATTAGGTGTATACATCATGCTTAGTCATGATCTGTTAGACCTTGGCTTCCTAATTACTTCACAATTATCTAGTATCATGCATCACGCTGAGCTTAGCACCGGGTTTGGCTAAACCCAAACAGAGCATCTTATCATTTACTGAGATTTTCATTTGTTTATATCCCTTTTATCCTATATTTTTTTCCCTACTGCATGGAAAAACTGGGAAATGGTGTCTCCGTGTTTTGATGAGTTCATTCTGAATGCAAAGCAAATGGAGAAGGACTTTTTGCAGAGCTGATCGTTCCCATTGAAGGATGCCTCCAAGGACACTCAAAAGGAAACGAAATAAAAATAATGTTGACAGTGACGACGACAATGATGATGCAGGAGGAAGAGGAAATGCAGGTAAAAAGAATCGGTTGACAGTTAGTCTATGCGAAAGAGTTGCTACGATCAATTCAACATCTCCAGCCAAGATAAAGTTTCTATCATGGTGTAAGTGGACCTCTTATTAGTATTATTTTTTAAAATTTTTCCTTACATTCTTGGAAGACCTAGAAGTGGGCAGGTCATATAGCACAGTTATGTGGAGGAGGGACAGAACTGGAATGCCAGTCATTTCACTGACTTGGCAGTCTCACTTCTGGAGAGGCTGTGGACAATCACTTGCGGCATCTAACACACTGGAGAAGGTAAGAATGAGAAGGGAAGGATGGGCTGGTGCTTCCAAAGAACATCCAAAAAGCCAACAGAGAGTAACATTAAGAAGCCAGTCTAGTTTTATTGGCCTGAAGTCAACGGGAGATGACTTGAGCTGGAGAAACTTCTTAATGGCAGAGAAAATTTGGAAACGACTCTAATGTCAAGGGATCTTCAGGAGATACCAACCTTCTTACCTTGCTGGGGTCTTTAAGGAGAAACAGAAGCCAGGAAGGGGATGTTCTACCTTTGGATTTCTTGCATCAAGAAAGCTGCCCTGTTGATTTATTTTCATTTATTTATTTGTTTTGTCAAGTGTGTATAGGATAATAGATATAAGTATATACAAGATTATGAATACATGAAATGAATACAACTAAATGGGGATGTTAGGACAGGGATGGTAGGCACATTGATGTGCTTGTGCATGATCCTTACAGACCTCTTAGGAAAGGGGTGAGGTCAACAGTAGACAGTCTCAGGTTAAAGTTGTGGGGGTTTGGGGAGGAAACCCTGAGTCAGGTAATACATTCCAGGCATTGACCACTCTGCTGGTAAAGTCATATTTTCTGCAATTGAGTTTGGTACAATTTACCTTAAATTTGTATCTATTGTGTACTAGTGTATTATACATCCCCTTGATGTATAAATTTAGGCTTCCTACCTTTGCAGTGTGGGACGTGGTGGCTCAGTGACTAAGTTGCTGAGCTTGTCCATCAGAAAGGTCAGCAGTTTGGCAGTTCGGATCCCTAGCGCCGCGTAACGGACTGAGCTCCTGTTACTTGTCCCAGCTTCTGCCAACCTACCCTGTTTCCTTGAAAACAAGACCTCCCCAGATAATAAGTCCAATCGGGTTTTTGAGCACACGAGCTAAAATAAGCCCTCCCCTGAAAATAAGCCCTCCCTGAAAATATTGCAACATAGCAGCAGCCATGAGGTGACCACGCTCACTGCCTCCTGCACCTCAAAAATAATACCTCCCCCAAAATAAGGCCAAGTGCTTATTTTGGGGCTCAAAAGAAAATAAGACCCTGTCTTATTTTCAGGGAAACATGGCAGCAGTTCAAAAGCATGTAAAAAATGCAAGTAGAAAAAGAGGGACCACCTTTGGTGGGAAGGTAACAGCGTTCCATGCACCTTCAGTGTTTAGTCATGCTAGCCACATGACCATGGAGACATCTTCGGACAGCGCTGGCTCTTTGGCTTTGAAACGGAGATGAACACCGTCCCCTAGAGTCGGGAACGACTAGCACATATGTGCGAGGGGAACCTTGATCTTACCTTTACCTTTGCAGTAGCTTCATTCTTCCGTGCTTTCTTCACCTGGAAAGACTGCGAAGAAGCAAAGTTGAGATTTAAGATGCATCAGAAAGATTGGACTGACAGTTCCATGCTCAAAAAAACAGATTTCTCCTTTAATACCCATCGTGGGAGGGTAGGACCGTATTAAAATCTCCCCTGTTCATAAGATTCCAGATGGCCATTCATTCATGGAAAGATTTTTAAAAAACCCCAATTTCTTCCTCACTTTAGTTCAGTGTTTCTCAACCTTGGCGACTTTAAGTCCTGTGGACTTCAACTCCCAGAATCCCCCAGCCAGCTCTGCTGGCTGGGGGATTCTGGGAGTTGAAGTCCACAGGACTTAAAGTCGCCAAGGTTGAGAAACACTGCTTTAGTTGCTCTCCAGATAAGTTTGCCTAGTGGTGAAGAATTTTCAGCCGACGTAGCCAAATTTCCATGGGTTGGTAAGGCAGACATTTGGGGAAAGCCAAACTATGTTATATATCATTCTTTTCAGCTGATATTTTTCCTCTTTTGAATTGTGTGTAGTCTCCTCCTCCGAGCTGTAACTCTAGTTCTATCTGCTGAATTGGAGGCTGCGTTGTAACGCAACCCCCTTAACCAGGTCACCTATTCAAACCTTGCAAATGCATTCTTTCCCTCCCTAGCTCGAGGCTAAACGGAAAGCCTACTGCACAGTTTTAAATACAGAGAGTTCAAGGGCGATAGTAGACAGAGCTGACTTTCTCTTTCTCACCAGCCTGTCGTCTGCTTCTGATCAAGAATTACCCGGAGGAAATGAGCAGGTGAAGGGTTTTACCCCTCCTCCCAGAATCAAAATAAATAACAACCTACTGCATGGTTTTAAATAGACGTAGCAACCCGAAGTTAGCTCCATTGTGCTCAATAGGGCTTATTTTTTTTTTGACATTGCAGCTTGACTAACCAAGTCTCTGTGGATGAGATGGCTGTTTAAGACTCAAGAGCAGAGTGTGGGGAAAAAAAGAGCTGACAATACAGTTCTTAAAACAGTGTAAAGATTCATTTGCTCTCTCCACCGGACAACGGGACCTTATAATAGATTCTAACCTTCTACATTCCTTCTGGTTTACCTCCTTCCCACTGCTCGGTGCACTTGTCATTTCTGAAAGAAACAAAGGAATAATTTGAGAATCGCAGCCCGTTGCTCTCCGGAAACTTACAGTGGAAGGGTCTGTCAATTTATTCAGATTTAATCAGGTGCTTTTAACGTGAAAGAAAGACAGACAGACTCACTCCGGGATGCCTATTTGCTTGCAATCTCAGAAATGCCTGATCTTATTATTAGTCACAATTACATCAGGAATAAGTGGTGCAGAATGAATGATTTCGGTGGGATAATTACAAGGTGTTTTTATTCAACAAACTTTGCGGTGTTAGTTAAAACAGGGGTCCCCAACGCCCGGGCCGTGGATTATCGACACTGGTCCGTGGCATACCAGAAACTGGGCTGCACAAGCAAGCGAAGCCCCATCCGTGGGTTGCAGGCAGCACACAAAACCACACCCCTTCTGGACTGCGGAAAAACCTCACCCCACATAACTGGTCCCTGGTACCCAAAAGGTCGGGGGCCACTGAGTTAAAGACTTAGCACAGTGGTGTCAAACTCAAGGCCCAGGGGCTGGATGCGGCCCGTGGGGTGCTTAAATCTGGCCCTGGAAACAGTGAAGGACTGGCCCGCAGTGCCTCTGCCAGTGAAAATGGAGGTTGGGAGGGCTGCGCGGGGCCCTCCTAAGCTCAAATTTTTGGCTGTGACGGCCTCCTGCAGCCCTTTGCTGGCAGACGGCTGCAGGAGGCCGTTGCAGCCGAAAACGGATGTTGAGCTGGCCATGCCCACCCTGGCCACGCCCTTGACCCCCAGATTTCAAACACTACCCTGATGTGGCCCCCAATGAAATCGAGTTTGACACCCCTGATTTAGCAGCTGCATTCCCAGAAAAGGCTGAGCTTAGGGTGAACTTTGAGGATCTCCTGACGTCTCCGTCTGCATCTCACAATTCCAGCTAATTGTCGTCCCCCCCCCAATATATTGCATGTATCTTGAAAAGTATTTTCGGTGAACACAGAATGTGGCAACTGCTTTCGTGTCCACCGTTTGTTAAGTCAATTCTTGCCTGACAACCTTTTGCAGGATTGTAACACCTGGAAACCCTGGTTTCTTAACCTCCAGATCATCGGCAAGTAGGAATGTCATATTGTGGCTTGCTTGTTCCCCTGATCGTCTACTTTATCCTGGAGGTGAACAAAGGTGAGAACATTCAGCAAAAAGAACCCAGCAGAAGGATGGGGCACTATTCTATCTTTCGGTCCCAATAAGAGACATAGAGGAAACCTTTGTACCTGGCTATAACATTCAAGGGGAACAGAAAATGCAGTACAGCTTGTTTCAATCGATTGATATTTTGTATGTGAATACACTGCATGGAGGAGTCCGGGTGCTCTCTGAACTTGTTTGTTTTCTTGCAGAGATTTCATTACCCAAATTAGGTAACATCATCAGACGCGGTGGCTCAGTAGCTAAGACGCTGAGCTTGTCGATCAGAAAGGTCGACAGTTCGGTGGTTCGAATCCCTAGTGCTGCCTAATGGAGTGAGCTCCCGTTACTTGTCCCAGCTTCTGCCAACCTAGCAGTTCGAAAGCATGTAAAAATACAAGTAGAAAAACAGGGCCCTCCTTTGGTGGGAAGGTAACAGCATCCCATGCGGCTTCAGTGTTTAGTCATGCCGGCCACATGACCATGGAGACGTCTTCGGACAGCGCTGGCTTTTCAGCTTTGAAACAGAGATGAACACCCCCCTCTAGAGTTGGGAAAAACTAGCACACATGTGAGAGGGGAACTTTTACCTTTATATACAAATATACAGATGTGGCAAATCCATGCAGTTTATTCTGTGATATTTTCAGGTGGTTTGCTTCCTAGGATTGATAGAGAGCGACTGGCCCAAGGTCACTCAGCTGGCCTAATGTGGAACTAGAACTCATTGTCTCCCACTTAATCTAGTCCATTTCCTTTAATCACTACGTCAAACTGACTACCAGAGTGAGTGCCTATGGCAGATAATATTACTTAAAAGGATAAGCAAAGGAGCAAAATGTAAATCTGCATCGGGCAGGCGTGCCTCGCCTGTCTCCAATTTTTTGATCTTTCTCCAGCAGATCAGATAGCAGTAGGTAGAAGTGTGACACAGCTGACAGAGCAAAAGAATAATGTTTGAATGTAGGCTTTTACCCCTCTCCTCCAATCTTCTCCTTCTTTCTCTCTAAGCAGACTTTCTCAGCTTTTTCCAAATTAAACATCCTTACACAGTTTGTGTTGAGCTCGGAACAGAATTGGCTGACTTTGAACAAGCAACTCAACTGCTGAGATTTTTTTAAAATAAATTTTATTAATTATTTTTATCGTTTACAGTTGCGAGGGCTTAATAAACATTGTTTAAGCAGTACTTTTTCATGTGGCTGTTGATAAAAATAGGATTGCCAACATGATCGCCAACATCCCATGACGAATATGGCACAAGAAGAAGAATAAACATTGTGTTGTCTGGATAGTTAATTTACTTAACAATATAGATTATATTCTTAATTTCCACCCCCTTTCCCCACAACCACTGGTAAAATAAGCTCCATGTTTGATAATATTCTGTGTCTTCTTTCTGTTTAATTTTCAATGTATGTCTATCCATTCCTGCACAATCTAGTATCTTCCTAATTATCTCTTCATCTCGTGGTGTTTCTTCATTTTTCCAATATTGTGCGAATATAATCCTTGCTGCTGTTAGGACATGTAATATTAAATATATATTTTACTGATCATGTTTTTCTGATATTACCTCTATATAAAAATGGCTGTGTGTATGTGTTTGCGTGTGTGTGTTCCAGCATAACTCTGGAACGCCTTGAGCAATTTCAACCAAACTTGGTACATAGACGATTTATTCTCTGGAGAAAAATGCTGTGGGGTGTAAGACATCCCTGACACACCTCGAGGTGTGTGTTCTGTTAAGGTGCAGTCTGTTGTGCCTTTAAATGGCTTCTACTGTACAGCGCAGTGGAGTTGCCATGGTAACAGCTTCACAGTATTCCATGAGGGGGCTCCCTCTGGTAACAGGGAAAATCCAACATTAGAAATTAAGTTTGGTCCGGACATTTCCCCCTATAAATAAATACCCGGGCAATGCCAGGTTATCGGCTAGTGCCTAATAAAAACAGTTCAGGTTTAAAATCTATTTGTTTCCCCATCATCTTCAACTGCTGATATCCCTCCATGTTTTGGGCCTGTTTTGGCCCATGTTTCCGTAGGTTGCCAAGCAGAGATGCTTCAACAGGTTTTCCGTGTGGAGCCAGAGAATGTCACCATTCCCGAAGGGGAGACAGCCATGCTGAAGTGTGAGGTGGAGAACCCCTCTGGCACCGTGCAATGGGTGAAGGATGGGCTTTTACTGGGCCCCAATTGGAGCATCCCTCGGTTCCCCCGTTACAGCATGACAGGTGACACAAGCAAAGGTGAGATCTTTGGAGAAATATGAACTGGCTTCAAACAGAAGTTCCCACTAGGCTGGAAAGTTCCTGTACTGTGCTGAAGGCTGAGAGGGCCAAAGTGGGACAGCGTTGCCTTTCCAGGGTAAATCAGCTTGGAATCACCATCAGATGCGCCACTTGTACTTCATTGTAAAGCTACATTGAGAGAATCTTGGAAGTCTGAAAGAACAAATCTCCTCCCCCCTTGTTGTGGCCCACCAGTGGCCAGCAGATTCATACAGTGAGGAGTTTGGGGAGGAACATGGGCCAGTCCTGGAGTCTGGGGAAGGCTTTGACGAGGGCTCTGAATCGGAGGCAGAGATGGGGCCAGAGCCATCTGACAGTTATCAGCTGCCTTCAGAGTCAGACATCAGTGAGGCAGATGAACAGCTGGAGCCTGTTCCCGATGTGCACATGCACAGAGTTGCCAGATGAAGGGCACAGCTAGGGAACAAGGGTCGACTTGGGAATAAGGCCACAGCAAAACACCCTCTCAGTGAACCGGTAGCAAATCAGTTAGGAACCCACCACTGGGTTTATTATTATTTTTGGCTGCTGTATCCTTCTATATTTTGTGTTTCCTTTTTTTAAAAAGTTCACTTTAGTGTACATTTTTAAATGTATTTTAAACCTGTGAACCTTTGAGCATGGATCATAGGCAATACACACTTGAGAGATTTTTTACTTGACAAGGGTATACAACCTTAATCCTGGAGGCCGATTGTGACTTATCCAAAGCTTTGCTGAACCCCTCAGAGTCCTCTTAATCATTGCTTAATTGGGCCACCGACTGTGGCAGCAGTCATGAGTAACTAGGTTCTGGTGGGGGCACCCCAATGCCATTAATCAAGGCAACCTAACAAAAAATGAAAGCCATTCTGACTTTGTGCTTACAGCCCAACTGGAAGCTGAACTCTCTCTCTCTAAGCAACATTCAAAACCATTTGGGGATCCTCAGCTGGTCCTAAACCAGAATGTAAACTCCGTTCAGAAGTGCTGTTCTCAAGTCCTACTCACTGGGCTTCGATCAAGCCATCGCAGCCCTTCTCTTGACTTCCTTGACTCTCCCTGCAGATCAGTGGTGGGTTTCAAAAATTGTTCAAACCTACTCTGTGGGTGTGGCCTCCTTTGTGGGAGTGGCTTGCCGCCCATGTGACCAGATGGGAGTGGCTTGCCGCCCATGTGACCGGATATGAAGATGCCGGCGACACTTGTCAGAACCACCTTAAATTACCTCACACACAGCACTGGCATGCATAAGAATAGGATGTAAACTTGTCTTTTAAAAGGCATCTTTGGTTTGCGTTAAAACAACTTCAACACACGCAATGTTCTGATTGCACCACAAACGCAGTAGTCATCCTTACCTTTCACAGAGGCACTGAGTTTTATAAATATGAGCATGATAGTGTAGAATAATCATATCCAAGGACCAGTGGTAGGTGTCAAAAAAATTTGGAACCTCTTCTGTAGGTGCGGCCTGCTTTCCGGGTCAACTAGTGGAACCTCTTCTAGCCGGTTCAGTAGATTTGATGAACCAGTTCTACCGAATAGGTGCAAACTGGTAGGAACCCACCTATGCTGCACATAGCCTCAACTTGAAAGCCCTTGTAAAGCAATCTTTGCCCAGTGTCCCATTACTTTGGTGAAAAAGAATTTCAAAGAAGACAGATGGGGGAAGTGAGAAAAGGTTGGGAAGACTTTCCTAAGCTTTACTTCAGAAGTTATGAACACGGGAAAATAATTGGCCGATTTGCTTTTGAACTGAGCAAATGAGTCCCAGTATTGCAATCCATTATTTCGGAGACACGACTAATGTTCTTAGGCCGCATACCTCCCGTTCTAGATACGTTTTGCCTCACTTACTTCACAGGAGGATGGGTTAGAAGTAAGATGCCCCATTGTGATTGGAGAGGAATCTGCCCCAAGGTTATGTGGGCAGAGTTAGGCTAGGGTGTAACTCATGAATAGAATTAATATGAACCAAATGCAGCTATTTTTTATTTTTTTGCTTGTGTCTTGTTGCTTTAGGGATATACAACCTGCAAGTCATAAAGAGCCAATTGGAAGATGATGCCTTCTATGAATGCCAAGTTGGGCCCACAGAAAAAAGCACTGGCATAATTTCCCATAGAGTGCAACTGACAGTGCTTGGTAAGTATAGCTGGAGTCACGCTGCCTTAGGAAGATCTCTGGAACTCAACTTTGATTATAGCAGTGCTGCCAAACTGGATTTCTTCGAGAGCCGGATCAGCATTGTAGTTCTCCTCTGTGGGCCAGTGGGGGTAAGGGGGTGGGGAGGAAGGAAGATGGGATGGTTGCCTCCTGCAGCACCCCGCTGGTCAAAAGAGCCGAGGTGGCGCAGTGGTTAGGGTGCAGGCCACTTCAGCTGACTGTTATCTGCAGTTCAGCGGTTCTAATCTCACCGGCTCAAGGTTGATTCAGCCTTCCATCCTTCCGAGGTGGGTGAAATGAGGACCCAGACTGTGGGGGCGATATGCTGACTCTGTAAACCGCTTAGAGAGGGCTGAAAGCCCTATGAAGCAGTATATAAGTCTAACTGCTATTGCTAACTGCTATTGCTAAAATGGAACATGTGGTGGCTCCCTCCCCACTCCGTTTTTGGCCTGGATGGCCTCCTGCAGCAAAGGCCTCCACACGGCCCATTTTTGGCTGGCAGAGTGCTGCTGGAGGTTGGGGAGATTGAAAATGGGCCACACAGGGGCCCATTTTGGCCAGCAGAGGCACCGAAGGCCAGTCCTCTGATATTTCCAGCCGAGCCCCGCAGGCCAAATTTTAGCACCTCTTGGGCTGGATTCGGCCTGTGGGCCTTGAGTTTGACACCCCTGGATGATAGGAACCATTGTTAATATGAGAAATAAAGAGAAACCACAGTCACTTCTACTCAGAACAATGGGTTTAACCAGATCAATGTCGAATCACATGCTATGCTATGGTTTGTTTCAACTGAGGTTAGTTTTTTTTGCAACTTGGTTTGTTGTGCAGGACATCCGGCTAATTTATGGATCGTTCAATGTCACCAAAAGGTTGGTTAATTCAGTGAGTGGGTACATTTGTGGGGCATCTTCAGAGGGCATCTAAGGAACTTTGCTATCTCTGCTGTCCTATTTCAATGAGTATTACAGTGTCCTCTTCCAGGATTCAACAGAAATCATTTCAGCACAATGGACAGTTCAATATATCACCTTCTCCTTCTCAATCTCCTCCAGAAAATATTCAAATCTTATGCATCATTAATTGGAGGGATATTTTTAGATGAGCAGAGGAGGTGGAGCTGAAAAGCCCTACTCAGAATGAGCAGTCAGTAGTCTGCAGGAAAACTTTTTTTGAAAGAAAAAAAGAAAAAAAATTGCCTCGGACTCCACTTAGGATGACATCACACACTCCTTTTGGGTAGGAGACAAATGAAGTAGACATGTGAAATTCCTGACGGGCTTAGCACACCTTCTTCACATTACGCTCACCTACCCTTTAGTTGGACTCAATCCAAACATGACCTCATGGTTGGGCCTTTGCTGCCAAAAGAAGTGATTTAAAATGCGCAACCGCCACTGCCAAAAGGTTGCGTGTCTCTCCTTTAATCTAATCGACCCTAACCTAATTTAACCTTTATTAACTCTTCTGGGTTTCTCCGGGAATGTGATTTGTAGGAATGCCCCATGAAATAGGGCAGAAAACCCTTTTCTTCTTCGACCCAATGCAGCTAGAAACTCACAAGCTGTGTTAGAGCTTCAAAGATAGCAGAGGTCAGTGATGGCTAACCGCTTTCGAGCGACCCCCCCCTAACTGTGCATGCACGAGCGACCCTCACCGTGCATGCACGAGCGACCCCCATACAGGGTGTGGGTGTGAGAATGTTCAATCTCCCCAGCAGTGGTGGGTTTCAAAAATTGTTCGCACCTACTCTGTGGGTGTGGCCTCCTTGGTGGGAGTGGCTTGCCGACCATGTGACCAGATGGGAGTGGCTTGCCGCCCATGTGACCGGATATGAAGATGCCGACGACACTTGTCAGAACCACCTTAAATTACCTCACACACAGCACTGGCAGGCATAAGAATAGGATGTAAACCTGTTTTTTAAAAGGCATCTTTGGTTTGTGTTAAAACAACTTCAACACACGCAATGTTCTGATTGCACCACAAACGCAGTAGTCATCCTTACCTTTCACAGAGGCACTGAGTTTTATAAATAGGAGCATGATACTGTAGAATAATCATATCCAAGGACCAGTGGTGGGTTTCAAAAATTTTTGGAACCTCTTCTGTAGGTGTGGCCTGCTTTCCGGGTCCACTGGTGGAACCTCTTCTAACCGGTTCAGTAGATTTGACAAACTGGTTCTACTGAATAGGTGCGAACTGGTAGGAACCCACCTCTGCTCCCCAAGCTCCGGAGGCTTTCCTGAAGCCTGGGGAGGGTGAAAACAGCCCTCTGGAAGTTCAGGAATAAACTTCTGGTTGCGCCGTTGGGCTTGTTTTTCACCCCCTCTATGCTCTGGAGGCTTTCCTGAAGCCTGGGGAGGGCGAAAACAGCCTCCCCCAACCCTCCGGAAGGCCGAAAATTAGCTGGCTGGTACACTCATGCGCGCTGGAGCTGAGTGCTGCCAAGGGCTGCCGTGTTGGCATATATGGCTCTGTGTGACACTTGTGGCATGCGTGCCATAGGTTTGCCGTCACGGGCATAGGAGGTAGTCTTTAGCACGCAACCATTCATTTAGTAACTGTTCTTTTTTTAAAAAAAACATTTTTTATTAGATTATAGAATAAAATATAAAAATATGAAAGCAAGTAATAGGACACTGTGGGGAGAAAAAGTGGGATGAAAAGTCATGGGGGGGAAGGATGAAAAGGAAAAAAAGACATCAACTTCCGACTCTCTCTGTTGCAGTAGAATAAAATACTAATGTGGAACCTCGACTTTTTACTGTTCTAAAACAATATAAACCAGCCATTTCTATAACATCAATCAGTAAAACTCAAAATCAACGTTTCGTTTTTTTGTCCACCTCAAGCACAAAGTCCAGACGTGGTTTCCATGCAGTGGTGGGATTCAAATAATTGAACAACCGTTTTTCTGTCCTAATGACCAGCTGGGTAGGCGGGGCTTGGTGGTCATGTGTCTGGGTGGGTGTGGCCAACTCAATGTCACTCACGTCGATGGGCGCTTCACCTTAGCTGTTGCAATGTAATAAGGGTGAACCGGAGAGGCAGTTTCTGTAAGCAGGGCAATAAAGATTAGGCTAGAAACAACACCAGAATGTTTCCTTCCTGCCTTCCTTACAGGATTAGCCCTGTAAAGTGGAAAAAACCAAAATAAGATTTCTTCCAACAACCAGTTCTCTGAACTGCTTAGAAAGTTAACAATTGGTTCTCCCAAGTAGGTGCGAACTGGCTGAATCCCACCACTGTTTCCATGTAGCAATAAAAGTACTTGCATTCTTTTCTTTAACCAAAACCGTCAATTTACCCATCTCTCCCATCCCCTTCAACTTCTGTAGTCTTGCTGCCATCAACATATATAAGATCCAGGTGCCAATTTTTTTTCTAATTCTCTTTCCATTAAATCCAGAAGGAAAGTTTCTGATTTCATCTTTATCTTCATTTTAAGGATTTTCTGTACTAGAATATGACTTACTCCAAAGTGTAGCTACTGTTCAAAGCTACACTGCCACTGGAAAAAAATGACTTATAAACTGTCCTCGCACTTATAACGGACGTAGCATCTCCATGGTCCCGTGATCAAAATTTAAGTGCATGCATTTATGACAGACATAGCATCTTACCATCATAAGATCACCATTTCTAACCTTCATGGCCAGCTTCGGACAAGCAAAGTCAATTGGAGGAAGCCAGATTTGCTTAGTGACCGCATGATTCATTTAACAACTGTGGCAAAAAGGTTGTATAATTGGGTATGACTTACTTAACAGCCACCTTACTAAGAGCTATGGTTGTGCAGTTGTTAGAATGCAGTATTGCAGGCTATTTCTGCTGATTGCCGGCTACCAAAAATTTGGCAGTTCGAATCTCACCAGGCTTAAGGTTGACTCAGCCTTCCACCCTTCCGAGGTGGGTAGAATGAGGATCTAGATTGTTGGAGGGCAATAAGCTGATCCTGTAAACCATTTAGAGAGGGCTGCAAAAAGCACTATGAAGTGGTATATAAGTCTAAGTGCTATTGCTATTACTTAATAATGGAAATTCCCATCTCAATTATGCTCATAAGTCAAGGACTACCTGTACCATTAAAAAAAAGAGGAAATTAAAAACAGATTTTTAAAACAATCATACACCAACCCTTCACTTTGCTTCTTTTCCTCACAGTTCCCGTCAAAAGCCCCCTTTTTGTAGAGTACGAGGCTAACAGCGTGGTGACTTGGATTGCTGGCATGGAATACACCCTGCACTGCCAAGTGAAGGATGCCCGACCACCAGCTGAGATTTCCTTCTGCAAAGGTGAGCCCATTGCTTGAGCATCCCAGCGACTGTTTCCTTCCCTCCCCTTGCTTTTTTTTAAAAATCCATGTCAGCGGCTATATACATTCTTTCATAGTCAGTAGGAATTGCAGGAATTGCAGAAGTTACCGAGCATCGGTAAATTTTTCATGGGCTTTTTGTGCAAAACACAAGGGAAACGGCTGTGTCTGTGAGGGGGTGAGAAGTTCAAGACAGATACAGCAATTCATGGTTACTTTGCAGAAACTGTTACTGGGGAAAGTCATGCTGCAAGCCGTCATTTGTGGATTCAAAGCCTGAGATAACAATTTATACCAGGGGTGTCAAACTCAAGGCTCGCAGGCCGCATCCAACCCACGGGGTGCTTAGTTCTGGCCCACAGGAGCTGCCCTGAAAACAGTGAAGGACTGGTCCAAGGCCTTCCCAAGTTTCTTTTCCACTGGAAGAGGGTTGCAGGAGGCTGTCGCCGCCAAAAATGGAGCTCACAAAGGCCACACGGAGTTCTCCTGAGTGCCGTTTTTGCTGGCAGAGGGTTGCAGGAGGCTGTCGCAGCCGAAAATGGAGCCTGGGAGTCCATTTTTGGTGGCAGAGCGCTCCTTGGATATGATTATTCTACACTATCATGCTCATATTTATAAAACTCAGTGCCTCTGTGAAAGGTAAGGATGACTACTGTGTTTGTGGTGCAATCAGAACATTGCGTGTGTTGAAGTTGTTTTAACGCAAACCAAAGATGCCTTTTAAAAAACAAGTTTACATCCTATTCTTATGCATGCCAGTGCTGTGTGTGAGGTAATTTAAGGTGGTTCTGACAAGTGTCGTCGGCATCTTCATATCCGGTCACATGGGCGGCAAGCCACTCCCATCTGGTCACATGGGTGGCAGGCCACTCCCACAAAGGAAGCCACACCCACAGAGTAGGTTCGAACAATTTTTGAAACCCACCACTGACTCAGGCCATCACAGGAGCCCCCGATACAAGTGACATTGAGCTGGCCATGCCCCCCCTCTCCCTGCCCCCCTGTCCCCCTTGAGGTCAAGCACAACCTTGATGCGGCCCTCAATGAAATTGAGTTTGACACCTCTGATATACACCATGGAAAAGGCCACCAATGAACAAACTGGAGATCTAATTGCACTGAATGTTGACATGGGATCCCTTAACGTTCTCCTTAGATGTCTTAGAAGAGAGCCGAGGTGGCGCAGCGGTTAAATGCAGCACTGCAGGCTACTTCAGCTGACTGCAGTTCTGCAGTTCGGCTGTTCAAATCTCACCGGCTCAGGGTTGACTCAGCCTTCCATCCTTCTGAGTTGGGTAAAATGAGGACCCAGATTGTTGGGGGCAATATGCTGACTCTGTAAACCGCTTAGAGAGGGCTGAAAGCCCTATGAAGCGGTATATAAGTCTAACTGCTACTGCTATTGCTATTGCTATTGCTATGTCGTTGTACCTTGTGTTAGCAGAACACAAGCAGAAGATGCTTCATTCTGAGAAGGCATGAGCAAAACAGCCATTTGGAAATGGCTTTGCAAAACAGTGCAACTCCTTGCTTCTACCGGTAGCAGCAATTGCGTTGCTCCTCTGACTTCCCTTTCCATTAGTTCCAGATGTTGGAGGCGGCATCCGGTCAGCTACTGGAAGCCTGGAAAGAAAGTTCTGACTCTTCCAACAATTTGGAACTGCCCGTTGAGGCTCTGAGACAACATAAATTATCTTTATAATACGAAGAGACTTGCGGGGGATGGGAGAGGTGGGGGGGGGGGGAAATGCCGCACGGAGAGGAATCACAGCTGTCTTGCCCAGGCAAAATAAACAGAGGCAAAAGAAGGATTGCGAGGCAGAAGATATCTCACAAAGCAATGCAGGCAATTTACCCATGGCTGTCTTTCCAATTTTAGCTAACTCCCATCTACAAATATTTCCAAGCCCTTCTCCTCTTTCGCTCACATTCTGTGGCTCAGTTCATCTAATATGTGGATTAGATTAAAATGAGGTTGGAGTACTTGTGGTTCAACATCTTCAGCGAAATAATTGAATACTAGATGAAGTAAAACCCAGGGCATCACTGGATGTGTTAATAATGAAGCTGCACTTTAGATATTTTGGACATCAAATGAGTCATTGGGGAAGACTCTGATGCTTGGAAAAAAAATCAAAGGCAATTGATAAAAGAGGCCAACCGAAAGCAAGGTGACTAATTTCTGATGATACAAGCAGGTGCTTGTAAGGACTCAACGAAACAATACTCAATCCTGGAGAAATAATGTCCATCAGGTTATAAAAAGTTGAAAGTGATTGAGTGATCATACAACAAGTTTGGGAGCTCAATCATCGTCTTAATACGTTATAGTGACATTGGATCAGGGGAGGGCTACTATGGGTTTGTCTGCGTTCGGAAGAACCCATAGCTAATGTTATCGGCTGGTTCAGAGAACCTCCAAATCCCACCCCTGGCTGGCCCCGCCTACCCTGTCCCTCCCCTACTTCCCCTCCCCTCCCAGGAGACTCCACGCAGCCCATTTTGGAGGGCCCGCATAGAGGCTTGGGGAGGGGGGAAATGGGCCACGTGAAAGTTATGGAAGGCCAGAAAGGGGCCCATTTCTGATCTCTGGAGCCTGTGGGAAGCAGTTTTCACCCTCCCAGAGGCTCGAGGAAAGCCTCCGGCGTCTGGGGAAGGTGAAAATGCCTCCCCCCCATCATGGTGCAGGAGGCTGACTAGGCCACACCCACCATGGCCACGCCCACCCAGCAACTGGTAGAGAACCCGTTGCTGAAATTTTTGAAGCCCACCCCCGCCTTGGACGTCACGTGAAGCCGAAACATTCAATTGGGCAATGCACGTTACATGAATGTAGCAATTCTGTTTTCGTAGTCCAAGTTTGATATTTAATATGTTACCTGGTTTCTCTGTCCTTATTTAAAACTGGCAAAGGGTGTTTCCATGTAGAATTTTCAAACCTTTTCAGATTCTTCCTATGCAGATGAAATGACTAGTCAGGAAATGGCCTGAATGACCTTCGCATCAACTTCCTAACAATTATAGGAATTACAGTAATCCAGTACATCGGAAGGGCACTGGGCTAATAGATGGTGTAGTTACAAATCTGTAGCCGTTAATGTGTGTAATCTGGAGTTTTATTACATTTTTTTAAAAAAAATCCAGCTGACAAAGAACTGGCAGATGTGACATCGACTATCCAACCGGGCTCTGCAGACAAACTCTTCAGCACTGAGGCCACGTTGAGGTAATAAAGAGCTGAACAAGGGTCTCAAGGAGATTGACAGCTGTTAGTTTTTCTTACCCAGTTGGTGAAATTTCAGGTTGCTAAGAACCAGAAGACATAAATTCGTATCTCGTGTTTGCCATGAATTCCTTGACGGGTCTTCATGAAAGCAATCCGCAGTTGAAGTCACTATTCATTTGCAAAATGGAAATAAGATGTTGAAAAGAAAAGGGTTGCCCAAAAAGTCTTAGTCCAGTGTTTGTTAACTTTTTCTGGACCGAGTGCCCAAAGCGTGCGTGTGTCCGAACCCCCCCAAATGCAATGCTTGCACGCCCTCAGGCATGCATGCCCCCATGTGCCCCCTGCACATGCCCCTATGGCCCTCCGCTTGCCCCCGTGCATGCGCACAGAGACCAAAGACCAGCTGGCTGGTGGGAGGCATGCACACATTTGTGGCGGAGCTGAACTGGGGTGATGGCTCATGTGCCCACAGAGAGGGCGCTGCATGCCACCTGTGGCATGCGTGCCATAAATTTGCCATCCCGGTCCTAGTCAGACCCCACCAGTTCAGGACTCCTCTTGCAATACTAATGTTGAAAGCCTCCCCTGTGAGAAATCGTAGGTGACACCGGGACAGAATGGTAAAGGAAAGCAGAAATAAGCTATTAAAGCCATAAAAAATGAGCCCAGTGGTAGTTTATCTCATTACAACTCAGTCCAGGTAGTGAGAAACCCGGGAATACAGTACAATACAATAGCAGAGTTGGAAGGGACCTTGGAGGTCTCCTAGTCCAACCCCCTGCCTAGGCAGGAAACCCTATACCGTTTCAGACAAATGGCTATCCAACATCTTCTTAAAGACTTCCAGTGTTGGGGCATTCACAACTTCTGGAGGCAAGTTGTTCCACTGATTAATTGTTCTAACTGTCAGGAAATTTCTCCTTAATTCTAAGTTGCTACTCTCCTTGATTAGTTGCCACCCATTGCTTCTTGTTCTACCCTCAGGTGCCTTGGAGAATAGTTTGACTCCCTCTTCTTTGTGGCAACCCCTCAAATGTTGGAAGACTGCTATCATGTCTCCCCTAAGCCTTCTTTTCATTAAACTAGACATACCCAGTTCCTGCAACCGTTCTTCATATGTTTTAGTCTCCAGTCCCCTAATCATCTTTGTTGCTCTTCTCTGTACTCTTTCTAGAGTCTCCACATCTTTTCTACATCGTGGCGACCAAAACTGAATGCAGTATTCCATTCCAGGGAAGAAGCATTGCAAATCGTTCAAAACATTCTACTTTAATTAACTCACTATAAATGAGGGCGGGGACATTCCAAAACCAGTGTTGGAAGAAATATCCATTTGGTTCAGTTCCAAGCTGGGATTAAAAATTCTGGAAACAACATGGAGGATGATTGGAAAGATAGATTATTGAACAGAACCGTAAAGGCAGTTCTGGGTCAGCTGCAATGTTTGAATGAATGGATGGATCTTTATAGGTTTCTGTGACTTTGAAGTCTGAACTGTTCTGGGGGTCGTGGTGCAATGAAGGGGATTGTGTGCTGAAAGGGTGTTGGGCAATTCCTATTGTGGCTAATGGCTTTCCATCCTGTGTTGGATCTTGGGTGAGGGGCTGCTTTCTAATCCTACCATCCTGCCTTTGTTAGCTGTCAAACTTTGCTGCACAGAGTTTTGAAATATCCTGTCTTGAATGGGCTTCTGCTTTGCTTATGAATAGTGCTATCTGGACACTTGTCTTCCTCTTTGAATAAGCTCTTTATCTCTCTGCTGGCATAAGGAAAGACTTGGGGGCTGCTTTCTTGTCTTTAAGAGCATGTTTCTCCATTTCTCCTTTAGGGAAATATAATATTCTGCCTTTTTAATATTTCCCAAAATATTTCATTCTTTTAGGACAGGGGTCGGCAACCTTAAACACTCAAAGAGCCACAAAGATCCTAACAGGAAGCTCACCCATTCATTTCTGAAGCCGACCGGAAGTCCGGTTCCCTCACCATAGAGTCTCTCCTCCTAGTGCGGCGTCCTTTTTCCTCTACCTGTCCTAACCAAAAGCCCTATCAATTGTGGAGCCAACCAGTGACAGGGAGCCACAGCAGAGGGATGAAAGAACCACATGCAGCTCCAGAGCCGCAGGTTTCTGACCCCTGTTCTAGGAGGTCGGTGGGTGGGGGCTTCTCACACCGGTTTCCAAGATTCTGTATCTACCTCTAATCTAGCCCTAAAGATCCCTTACTGAAATCTGTGTAGGTCCTTTATCTTTCCCAGCTTCAAGGGCTTAACACCCCACAACTATTTTTTTTAAAAATGTTTTCTTCCAGGTTCACTCCCCAGAGTTCAGACAACAAAGAACTGCTGACCTGCAAGGCTGTGAACACAGTGACTTTAATACCAGTCATTGTCAGCTTCACCATGAATATCCTGTGTAAGTTGCTTGGAATGCTTTGTCAGGCCTTTTACCCCAGGATTAAGGAAGTGTCATCAAAATAACTGCACAAGGGCTCAAGGCAACTCTTATTACCGTGTTAATAAAAACAGACAAACACAAAAGAAAGTGGGCTGGGGAGAGAGAAAGGAGGAGGATGGAAAGAAGGAAGGAGGAGACAAGACAGGAGAGAAACCACTCCGAGTAAACGTAATGAAGAAGGGGACGGAAACCAGGAATGCCATCTAAGGAAAGTAAATGGATAAGATCAACCAAGGGAATTGTTGAGATCAGAGGCAGTATTCCAGCCAGTTGTGAACGGTTCTGGAGAACCGGTTGTGGAAGTTTTGAGTAGTTTGGAGAACCGGCAAATATCACCTATGGCTGGCTCTGCCCCAATGTATTTGCTGCCTCCCAAGTCCCAGCTGAATGGGCATCCCAGCTGATCCGCTGGGTCTTCTTCTGTTGCCCTGATCAGGAGAAGGAAGCTGGAAAGCAGGTTAGTGGGGTGGGGAGGGAATGGGGATTTTGCAGTAACCTTCCCCTGCCACACCCCACCAAGCCACGCCCACCACATCACTGCCACAGAACTGATAGTAAAAAAAAAAAAAAAATTGAATCCCACTACTGGTTGAGATCATGAACGGTGTTTTTGAGACCGTTCTTAAAACAAACCAGCTGGGGAATTCTGGGAGTTGAAGTTTTTGCCAAGGCTGAGAATCAGTGTTCTAATGGATGAAAGGTTCGTCAACCTTGGAATACAGATGAAGCTTTGTGGGAGGAAATTACAAGGTGCACCATATACCAGGCAGGATGCTAAGAACTTCCAAAAGTTTAGTGCCACTTCCCCTAAGTGTCTAAAATCTAAAGTGTTTTTGATAGTCGTTCTTTTTTTTTTTTTGACAGTCCCACCTCAGCTGCCTGTCATCAAGGGCTACACAGGAGTAGTGGTAAAAAACAAAGAACTGAAACTGACCTGCATTTCTCCAAGTGGGAATCCTCTTGCTACACTGCAGTGGCTGAAGGTGAGCAGAAGAAATTTAATAAAGTATTTAAGTTTTGGAGGAATAGGTTGCTGTGTGAATAAAACCCCCAGCTTGGAATTTCTGCATTGGAATCCAGTAAGGGAGGGAATAATAATAACAGATGTGCATTTTCTTTTTTCTTGGTGCAAGAATTTTGCTTTATTGTGCTCACATCAGAGACATGCTTAAATTAGAATATTTTTATTTAATAGTTGCAATTAAACTTAACAGTAATTGCATTCCTTAGTACATGGCTAGATTTGCACAAAATGCTTAACTTGGTTGCTGAGTTAACCAATATGGTTATTGTCTTGCAGCAATGGCATTCAAAGCTGGGATTAATCACCTACCTATAACTAGTTTACAAATGGTTTAAATGGTTGTTCCTTGTTTTAATAAGGTTTCCTTTATAATGCCTCCAATTTACTGCTTTTTTGACGCAATGGCTGAGTGCATAAAATGTGTTTGACTTGTTTCATTGCCTTAGTTCGTTTTGTTGTATTTGCATGTTGAATCCTACTAAGTTCATACAGTACATTTCTCCGGGTTCTCCCATTGTGCCAAACACTATCCAATAATAAAACTAATCTTAGCCTATTGTGAGAATGCAGCTGCAGCTAAGTCTTTAATTGATTCACTTAAATATGTCTTACCAACCTAGTTATTTGGGGCACATTTGATCTGTGAGCAAATTCACCCAAGGAAATGTAATTCATGGGGAGGGGCGTGTGCAGCTTGCTTAAGCTGCTGAATGCCAGCATGGAATGCGGGAAGTCCTTGACTTCTGACTGATTGCTTATTTAAGGTTCATTTATATCCGACCCCAAAAAGGGACTTATGATCCAGATTTGAAGCTTTCGACATCCAGCCCACCCTTCCAATCATGTGACTTCATTTTGGGCAATCAACAGTCCACGGACTGTGGCAGCAGTCATGAGTAACTAAGTTCTGGTGGGGGCACCCCAATGCCATTAATCAAGGCAACCTAACAAAAAATGAAAGCCATTCTGACTTTGTGCTTACAGCCCAACTGGAAGCTGAACTCTCTCTCTCTAAGCAACATTCAAAACCATTTGGGGATCTTCAGCTGGTCCTAAACCAGAATGTAAACTCCGTTCAGAAGTGCTGTTCTCAAGTCCTACTCACTGGGCTTTGATCAAGCCATCGCAGCCCTTCTCTTGACTTCCTTGACTCTCCCTGCAGATCAGTGGTGGGTTTCAAAAATTGTTCAAACCTACTCTGTGGGTGTGGCCTCCTTTGTGGGAGTGGCTTGCCGCCCATGTGACCGGATATGAAGATGCCGGTGACACTTGTCAGAACCACCTTAAATTACCTCACACACAGCACTGGCATGCATAAGAATATGACGTAAACTTGTTTTTTAAAAGGCATCTTTGGTTTGCGGTAAAACAACTTCAACACACACAATGTTCTTTTTTTTAATCTTTTTTTATTATTATTAAAAAAAATTAATTTTTAATTTAAAACAAGTACAACATCTTTCTTTACATGCTATAGGAAGTGTGTCAGTCAGTCACAAATAAACTTTCGTGCATCTCCTCCACAGTCAACAAACATAACTCATGTTAACTCGAGCATTTTAACTCAAATATTCATACATATCACCATCATCATATATCCATTTTCATTTGACTGTAATTATTATTTAAAAATATTAGTAAAAATAATAATCTTAAACAATACATGCCCACACCAGTGGGAAAAACACACACAATGTTCTGATTGCACCACAAACGCAGTAGTCATCCTTACCTTTCACAGAGGCACTGAGTTTTATAAATATGAGCATGATAGTGTAGAATAATCATATCCAAGGACCAGTGGTGGGTTTCAAAATTTTTGGGAACCTCTTCTGTAGGTGTGGCCTGCTTTCCGGGTCCACTGGTGGAACCTCTTCTAACCGGTTTGGTAGATTTGACGAACCGGTTCTACTGAATAGGTGCAAACTGGTAAGAACCCACCTCTGGCTTGCCCCCGTACAAACCGCTTAGGAAATGGGTGAAGTCCATCCTAGATAGTTTAAGGTTAAAGTTATGGGGGTTTGAGGATGTTTATTGTCATTTATGTCTGACCCCAAAAAAGGGGACTTATGATCCAGATTTGAAGTTGCTGACGTCCAGCCCATCCTTGCAATCACGTGACCTCAGTTTGGGCACTCAACATCCAACTTGCCTTTATGGCTGTTTGTAGCGTCCTATGATCACGTGACTGTAATTGATGATGTTTCTTCTGGAAACTGACATTGAGCCTCCCATGCTCCATTTTCACTGGCAAAGACAGTTTCCAGGGCAGCCCCATGGGCCAGATTTAAGCACCCCGTGGGCCAAATCTGGCCTCTGGGCCTTGAGTTGACACCCCTGTTATAAGGGAAGGAAAAGCAAGGAAGGCAAGAGACTGATGGCTTTGAAGGGGCATTGTGGATGGTGTGTGATGGACCAGCAGCTAAGATCCACCCTGTGCCAGGGTACCACTGCTTCCAACGGCTGCTGATCCCTCCTTTGCTCTATCTGTCTTGCTCTACAGCTCCTTCATCTGCCTTGTCTCTGCACGTAGGCAGAGATACAAGGGAGGGGAAAGAATAATGGCTTTCACTTTCCTTGTCTTCTCCTTCTGTAGTGTTGCATTTACATATCATTAAAGAAGGAAAGAATGCTCCTTTGCATAACATTTATATGTGCAAATGTACAGAGATAAATGAATGTAAATAGAAGTCAACTTAGCTCCAGGTCATGGGTGGGTGGGTGGGATCCACTCAGTGGTGGGTTTCAAAAATTGTTTGAACCTACTCTGTGGGTGTGGCCTCCTTTGTGGGAGTGGCTTGCCGCCCATGTGACCGGATGGGAGTGGCTTGCCGCCCATGTGACCGGCTATGAAGATGCCGACGACATTTGTCAGAACCACCTTAAATTACCTCACACGCAGCACTGGCATGCATAAGAATATGATGTAAATTTGTTTTTTAAAAGGCATCTTTGGTTTGCATTAAAGCAACTTCAACACACACAATGTTCTGATTGCACCACAAACGCAATAATCATCCTTACCTTTCACAGAGGCACTGAGTTTTATAAATATGAGCATGATAGTGTAGAATAATCATATCCAAGGACCAGTGGTGGGTTTCAAAATTTTTTGGAACCTCTTCTGTAGGTGTGGCCTGCTTTCCGGGTCCACTGATGGAACCTCTTCTAACCGGTTTGGTAGATTTGATGAACCGGTTCTACTGAATAGGTGCGAACTGGTAGGAACCCACCTCTGGATCCACTGACTGTCTCAATTTGCTGACCATGTATAAGCTACATTTGATGAGCTTGGACGAGACAGTTCTTCAAGCAGAGGCTGCTTTCATATATTTAATGGTCCCTTGTAAAGTCAGAACCACAAAACCCTAACATGTTACTTCTAGGCCAGGGGTGTCAAACTCCAGATTTGGCCTGTGGGGTGCTTAGATCTGGCTTGCTGTATTGTGGCGCACCAGTGGCCAGCAGAGCTGGAAGCAGATTCGAACAGTGAGGAGGTTGGGGAGGAACATGGGCCAATCCTGGAGTCTGGGGAAGGCTCTGATGAGGGCTCTGTGTCAGAGACAGAGGGGGGGCCAGAGCCATATGCCAGTTATCAGCTGCCTTCAGAGTCAGAGATCAGTGAGGCAGATGAACAGCCGGAGCCTGTTCCCAGTGTGCGCATGCGCAGAGTTGCCAGACGAAGGGAACAGCTAAAGGACAGGGGCCGACTTGGGAGTAAGGCCACAGGTAGACGATAAATGGCCTCTCCCAGAGGAAATAAGAGGAGCAAAAGGGGAGTGGAGTTTGCAAAAGACAATAAGTTCGCTTAATTGGTTTGTGACTATCCGAGAGTCCTTGCCAAGTTTTGCGGATATCGCCTGGCAGCTCTCCAAGCCAGATAAGGTCTGTGACCGTAAATCCTCCCTTGAGCTACCACAAGTGCCCCTGACATGAGTGATGTCAAGCTGGCCATGCCCATGCTGGCCACCCCCACCCCCAAGGTCAAACACAACCCTGATGCAGCCCTCAATGAAATCAAGTTTGACACCCCTCTGCTAGGTTCTTTGATGGGACTGCCTCCATCCTTGAGGTTTCAGACTCATCGTTGGGCATCATCTCAAGTGATAGTCTTCTGCCTTTCAGAACGATGAAGTCATCTCCAGGAATTGGGAGACAGATGACACCAACCAATTGTCCCGAAGTTCCTTGAGCCTGAAAATCACACCAGAAGACAACATGGCCGTAGTGAGCTGTCAGGCCCTGAACCAAGTTTTATCTCTGCCCTTGCAGTCCAACATTGTTCTGAAAGTGACGTGTGAGTCCCAGCCAGTTTCTTTAGCAATGATGTCCTTCTTTCTATGTCTGTTTCCAGGGGTGAAATCAACTTACCTTCGCTACCTGTTCGCGAATGTGAGGGCGCGCATGTGCAGGACTTCTCACCACCGCCGCTACTGGTTCGCCCGAACCAGATATCTAACCTGCTGAATAGCACCACTGCTTGTATCTAAGGCTTCTTCTTCTCCAGTTAATTTCTGTAGCTGCTGTCTCCATTTCTCCTTCTGTTTCTGTATAGAAAAGGTGGTTCCCAGATGCATTAGACAATCTGACAACAGTGATTTTTCAAACAAGGAGATAGATACACTCTAACGATGTGCCCCGTGTTAAAAGCAACGGCTTTCTTCTTTTCGTAGGAGAGAAAGATATACTGTGCACTGTGAAAATGCCCGCCCTGTGATCTGGGGGGGGGGGAATTGGGGTGTCTCTTCCATAACAACGGATCACTTTCTTTCTTTCCCCCCCTCCCTCCCATATTTCTGAACGGCAGTTCCCCCTGAGCAGGTGAAAATCACAGGCTCCAGCAGCACTGAAGAAAACCAAGAGATCTTCCTGACCTGCTCCACTTCTACAAGCAATCCACCGGTGATGCTACGCTGGTGGCTGGGATGGAGAGAGCTCAATGCTACCGAAACTGCCATTTCAGAGGTAGGCAAGACCAAAGAGAGCTGAGGTGGCGCAGTGGTTAAATGCAGCACTGCAGGCTACTTCAGCTGACTGCAGTTCTGCAGTTCAGCTGTTCAAATCTCACCGGCTCATGGTTGACTCAGCCTTCCATCCTTCTGAGGTGGGTGAAATGAGGACCCGGATTGTTGTTGGGGGCAATATGCTGACTCTGTAAACCGCTTAGAGAGGGCTGAAAGCCCTATGAAGCGGTATATAAGTCTAACTGCTATTGCTATTGCTAAAAAACTGGAGGACCACGAGGCAGGTGGAATGGTTGATCTGACTCACCTGGAGACCAATTATTCCTGGACACTGAGGTTGTTCAAGGACGGTGTTGGCTTGGTCTGGGACCCCAAAAAATGCCCTTAAACCATGTTCTGACCTAGGCTTCCCAAAAGCACGAAGCCAACTCCTCGTCCTGATAAACCCCCTTTTTATTTAGTTTGAAGTGAATTTCTCTCCAGCAAAGTCCCAGCCAATGGTCTTTCAAGAGATTTCACAACTACAGACCTTTATCAGGCTTGGAGAGCTGCCAGGATGATATCTTCCAAATGCCACGCTGTAGCAGACCATACTTGGCAAGAAGTCAGGAAAACAGATCTTCACTCTGTTGAATGAATGGAGTCTCCTGAAAATTTCCTTCTCCTTTCATTCTTCTTTATTCCGTTTGGGAGGGGCCATTCACGGTCTACCTGTGGCTTTACTCCTCAGTCGGCCCTTGTTCCCTAACTGTTCCTTTCTCCTGGCAGCTCTGTGTATGCGCACACTGGGAACAGGCTCCAGCTGTTCTTCTGCCCCACTGATGTCTGACTCCGAAGGCAGCGGATAACTGTCAGACGGCCCCTGGCCCAATCTCTGCCTCCTACGCAGAGCACTCATCAGAGCCTTCCCCAGACTCCAGGACTGGGCCATGTTCCTCCTCAACCTCCTCACTGTCCGAATCTGCTTCCAGATCCACTGGCTGCTGGCAGGCCACAATGAACAGCAGACTGGCTACATAGATATCTTTTTTCTCCTTCTTGGCAAATAGTAGTCACTGAGTAAAGTATGCTTTCTTCTTGCAGGCAGAGTATGGAGGAATGGTCACCATATCCAATCTGACATATATAGCATATCGAGAGGACAATGATCTTCCCCTGATCTGTGAGGCCTTCAATGAAGCCATCATGTACACCAAGAGTGCTTCGGTTACTCTTAGAGTAAAATGTGAGGATGAGTATGGGAACCAGCAGGGTTATGTTGTGTGTTAAGCTTCTTTTCTTCCTGCTAATTGTTTTTTTCCCCTCCTTCCTATTTTTTAAACCCTAGATCCGCCTCAGAAAATCTGGCTTAATGTGCCACCACCAGAGACATATTTTCGAGCCGGTGTTGAAATCAAGCTCATTTGTTTTGCCAGCGGTGGGAATCCTTTGCCTCGTCTTGATTGGTACAAGGTACCCCAAGCACTTGAACATCCTCTTCTTGAGACCTCTGTAAGGAGTTTTAGTGAAGACTAAAAGACTCCATTAACATTGGTCGCACAGTCAGCCGGATGTTTAAAGCCTGGATTTGGCATTTTTATGCACCTACTAGCTGATAACCCAGTGTTGCCGGGGTATTTATTTACAGGGGGAAAATGTCTGGACCAAATGTAATTTCTAATGTTGGATTTCCCCCCTTAACATGGCAACTCCACTGCGCTGTACACTAGAAGCCATTTAAAGGCACAACAGGGTGCATCTTAACAGAAAACACACCCCAAGGTGTTTTAGCATTTGTCTCCAGAGAGTAAGTCACCTGTGTACCAAGTTTGGTTGAAATTGTGTCAGGCATTCCAGAGTTATGGTGGAAAACACACACACACACACACACACACACACACACACACACACACACACACACACAACCCTATATATAGAGAGAGATACCATGGTTATACCATCATTTTTCAGCCTTGGCAATTTTAAGATATGTGGACTTCAACTCCCAGGATTCTCCAGCCAGCATTCTGGAGTTGGAATTCCACACACATCTTGCCAAGTTTCCAAGTTTGAAAAACACTGGTTTAGACCAATGAGCGATGAGCTTCTCTGGTTCATTTAACAAGTCATGCTTGAAGCAAACCGAGGCTTAAAGTGATGTTGGTGTGCTGTTTCCATTCCAGAGTTGATTTGGTAATCCATCTCCTGTAAAGTACTCCAGATCAGACCTAGAATGACAATCATTGACCCAGTTTTTACATTTCAGGTCAGCTCTAATCAGTCTTAGGCAAAGCTGTGTGCCCGATTTGGAGAAAAAAAAGGCCATGAATGAAAGTTGCAAACTTCCCTTTGCCTGGAGCTCATTTCCTATTATCAGCTCCTCCTGCAGGCATTTTTCTTTGAGCCAGACTTAGATTAAATAAAAAATAAAAAAAATATATAGCAGAAGAAAATAGAGGAAGAGTCCTCCACTTACAACCAGAATTGAAACTGGAACTTTGTTAAGTGGCTCCTATCTGATTTTATGATTTTTTTCTTACCCATGGTCATTAAGCGAATTCAGCTTCCTCCATTGCCTTTGCTGGTCATAAGCCCCCTGGGAAGGTCGTACATGTGGATCACATGACCATGGAGTGCTGCAACGGTGGTAAATGTATACCGGTTGCCAAGTACCTAAAGTTTGATCATGTGACTGTGGTGACGGCCCTCTGGAGGCTTCTGGAAGGCGGAAATTGGAAGTTTGGGAACGGACATCCAGTTTGCGCATCTCCTGAAGCCTCTGGAGGGCGAAACACGGCCCAACGAGCAACCAGGAAGTCCATTCCTGAACTTCCGGTTTGCATATTGGTCCATTTTCCGCCCTTCCCAGGCTCCTAGAAAGCCTCTGGAGCCTGGGGAGGGTGAAAAACGGACTTACCGGGTCCACAGGAAGTCAGAAAATAGGCCATTTCCGGCCTCCGGAGGGCCTCTGCGTAGCGGGAGCAGCCATTTTCGCCCTCCCCAGGCTCCAAGAAAGCAGTGCGCACGTGTGCAAGGCAGCAGGTGGGGCTCATGCACTAATACGCAGGAAGCACGGCACAGGGGGGCATTCAATTATGGGGGTGGGCATGCAAGCGCTTGGGTATGTGCTTTTGGCACCAAGGTGAAAAAGATTTGCCATCACTGGTATAGACAAAACAAACTTAGTTTTCTAAAACAAGCTGACTTTTATCATTTGCAGGTGACGTGCACGCTTGCTGGAGGAGTTCGAGTACAGCTACAGCAGCCTCAGGAGAGTGGAGTTTCGAAACCTTGTCCGGGGAAGCAAGTGAGTGAAAAATCCAGGGCTGGAAACCAAATGTGGCTTTGAAGGCCACCCCACCCCCCACTCCCCAGTGTTCTGGTTGGTTACTGGGGGCAGGGGCGGGAATCAATGCTCCTCCTTGTCATGAAATCTTCTTTGATTGTTTGTTGTGACACCCACCCTACATTTGCTTTGATCCCTTTGTTACCTTCAATCATGCAAAATTGGAATTTGAGCACAGTGTTCTCAAACTATTGATGGCCTTCCAGTTCTATTCTCATGTCTCCACTGGCCAAAATATGCACAAGGACTTCAATGAGAAGCCTGCTCTGAACCAGGGCTCTTAAACTGTCAGCTCCTGGAAATGTTGTGACATGATACTGGCGTGTCAAGGAATATCCCTCTCGTCCTTGTCTAGGCAGTAGGGTTGTCTCTTCTTCCTCTTCTTCTTCTTCTTCTTCTTCTTCTTCTTCTTCTTCTTCTTCTTCTTCTTCTTCTTCTTCTTCTCCTCCTCCTCCTCCTCCTCCTCCTCCTCCTCCTCCTCCTCCTCCTCCTCCTCCTTCTCCTCTCCTCCTTCTTCTCCTCCTCCTCCTTCTCCTTCTTCTCCTCCTCCTCCTTCTTCTCCCTCCTCCTCCTCCTCTCCCTCTCCCTCTCCTTCTCCCTCCTCCTCCTCTCCCTCTCCTCCTCCTCCTCCTCCTCCTCCTCCTCCTCCCTCCTCCTCCTCCCCCTTCTCCTTCTCCTTCTCCTTCTCCTTCTCCTTCTCCTTCTCCTTCTCCTTCTCCTCCTTCTTCTTCTTCTTCTTCTTCCTCTTCTTCTTCTTCTTCTTCCTCTTCTTCTTCTTCTTCTCCTTCTTCTTCTTCCATATCCATCATTGGACATTGGCGATCGGGTTAGCGATCCTATTTTTATCAACAGTCACACGAAAAAGTTCTGCTGAGTTTCGTCCAAACCAGTCCCTTAGATTTTGAAGCCATAATGTTCTTCTTCGGCCTGGATCTTGTTTGCCTTCAATCTTTCTCTGGGGGATTAAGTGGAGTGCGTCGTATTTTTCTAGATGTCATGTCACATGTCCAATATATTCCAACTTTCACTATTTTTATGGTTTTGATGATCTCCCAGGCGGCTTATCACCTCCTCATTTCTGATTTTGTCAATCCAACTTATATGTAACAGCCGCCTCTTTTTCAGAGTTGATTTATTTGATCTGAGCCTGCTGAGAGTCATCTTAACAGTGTCTTAACTGCTACCTTTCCATTATGCTTATTGTAATATGCATTGCTTCCACAGGACATCAAGTTAGTAAGGGAAGGAGCATCTTCAGCCTCATCTGGGAATATCGTTTCCAAGGAGTTGGTCTTGATCACGACTCCCAGTGACAATATGGCAACCTACCGTTGCAATGCCACTGGTCCTCCCAGCACTCCCCCAATCACCGCATCTACTAGTTTGCTGGTCCAGTGTAAGTTAAAATTCAGCACACGGTGTGCCTGCGCACAAACTTGAGAGACCGCCTTCTGCCGATTACCTCCCTCCGACCGATAAGATCGCACAGACTGGGCCTCCTCCGAATCCCATCCGCCAGTCAATGTCGACTGGCGACTACACGGAGGAGAGCCTTTTCTGTTGCAGCTCCGACCCTGTGGAACGATCTCCCCGTCGAGATACGCACCCTCACCACCGTCCAGGCCTTCCGCACAGCCCTCAAGACCTGGCTCTCCCAACAGGCCTGGGGATAAGTCTCTAATTTGCCCCACCCGAGTGTTGAATGTTGTATGCAAGTTGTGTTTTTATTACTTTATTTGTTTGTATACTGTTTATTTTGATTTGCACCCCCTCCCTGGTGATTGTAAGCCGCCCTGAGTCCCCTCAGGGAAAAGGGCGGCCTATAAACCCTAATAAAATGAAATGAAATGAAATGAAACACACATGTACACACACCCAGAATGGGAGTTCTAAGAGGATGTTGTGGCCCAGCAGCGGCCGGCTGAGCTGTTGGTGGACTCTGACAGCGATGACCATTATGGGACTGCTCTGGAGGATGAAGAAGACTCTGAAGGGTGTTTGGAGTCAGAGCAGGGACTAGAGAGGCCTGTTGGCCACCAGGTGGCATCTGAGTCAGGGAGCAGTGAGGAGGAACAGAGGGAGGTTGTCCCTGATTTGCGTGTGCGTAGAGCTGAGAACAGAAGGGATCAGCTGTGGAGAAGACGTCATAGAAGGAAATAGGGACAGGTGGCTACGGTTGCGGCCCCTCCCAAAGAGCTTATAGGTGGAGCGACGGGAGGGGAATCTTTGCAGGAAACAACAGTCCACTTTACTAGCCGTTTTCCGTAAGTCTAATCTTGGTTTCTTGAAGATAGCGTTCTAGGCTCCTAGCCAAGGGGGACCTTTATTTCCGTCATTAGTTGTGGCAGACAGCCAAGCCTGTGCCTGCATATTCATTAGAATCATGGGACAGAACAGAGGGTGAGTGGAGGGATGGAGAGATAGAGAAAGATGGATAGATATAGAATACCTTTTAATATGGGAATTGTCTTATTAAAGATTAGAAAAAAAGAGGTAGACATTAGAAACTGGGAAAATATTCTGCATTCAGTCACACAATATAACTTACTATAATTAGTATGTATACGTAAATGTTAGAAGTTGTAAGATTACTCAGAAAGTCATTAAGAGTTGAAATATGAAAAAGGGCAAGAGATGATGGATAGATATAGAATACCTTTTAATGTGGATTTATTTAATTAAAAACGAGAAAACAGAGGTAAAAATTAGAAATTGGGGAAATATTATTATGCATATTGTTACATGGATATAAAGTACTAAAATTACTAAGTACACATAATCGTTAGAAGTTGGAAGAGTACTACATGTCTACTTAAATAGTATTATTATTGTTATAAGTATTATGTATAAAGTAAATTAACCACAAGACAATATACTGTTCACTAAGTAAACATGTTAAAGAAAAAAACATGAGAGAGAGAGAAAGAAAAAGACGGATTCACAGATTGGTACGGAATTCTTAGTGCTCTCCGAGATTGGCTGTTTGCTGCAGACATTACCCAATGAGGTAACAGTGTGAATGTATGTGGGGCTTGGTGGCTGGGGAATTCTGGGAGTTGAAGTCCATGCATCTTTTAAAATTGACCAAAATTGAACTACCCTGCACTAGACGAAATTGGGGTTGGGTAACTCGTAGTACAATGTTTCAAGAAGACACATCAGGGATGCAGATCCATAGTGAGTCCAGAAGAAGTAGGCATTGAAGTGCATTGAAAACTAGTATGTTATGGAGAAAACTACATGAGGGAATTTGTCTTTCTCTGTGCTATCTAATAAATGAGAATATTTGTAGTTCCAGGCTGGAATGAGTTACACTAGCACTGATAGGTAAAGGCTCCCCTCGCACACATGTGCTAGTTGTTCCTGACTCTAGCGGGCATTTCAAAGCTGAAGAGCCAGCGCTGTCCGAAGATGTCTCTGTGCCCTGTGGCTGGCATGACTCAAAGCCAAAGGTGCACATAACGCTATTACCTTCCCATCAAAGGTGGCTCCTATTTTTCTACTTGCATTTTGATATGCTTTCGAACTGCTAGGTTGGCAGAAGCTGGGACAAGTAAAGGGAGCTCACTCCGTTACATGGTGCTAGGGATTCGTACCGCTGAACTGCCATCCTTCTGATTGACAAGCTCAGCGTCTTAGCCCCTGAGCCACCTAATTTGGGTAATGAAAATGTCTGCAAGAAAACAACCAAGTTCAGAGCGCACCCGGGACTCCTCCACGCAGGGTTTTCACATACAAAACATCAATCGATTGAAACAAGCTGCACTGCATTTTCTGCTCCCCTGAACGTTATGTTCCCAAGAGTTGTGAAGTGCACTGTAAGTGGGAAATATAGGAGCCAAATGTGAAAGATGATGGATGGGGAGTGATCGTGCAAATCTGAAGTGTTCTTTCTCTCCCTAGTTCCACCTCTGCATGCAATCATTACGGCGACAGACGAAAAGGTGAGACGTGGCCAATCGGTGACCCTGACCTGCAAATCAGGCAGCAGCAACCCTCCTGCTCGTCTCACTTGGCTCCAAGATGGGAAAAGGTGAGCAATTCTTCCGATGACCCCCTTCTTCAAGCTTCTCTGGCTGTCTTAGTAGATTTTGCCTCTTTCTGACAAGCTTCAATAGCCCTTAGACATATACACAGCCTCACAGTGCTTTACAGCCCTCTCTAAGCGGTCTATAGAGTCAGCCTATTGGCCCCCGACAATCTGGATCCTCGTTTTAGTGATTACAGAAGGATGGAAGACTGAGTCAACCTTGGACCGGTCAGGATCGAACTCCTGGCAGTCGGCAGAGTCAGCCTACAATATTGCTTTCTAACTACTGTGCCACCAGGGCTCTTAAATCACTCAGGCGTAGCATATGAAGGTCATTCCTTTTGGGTTCTTCCAGTAGCATCAAGTCACTGGGTTTGGGGCTCTTTTCTGTAATTACTGGATCGCCTGTGGAGTCTCAAGATTAATTTTGCATCCGGGGTTGTTTGCAGGGTAGAGTAAAAAGAAAGTTCAGGAGGGCAGATGTATCGGTGCGATGGAAGCTGTGCCTGTTTTGCTATGCGTGTTGCAGCTGGAGCTTCAATTGCACCATCACAATTTCCTCTTGACTTTCTTGACCACACCCTGCGGACACCCTTGGTTGCATCAAATCAAGAATCTGTCCTCTCGTATTAAGAGGAAGGTTGGTGTTAGAGGGAAAGCTTTCTACATTCCCTCCAGATTAAGTTTTGAGGACCCCCTTAGATATGCCAGATGCTTTCTTCAGCATGCGTCGTGGCTGCGTACTGGAGACCCCGTTTGGGTCATGTGTCTTCCCACAATGTCACACAAAACCCGCAAAGGAGAAGGAGAAGGAGATTGTCTTCGCTGTACAGAAAACCTTCCTCAGCTGTCACTTCGTATTTCCACCATTGTTCCTCTGTCCTGACCCATCAGGCTTCCGACTTCCCCAGGCTTCGGCTGTAACATCAACAGAAGAACTGGACAGCTGAATCAGTCCCCAAACTTCACTCGGTCGCGCTTTCTGTTTCTGACAGCAGCATGATGTAGGCCTGTCAGAAAACGTGCGAGTGGGGCTATGAAGGCATCAGGTCTTGTCTCTTGCTCATCCCCGGCAGCTGAGCTATGTCAGTAGATTGTCTCTGAATGTAGAGGTTCATCTCTGGACTCTTGTCAGAAACATTAAGTTGTGCCGTGATAATCTTCATGCGTTCTCGCCTTCAGGCTGGTCGCCACCAATTTAGGGCAGAGGAAAGCAGAATACGGAGGATTCTCCGCTTCCGAAAGGGTGACTCTGGTGGTGTCATCTGCAGATCACGGGAAGAGGGTGGAATGCTATGCCTACAGCTCTGTTCTCTCCGAAGGTGTGAACACCTTCTACCAGCTTACGGTGCTATGTAAGTATGGAAACGTCCCTTCACTGCTGTTCGTTTGTTGAGCTCTGAAAATGAAGCTTTTTGTTCAACGGCTTTGTTCAGCTGGCCCAGAATGCAGGCGGTTGTGTGTGCTCCCAGAACAGCACATGTTACACCTCTGCTCCACTGCATCTGTCGCCAGCTTGCCTCTGGGTACAATCCAAACTGTTGCTGTAAATCTTTAAAGCCCTTCGTGGCATGGGAGCGGGCTGCCTGAGGGCACCTCTCCCTACTTACCCATCCCATTAGGTCAGGCAGAGGAAGCCTGCTGCGTGTACCATCAACTTGGGTGTTCTGACCCAGCTCCCCAAACACGACAATCCCTCTGATGTGAACTCAAAAGATTCCTTTATTAGGAATGCCAACAGCCCAGGCAAAAAATGTTTCTCTCTCAACGCAGGCTAGCAAGTCTGTCCAGCAAGCAGATGAATAGTTGTCTGCCACACCTGTTCATCTCTGCCTCCTGTCTTTTATCCCCAGAGCTAGAGTGGGGCCTCATTAGCAGCAGTGGCTCTTCCTTCCCCAGGATCGGCCCATAGATTTCCACCTGCTCTCCTCTCCTCTGCCTTCTTGTGCAGCTGTGCATCAGGCACTGGGCCCAGCTGTTCCTCCTCTTCCTCATCAGCCACCTCTAGACCTGGGGGATGTTGACTCTCCATCTGAGGGCTGACGGATGGCCCAAGCTCTGTTTCTGTCTGTCTGCCAGCTCCATCCCCCCCTCCTCCTCCCTTGTTTGTTCTCACTGTCAGAAAATTTCTCCTTATTTCTAGGTTGAATCTCCCCTTGATGAGTTTTTATCTATTATTCTTTGTCTAGCCTTCAGGTACTTTGGAAAATAGCTTGACCCCAGGGGTGAAATTTAGCAGGTTCTGATACTGGTAGGTTCTGATACTGGTAGAACTGGTAGCGGAAATTTTGAGTAGTTTGGAGAACCAGCAAATACCACCTTTGGTTGTCCCCAGAGTGGGGTGGGAATGGAGCTTTTGCAATATCCTTCCCCTGCCATGCCCACCAAGCCACACCCACAGAACCGGTAGTAATAAAAATTGAATTTCACCACTGCTTGACCCCCTCCTCTCTGGGGCAGCTCCTCAAATATTGGAAGACTGCTATCATGTCTCTCCTGATCCTTCTCTTCATTGGACTAGCCATGCCCAGTTCCTGTAACCGCTCTTCCTATGTTTTAGTCTCCAGTCCCCTAATCATCGTGGTTGCTCTTCTCTGCCACAAGGTGCTTCTGGGTTGAAAGGATTAGCTGGTGACAACACTGTTGCCCAGGAGATGCCCAATTGGAGGTTCCTTTCATGTCTCTGGCAGGAGCTGGAGCGAAGGATGGGAGCTCAACCCTTCCCCAGGGCAGCACTCGGGCCTTGAACCCGGGCTTGCTAACCCCCGCTATCCAGCATCCCAACCCCAAAGCTACCATTCTCCTGGACGCTATGCAAAATTGTTTAATAAATAAATATTATCAATCCTTCCCTACAACTGATCTTAAAAGTGTCCTGTTCAGGCAGATTAATATAGTTTGTGCTTCAATAATAAAATTGTAATGTGTTCCTCTGGATCATTTTATGAGCCAATTGGAATGTTAACTGGCATTTGTTACGTATATTTAAGATTCTATAACACCAATCCCTGAATAGACCTGCAGACTTTGCAGTGAACACTGGCATTCCGCTGCCTTAAAAATGATGTTTGATTACTAGGATAATACATGGATAGAAATCTCCGAGGCAGGTAGATTCCTCAAAGAATAGCTTTATTGGAAATATCATATTGGCACAGATCTTGGGAAAACGGGCTCTAAAGGTTCCCGTGGTTTTCACCTAATTAAAAGTAAAAGTTTCCCCACTTTCTCAAAACAATAACTCACATGATCCAATCAGGGCTCTGTCTGGTTGCCTGGTGACATCACTCCTCCTTCCTCCAACGAGGTGTGAGAATGTCCTTGGTTCCCAAGAGAAATTATCATATTTTGGCTACAGAATCCCAACGATCTCAAATCCCCCTCCCTATCCCTCAGCTCCACTGGAGCTGTCAAAAATGGCTTCAGGGTTGACACTCAATTTATGACCGTTCAGTAAGCAACAATTCGAAGCTATGACAGCACTGGAATAAAGTGACTTATGCCTGGTCCTTGCACTTATGACTGCTGCTCCATCCCTGTAGTCACGCGACCATGATCCCGCTTGGCAACCAGCTCGCAATTGTGACCAGTTGCAGCATCCTGCGGTCTTCTGGTCACCATTTGTGACCTTCCCTGCCAGACTCTGAAGGCAAGGAAGTCAAGGGGGAACCTGGCAGGAAGTCACAAGTTTCAGTCGTGATGTCTCGCTTCCTACCTAAACACTACTAACAACAAATTTTCTGATCTTTATTGGTCATAATTCGAGGACCACCTGTAAATCAATGAGCCAGAAAGGGGAATGTCTCTATTAGCAATCCTGAGGCTGTTTAAGTGTCTGTGGGCCTGGCTTCCAAATAGCAATAGCAGTTAGACTTATATACCGCTTCATAGGGCTTTCAGCCCTCTCTAAGCGGTTTACAGAGTCAGCATATTGCCCCCACAGTCTGGGTCCTCATGTGCCTTCATTTCTTTCAACACAGTTCCTCCAGAGTTCTCACCTGAGCAGACCCACCTAGTGCAAGCTGTGGAGCATGGGTCTGCCCAGTTGCCCCTTTTGGTTTCTGCCAGCCCTCCTGAGATTACTTATCGCTGGAGTTTCCTTGGAGAGATGATCTTAACAGGTAGGTCTCACACCTTAGGATGAAATCCAAAGGAACGAGAACTTGGGTAAGATAAGAATCAGTGGATATCTTCTACCTGCTGCATTCTATAAAATAACCCGCTGGCCCACATCCTATTGTGGGAAGTTATCATCTAGCCCTCTCCCAGAAAAAAATGAAATATCCTAGGAAATATTGAAAAGGCAGAATGTTTCTCTGGATGTGAAAAGAAGGAAACATGTTTTAAAAGACAGAATAGTTGCCTGTAGCTTCCTGCTTACCCCCACTTTGTCAATAGGCCCATTAAGACTAGCCAGGCTAGCCCACTTTACATAATAAAGACTTTAGCAGCAGCTAAAGAAAGACATGATAATATTGGCCTTTTACTCAGGTCTCCACATGGCATCTGAGAACTCATACCTGGATTCAAAACAGCCTAGAGAGTAGCTCCCTGCATGGCACCATGGGAGTCTGACAACCAATCAGAATACATTTCTTACACAGGAACAGGAAACAGAGAGGTGGGACTAAACAGGGTATAAAAAGCCTAGCAAGCCCCTCCCTCAATCCTTCTCTTCTTCTCCACCAACATTGAAGCATGTGATCACCTTTTCTGTTCAGGGCTCAAGCCATGTGGCCCTGTCCACCAATAAACCATCTTTCCAAGCAGCCTCCATGTCTCCAGTGTCTTCTTCCCCACTTGGAGCTGAACCCAGAAGGACATTTCTTTCAACACTATATTATTTATTATTTATTTATTAGTTTGTTACACATGTACAAGGTAGCTGGTATAAGTATGAACATGGACATGAAGAAAGGAAATGAATTCAAATAAATGGAGACAGTAGGACAGGGACGGTAGGCACACTGGTGTGCTTTTGCACGCTCCCATTTATGGACCTCTTATGAATGGGATGTCATGCCTGCATTTATATTCCTTTTAGAATTTTTCCCTGTCACACTTTCTCTTATTTCATTATGCTGTTTCTTTAAGTATAGTCAATGGGAGGTGGGATTAGAAGGAGTTGGATTTTGGAATGTATTGTTTTTCATTCTTTGCTGGAAGCCAAGGTCATCCTTTGTCTCCGCACTTTCACACCTGACCGGAAGAAGCTGGGCATGGACGCCAGCGTGGAAGAAGGAGATTGGACCATGTGATGGATTGTGGGTGTGGGGACAAGATCATGAACTTTTAACTGGGTGGGATTCTGATGTAACTTCCAGAGTTGGGATCCCACAGCTATGTGTTCAACATGCCTGCTTTATTAAATTGGAACTTTAAGCATAGTTTTGCCTTCGGTTCTGATTTGATTCTACATGGTATTTGGAACGCTGACATGGGGTGAGCTCCATGGTAGACAGTTTGAGATTGAAGCTGTTCAAGAATGTAACAATGGAGTCAGGTAGAGTATTCCAGGTGTTGACCACTCTGTTGCCCAAGTTGTATTTTCTGCAAGTGCCACCTTGAGTTTGTATCAATTGTTTGCCCATGTATTATTGAGGTTGAAGCTGAAGTAGTCGTTGACAGGTAGGATGTTGTAGCAGACAATTTTGTGTACTATGCTTAGGGCCGACCGGAAGTGGCGCAGTTCCAGATTGTCCAAGTCCAAAATTTTGAGCCTGGTGGCGTAAGTGATTCTATTGTGAGTAGAGGAGTGGAGGACTCTTCTTGTGAAATACCTCTGGACCTCCTCGATCGTATTAACGATATACAGTGTGGATTACAGGCAGATGATCTGTATTCGAGAATAGGTCTGGCAAAGGTTTTCTATGCCTGAGTTAGCAGTACAATGTTGTGGGAGAAGAAGCTTCAAAAATATGCCTGCTCTTTGCTTTTTAAAAATGCACATACTAATGGCTAAGCTGCGTTTAACGCCCTGTCGACTTAGACTGACTGGGAGACCACGGAGGGAGAAGGAGACAATGGGGACAGGAACAAATGAGAAGCATAAGCTTTTAGTTCTCTTTATGTCAGTCTTCTTGATTCAATTCCATCCAGGAAGGAAGATAGAAGGTTTGTGTCAAGCATTTTGAAAGGATTGGAAGGAAAAGAAAAAGAATCGGGTGTTAAGAGTGGAGCCATTAAAAAAGAGCCAGTGGGTCTTGAGACAGTCACGATAAGTGGTGGACTGGAAGAAGGAAAGGGATCCGCAGAGATAAATCAAGATATGGAGGTAGAATATCCAGGAGGAGCCAAGATAATAGAATAGGACTGAGCCTTTGGGAACTCAAAAAAACCAGGCTGGACTGGGGGTAAACAGGAGTGGGATTCTACCGGTTCGGACTGGTTCGAGCGAACCATTTCGCTCTGACGATCAGCTGGGCTTGCCCACCCACCCCTGAGCTTTACTGACCCATATCTTCTTAGCTGAGTCACAACGCAGAGTGGATTTCTGCACCTTAGCTGTTTTCCTCCCCAGCAGTAATGTGGAAGGTAAGTTTTCTCAAAACTGCGCACACGTGCGAACCTCCACTACTGGGGGTAAACAACCAGATAGGATAGGGAAAAATCCAAATTCTATTACACTAATTTTATGCAAGCATACTGTATTTAATATTTGCTCTTTCCTGTGGACAACATTTGGAGACCTGATGTCAATCTAGTGCATCTTTGCCATAAAGCATTGTAAATGCATTAAACTGGAAGTGTTGAATTTGTATTTACTAACAAAGAAAGGGAGACTAGTGTAGATCTATTTCAAGCTATTTAGCTCTCATCAGCTAGCGATACCCTTCTGGGATTCGAACCTAGGCTACTTGCATATTAGGTAGATGTATCAACCTCTAAGACATGGGCTCTCCTTGCTTTGTCGGCTATACAAGGAGATTATGCAGGCAGTCACTTCCGCAACAAACTATTTTTGTTGCGAAAGTGACTGCCTATGAAGGCTCCTGGATTGGGGCTGAAAGGTGAAAGCAGAAGCAGTATGCTCCGTCCCATATTTGAGTAGATCAGGTTGCCCTGGTAGACCTGTCTGGTGAGAAAAAAACACTTATTAAATGGCAGGTTTCTTACTCTTGGATTTTCTTTCTGTTGAGAGACCGCATTCTGCCGATTACCTCCCTTCGACCGATTAGCTCGCACAGACTGGGCCTCCTCCGGATCCCATCTGCCAGTCAATGTCGACTGGCGACTACACGGAGGAGAGCCTTTTCTGTTGCAGCTCCGACCCTGTGGAACGATCTCCCCGTCGAGATTCGTACCCTCACCACCATCCAGACCTTCCGCACGGCCCTTAAGATCTGGCTCTCCCAGCAGGCCTGGGGATAGGTTCTTAATTTACCCGCCCGAGTGTTGACTGTTGAATGCAAGTTGTGTTTTACTATTTTATTTTGTTCACTCACTGTTTGTCTTTTGGTATTGCACCCCTTTCCCTGTGATTGTAAGCCGCCCTGAGTCCCCTCAGGGAGAAGGGCGGCCTATAAATCTTAATAAAATGTCTAAAAAAAAAATATGTCCCTTTCGGTGTCAAAGGTCTTCACATTAATGAAATAAAAAAATGGAGACTACCAGTGTGTGAGCTATGCAGGATCCTGAACCCATTGGTGTGAGAGATCAGAATCAGAATACAACTGGAAGGGACCTTGGAGGTCTTCTAATCCAGCTTTTCTTAAAAAACTCCAGTGATGAAGCACTCATGATTTCTGAAGGCAATCTGTTCCACTGGATATTTGTTCTCACTCTCAGGAAGTTTCTCCTTAATTGCGGGATGGAATTAAGAATTAGGATGGTAGCAAAGCTGATGCAGAAGAACATTTGAACATTGAATCATTGACCACGGTTGGATTGACCCATGAAATTCCCCCCTCCTTGCCCTGGTGCTCCAAGTGCTTGTTTCTTTGTGGAGCTTGACTTGTGATGGATTGTCTCTGTTGTAGAGGGTTCCCCCCGCTATCACTTGCGGGATGGTGGATCTCTGGAGATCTGGAATGTGACTCGAGCCGATGCTGGCAAATACAGGATCCACTGCGAGAACGAAGAAGGACAAAATGAAACTACCATCACTCTTAACGTGCATTGTAAGTAACAGGTTCAGAGGAATATATATTCTCTGTCTTCCTACATTTATATAGAATCAAGAAAGAAAGATTTGATTGAACCCATCCTTTCTGAAGCTGGTTCCATCCAGATGTGTTGGGCCAACTTATATCAGGTCCAGCCATAATGGCTAGTAGCCAGGCATTATGGGAATTTTGCCCCAACATTTCTTGAAGGACTCAGATTGAAGAAGGATGGAGTTTTTTCCCCATGTCCCACTCAATTTTACTTTTTACAGTTCTTCTAAGATGCTTTATGTCAGGAGTGTCAAACTCAATTTCATTGAGGGCTGCATCAGGGTTGTGTTTGACCTTGGAGGAATGGGAGATGGGCATTGTCATGGTGGGTGTGACATGGGACTCATGTTGGGGGCACCTGTGGTGACCAACTGCTAAAGCAGGACTTCCGTGAGACCCTCAATCACTCTCATTATAATCTTCCTTCCTTCCTTCCTTCCTTCCTTCCTTCCTTCCTTCCTTCCTTCCTTCCTTCCTTCCTTCCTTCCTTCCTTCCTTCCTTCCTTCCTTCCTTCTTTCCTTCCCTCTTCATTCGCCTTTCTTCCCCTCTTTCATTTTTCCTTCCTTGCTCTCTTCCCATCTTTTTCTTTGTCTTTCCTCTTTTCCTTCCTCCTTTCCTGTCCCTTCTTGCATGCTCAAATGCAAAAGGGGAAACATTTCTCCTTTTGTTTTGCTTTTAATTTGCTTTGATCGTCCTCTGCCAGAGAAAACGGAGCTCAGGGGGCCTACATGCTCCATTTACACTGTCAGAGGCACAGCGGGATGGTCCTTTGCTGTTTCCAGGCCAGCTCCATGGGCCAGGTCTAAGCATCCCGCGGGCCGGATACAGCCCGCAGGCCTTCAGTTTGACACCCCTGGTTTATTTAATCAACTGGCTTGCATTATGAGGATCCTTACATTGGGCAAGAGGTTGGACTAGAAGCCCTCCAGGTTCCTTCCAGCCCTAAGATGCTATGATTTAGCAACATCACATGTTGAGGCCAGTGCCTAGTCACCATCTTTCTCCCTTCAGATTTCTCAGGCGCGGGTCTGATCTGTGTGACTTTGCCTAGTTAACACAACCGAATGTGTTTACTTAATCTGCATAATACATTAAGCATTATACTCACACAGGCACCTCCAGCTAAAGCTAAAATTAATGGGAGAGCTTAGCATGTTGTAGAAATGCAGCTGTCAAATCATTAACGCAGCTTGAACGGACAACTGTGTGAACCGAGTTATGCTTCTTTCCTCTCTCTCTCTCTCTTTACAAACAGATTCACCCTCCATCCGCAGCATTGCAGATCCAACCTACGTGGACCTGGGGGACACCGCCGAAATTGTGTGCCAGGCTGATGCCAACCCTCTACCAACTTTCCAGTGGAGGTGGCTGGTAAAGTTATAGGGCTAAGCCAGGAGAAAGCAGGGGAAGGATTGGCACAGATTCTGTATGCCAACTCTATAGCGGTGAGCCAGCAGGAGAACGTTTCTTACTCCAATTAAAACGGATGCGAATGTGGCCATGCCAAGCGAGATGACCTTTTTTTTTCCAGCCTCCTTTACAACTTGATGGCTAATAATGGTTCTTTAATGGCCACTGACAACTTTAAAAAAAATACTTCCTTTAAATGCTTTGGTAATGTAGCTCCTAACAATCAGACATATTGCACGGACTAGGGTGAGCCAGACATAAAAGACTAAGAATGAGCTTTGCGTTTAACGGGCTGGCAGGAATCTTGCATTACTCCAAGATTATGAGGCTGTTTTGCAGGAGCGGATTGCTTCTTTAGAGACTGGCATTATGTGGTTGGTGGTTTTGCTCCACTTTACTCAATACATAAAGGTAAATAAGAGTTGGGGATTATTATTTTTTTGCAGCCCAAAAGGTTCTTGGATAATCTTCCAGGAGGGCTATGTGCCAGTAGTAAATGGTGCCAAAGACAAGCGTAGGAAAATAAAAGGAAAGCCACACACATCTACAGGCAGATGTAAGATGTGCTCGGTGTAGAAGAAGCCAGGGGGCTGGACCGAGGGACGGGGGTGGGGTGGATGTGTGGGCAATCTGCAATAAAGAGAGTTCTTAATTACAGGTGATCCTCGGTTTACAATCATTTACATACAATAAGAACCGTGGTGGCGCAGTGGTTAAAATGCAGTATTGCAGGCTAATTCTGCTGACTGCCAGCAGTTCGATTCTCACTGGCTCAAGATTTGACTCGGCCTTCCAACCTTCTCTAAGCGGTTTACAGAGTCAGCCTCTTGCCCCCAAACAATCTGGGTCCCCACTTTACCGGCCTCAGAAGGATGGAAGGCTGAATCGACCTTGAGCCCAGTGAGATTCGAACTGCCAAATTGCAGGCAGCAGAAATAGCCTGCAGTACTGCATTCTAACCACTGCACCACCACAGCTCGATGGGAAAGGGTCTCCAGCTGCTGGTTGTATGGCTTAATAATACAATCTTCCTGTTATTCTGGCCTCTTATGTAGGGCGATTTGGAGCGCAGCCTGGAAGATTTGGGTTTTAAACTATTGTCTGAAGGGTTGTTGGCCACCCTGCAGATCCAGGCAGCCCAACGAACACATGCTGGAGTTTATGAGTGTCAAGTAGATAATGGCATCTCCCCAGCAGCCAAAAGCAGCGCTCGTCTGATTGTGCGATGTAAGTATTGACGCTAGTCAACCTCTAATATGTCCTAGACTTGAAGACTCCTTTAAAATCCAATGTTTTACTTGTCATAATTGCTTGTCGCCCACCCCTGGTGTGTTTCTCTGAGCCCCTCGATGTCATCCCTTCCTTTGCTTTTCTTCTCAGCCAGCAGCTTACACATGCAACACAAGTTTAACCCAGGGGTGGGTTGCTACAGGTTCGCCCGGGTTTGGCAGAACCCATAGCTAAAGTTATGGCTAGTTCGGAGAACATGCAAATCCCAGCCCTGGCTGGCCTCGCCCAGCCTCTGCAGCCCTTCCCACTCCCTCCTCCCCTCCCAGGAGTCCCCACGCAGCCCATTTTGGATGTGAGGTAAGTGCAGGGCCCATGCGGAGGCTCAGGGAGGGAGAAAAAATGGGCCTTCTGGAAGTTCCAGAAGGTTGGAATCAGGCCCATTTCTAGCCTCCAGAAGACCTCCGGAGTCCAGAGGAGGTAGTTTTTGCCCTATATTACAGAAGTGAGAATACCCCCTCACATTTAAGTATATCTTGCCAGCAGTTTAGATATTAATGGCTGTATGCTTCGTTATTTTGAGGGGATAGCACACTTATATAGTGATATACACTATATACTCACTACTTTGCATTGTAGCCAAGGTTCATTTCTTCAGTGTCGTCACATGAAAAGATATACTTAAATATTTACAAAATGTGAGGGGGTGTACTTACTTTTGTGACATGCTGCTGGGGAAGGTGAAAACGCCCCCCCGTCCCTCCCGCTTTGGTGCAGGAGGCTGACTAGGCCCCGCCCAGCATGGCCCCGCCCACCCAGCAACCAGGCAGAGAACCCATTGCTGATATTTTGGAAGCCCACCCCTGCTTTAACCACATATCTCCCTTTCACTCTAGATCCGCCAGAAATCATCAAGGGCCCCGGACAGAGGAAAGTGGCAGCTTCCGGTGATGGAAGAAGCCAAGCTGTGCTTCAGTGCAGTGCTCAGGGGGTGCCCACTGTGCTCTTCAGCTGGGCCAAGAATGGGGTCTCCCTCGATCTCCAAAGTCCCAGGTGAGATTCCCCATCAGGAGGTGAAGTAGTAATAATAATGAAGAGTTGACTTTGACTTTGGATGACTGCACTGACACAACCATACAGGTGGCTCGTGAATACAACGGGGACCGGAATTTCCATTGCTAAGCAAGGGCGTTGTTAAGTGAGGCACACCCAATTTTACAATATTTTTTTGCCATGGTTGTTAAGTGAATGGCGGCACTTGCAAAGTGAATCATGCAATGAATGAATCTGGCTCCCCCTGATGCTTTGCTTGTCGGAAGCTGGTTGGGTAGGTCGCAACCGGCAATCCCGTTAACCCAGGACAATTCAACTATCGCAAATCCGTCTGAATTTTGATTATGGGACCATGGGGATATAGCGAGGGTTGTAAGTATGAGGACCGGTTGCAGGCCGATCATTTTTCAGTTGCCTCATAGCTTTGAACGGTTGCTAAATAAATGATTATAAGTCAAGAATTACCTCTACGTAAATGGTTCTCCCAGTTCAGGCATGGTGCTCTGCTTTTCCACCAAGTCAAGCATTACTCTGAGCCGAAACAAAACTGCCCAAGTGCTATATGCCTGTTGAGCATCCTAAGAGCCACAGTGGCACAGTGGTCAGAGTGCAGTACTGCAGGCTACTTCTGCTGACTGCCGGCTGCCTGCAATTTAGCAGTTCGAATCTCACCAGGCTCAAAGTTGACTCAGCCTTCCATCCTTTTGGGATGGGTAAAATGAGGAGCCAGATTGTTGGGGGCAATAGACTGACTCTGTAAACCAATTAGAGAGGGCTGTAAAAGCATTGTGAAGAGGTATCTAGGTACTATTGCTATAGTTATTACCATCTAAGCCAGGGGTGTCAAACTCAAGGCCTGGGGGCCGAATCTGGCCCACGGGGTGCTTAGGTCTGGCCCATGGATCTGCCCTAGAAACAGCAAAGGACCTGCCCGCGGTGCCTCTGCCAGCAAAAATGGAGCTCGGGAAGGCCATGTGGGACCCTCCCGAGCTCTATTTTTGCTGGCAGAGGATTGCAGGAGGCCGTTGCAGCCGAAAATGGAGCTCAGGAGCCCGTTTTCGCTGGCAGAGTGCTTGGGCCACCACAGGCACGTCCGAAACGAGTGACATCAAGCTGGCCATGCCCACCTGTCTCCCCGAGGTCAAATACAACCCTGATGTGGCCCTCAATGAAATCGAGTTTGACACCCTTGATCTAAGCAGTGAATTTTATGGAGGTCAGCCTGCAGCACCCCAAGTCTTATCTCCTGGTCCCTTATCAGCTTCATTTTGGTTCTTGCCCATGCGGCTCTGCAGGGGACAGGACAAGAAAGCTCGAATATATTGCAGTGTCGCAATGCCAAGCACATAACTTATGGACTTGCATCCGACATTGGGACACAACTAGGAAAGCCTGTTGTGATGCATGTTTTATCATTTTTTGGGTCATGATGGTTTCTATGAAATATCTGTGTTACTGTCCGATGGATTTTTTTTATTGCATTTCCGCAAGTCAAATACAGTTTGATTTCAGTGAGGCTGTAAGGGCAGGAATTTATATGTAAGTAAGCGTCTCTGTAAATCATCTGCTGTGTCTCCCATCTCTCTTCATCAAACTAAGTTTCCCTGCCTTGGAAAAAGGGGAGTGGAAGTTAGTTGTTGCTTACAGACATTCCCAAACATTTGCACTCAGCTTGCAAAGGCTTAACTCCTTTTTGGGCAAATGGGGTGTGTGGGATGGGGAAGGGGATTAAGCACCTCACAGGAGTTGAATGCTTATAATATTCTGCTCAGTTCTATTTGGAATTAAATTTGTAACTTAAAAGTTGTTCCAACGTGGCTGGGCTCCAACCTAAGCCAGCTGAAGTTTGATAATCAGTTTGGCACTCGTTTGGATTCAGTTTAGTTCCAGTTGAATTGGGGAAATCTTACAAATGCCTTTTTATCTGCAAGAGAAGAATGGGGAATGGAACGAATCAATATGGTGAATTTGCTATATTTAAATGTCAGAAATCACACACAAAAATAGATATGATGCTGAAAAGATTTGCCTACTTTTTCCCAATCTCTGTTTCCCTCCCCCCCTCTCCTCCCCTCTCCTCCACTCTTTCCTCTCCTCCCCTTCCCTCTTTCCTCTCCTCCCCTCCCCTCTTTCCTCTCCTCCCCTCTTCCCCCCTCTCCTTCTCCTCTCCACCTATCCTCCGCGAGCTGCACTGGTTACCGATCAGTCTCCGGATACGCTTCAAGGTGCTAGTCGTAACTTATAAAGCCCTTCATGGTATTGGACCTGGGTATTTGAGAGACCGCCTGCTGCCAATTACCTCCCAAAGACCCATTAGATCACACAGGGTTGGCCTCCTCCGGGTTCCATCTACTAGCCAATGCCATCTGGCTACTACCCGGGGGAGGGCCTTCTCTGTGGCAGCTCTGGCCCTCTGGAACGAACTCCCCGCAGGGATTCGGACCCTCACCTCTCTCCAGGCCTTCCAAAAGCCATTAAAACCTGGTTTTGCCAGCAGGTCTGGGGTTGATGAGTTCCCTCCCCTCTCGACTTGTATGGTTGCGTGACTCTTGCTTATTTTAATTATCTGTATTTCATTGTATGTTCCCCCTTTTCCCCTTTTTGAATTGTTCGCCGCCCTGAGTCCTTCCCGGAGAAGGGCGGCATACAAATAATAAAATTCAATTCAATTCAATTCACTTCTTCTCCTTCTCTTCCTGTCCTTGTCCCCTCGCCTCACCCTCTCCCTCCTCTCCTTGCTTCCTCTCCTTCTCCTCCCCTCCCCTCCTTGCTCCCTCTCCTCTCTCCTCCTCTCTTCCCATATCCTTCTCTCCCCTCCCGCCTGGATTTCTCTTGTTTCTCAGTTTGTCACTGCATTTTTATTTATCAAATATTTAAGGACGACTGAGCCGCACCACATTTATGACACAATTCATGATATTATCTTTCCCCAGGTATAGTGTGGTCACAAGCTACGAGGATTCTTTACACACCAGCACCTTAACCATTGCCAATGTGAGCGCAATGCTCGACTATGCCATCTTCACCTGCACGGCCAACAATGATCTGGGCACAGATGCCTTTGACATCCAGCTACTTAGCACGAGTAAGGAGCAGCTGGAAACCTGGATGTCCATCTGGTGAAGTTTGAAGATCAAAAAAAAATCCTTGTACCATTTGAATTAACTTGAGCTACTTTGATCATTTCTTGCCAGGTCGTCCTGACCCACCAACGGGGTTCAAAGTTGTCAGTGTAGCTCATAATTGGTTGGCTTTGGAGTGGATCCCAGGTTTTGATGGAGGCCTGCAGCAAAGCTTTCGTGTCAGGTAGGGCTCATGGAGATAAAAGTCCCATCTGTCAACACAGGTGCTTCAAATCCATGTACCTCTTATGCAGTGGTGGGTTTCAAATTTTTTTAGAACCTCTTCTGTAGGTGTGGCTTGCTTTGTGGGAGTGGCTTGCCAGCCATGTGACTGGGTGGGTGTGGCCAACTTGTAAAATGTGGTGAAACTCACTTAACAACGCTCTTGTTTAGCAACCAAAATGTTGGCTCAGAAACTCTGGCATTGGAAGCACACAAGTCTTAAAGCTGTCAAGTTACAAGACCCTTGCACCACTAACCCTTTAGAAAAAAAAACCCAGGGGTGTTCAAACTTGACAGCTTTAAGACTTGTGGACTTCAACTCCCAGAATTTCTCCCCTCGCTCTTCATCTTGATGATGTGTGGACGGGCGGGGGGAGGGAGCTGGAACCGGTTCTAAACGGCACTGTAGATTTGTGGAACCTCTTCTACAGGTGTGGGAACAATAAAGAATTTAGCTTGGAAGAATGATCACATGTCATTCTTGGTTTTGGACCTGACCCTTTGCCAGTTCTAACCAGGAACCCAACCTGCTCTCATGGTTCCATATAGGAATTCTTGGGAACCGTTATTGCTTGGTTAAATTGTTGTTCTTAGGAACTCTGACAAAGGGTCAGGCCCAAAACCAAGAATGACATGTGATAATTCTTCCAAGCTAAATTCTTTATTGTTCCCACACCTGTAGACAGAATCTTGCCGGACTAAGCACTCTGCTATCCGCATTTACCATATTCTCTGTGAACTGTTAGGATGGGAATGCCTTTGCCCTCTTTCTCACACATATCAAAACATCAGACTGAGTTTTCTCTTATTCCTGTACAATGCACTCCCTCCCTCCTGGGAATCCAGCCTACTTACATTCCGTCACACTCGGCAACTTTTAAGAAGTGTGAGCTTGAATTTTCAGAATTCTGGGAATTGAACTCCACACACCTTAAAGATACCGAGGTTGAGAAACACTTGTCCTAGTGAACAAGCTTTGCTTTATATTGTGCATGAAATTAGTATATTCATATAATAACTCTGGAATGATTCCCCCACCCACCCCGAGAGTTGTGTGATAGCAATAGAAACAGCACTTGGGCTTAGATACTGCTTTACAGTGGTTTACAGCCCTCTCTAAGCAGTTTACAAAGTCAGCCAGTTGCCCCCAACAATCTGGGTCCTCATTTTACCCACCTGGGAAAGATGGAAGGCAGAATCCACCTGGAGCCTGGCAAGATTTGAACTGACAAATTGCAGGCAGCCGGCAGGCAGCAGAAGTAGCCTGCAGTACTGCACTCTAAGCATTGTGCCACTGTGGCTCATCCCATCCTTGTACTGTTCTAGAAGTCATTGAAGGCCCCGTTCTTCCCTGGCTTTAGGGTCCCCATGACCACAAAACCCCTTTCTGTTTTGTTCTATTTTGTTTTGATCCTTTTTGGTTTAGTTTTGGTATCTTGGTCTTTCCTGTCCATCATATATGCATGTTTCTTTTAGTTGCAATGCTACCCAGAGTTGCTTTGGAGCTGGATGGCCTACGGTGAAATATATAAAGACGTACTGAAATGTCCTTGCCATCAAGTGACACACGTAGACTTGACATTTAGGCAAAACAATTAGGGAAAATACAGTTAGAAACAGAGACAATGTCAGCGCAGAAACAGATGGAATTTATTAATTTGAATAATCCACATTCAGAAATTATCCATGCTTCCGAGATGTAGACGGATTAGGCAGTGTGGGCCCGATGCCCCTTCATGTCACACATTACGTGTTTAATGAATTTGTTCTTCTCAGCAGCTTTTATCTTCACTTCTTTTCACTCAGATATCATTGGCCTGGGGCTCCCAGCTTCCTCTACATTGACGTCTTTCCACCGCAATCTCCAACTTTTACACTGACTGGCCTGCAGCCAAACACCCCCTATAATGTCTCTGTCAATGCACGCAATGCTCTTGGGGAGAGTGATTTCGCAGATGGGGGTGCGGGGCTGAGCATCACCACAGAAGGTAAGGGACTTCAAGGTAATCCGGATCAGAAACGCGACAATGAATACTAGCTCTATCTTTGTTGCAAATTTATTTTGATAAGGTAAAGGTTCTCCCGCACATCCGTGCTAGTCGTTTCCAGCTCTAGGGGGCAGTGCATATCTCCGTTTCTAAGCCGAAGAGCCAGCGCTGTCCAAAGACATCTCCGTGGTCATGTGGCCGGCATGACTAAACGCCGAAGGCGCATGGAACGCTGTTACCTTCTCACCAAAGTGGTCCCTATTTTTCTACGTGCTTTCAAATGGCTAGTTTGGCAGAAGCTGGGACAAGTAACAGGAGCTCACTCCATTACGCGGTGCTAGGGATTCGAACTGCTGAACTGCTGACCTTTCTGATAAACAAGCTCAGCATCTTAGCCACTGAGTCACCGCATCCCTATATTGATAGATCCTTGCACATCAGAAAAAGGAGGGGAAAGTCCCTTTTGAAACACTTTCCACACCCTCCCTCCTTCTGTGGGCCTAGACATCTTTTGCATGACAGTTGTCTAGTCTGCAGCTCTTCTTCCTGTCTTCCAAGGTGATCCACATGTACCATTACAGGAACAAGAGCAGAGCCCAGCAGAAGAGCATGTGGGGCATACTTATATTTTAAGGAGCAAAAAAAAAAAAAAAAAGGCAGCGATTGTATAATAGACATCGTGCTGGATATGGACCCTAGAGATCCAGCTCTGAAGCTGAATTGGGTTGAACATTTCATTCGGCTGAGTGTGATTTAGGCACACAAGGAATCTGTCTCTGGTACAGAAGCACTCGGTGCACTAGCAAGGCAACAAAGAAAACAATAACACCAATAAAAAGGGGGAACGTAAAAATAATAATAAAAGGAATAAATAATAAGATTACAGCCACATTCTATGGGTTGCTATATACATACACATTAGACCAGTGTTTCTCAACCTTGGTAACTTGAAGATGTCCGGACTTCAACTCTCAGAATTCCCCAGCCAGCGAATGCTGGCTGGGGAATTCCGGGAGTTGAAGTCCGGACATCTTCAAGTTGCCAAGGTTGAGAAACACTGCATTAGACAGAACCTGTGAGAATTAGATGTTCAGCAGAATGATGGCACGAGGGGAAAAAACTGTGCCTATGTCTCATTGTCTGGGCATGCAAGTCCTGTCAGCCCTGAATTTCACAAAATAGCAACAGCAATAATTTAGACTTGTATGCCACTCCATAGTGCTTTACAGAGGTTTACAAATGTCAGCATATTAACCCCCCTCCCCGCAATCTGGGTCCATATTATACCAACCTTGAAAGAATGGAAGGCCGACTCAAGCTTGGTAAGAATTGAACTCCTGGCTGTGGGCAGAGTTTCCTTGCAATGCTGCCTTCTAACCACTGCACCACCACCACAACTCCTAAACTCCAAAAGCGAGTTTGAACCAGCTAGTCTCTCAACCATATACCTGGTTCAGGGGTGGGTTGCTCCCGGCATTACTTCCGGTTCAGTACGCGCAAAAATTTTGACCCGTGCGCATGCGCATTTGCACAAAAACAGGTCTGTGCATGCGCAAAATTCTAAAAAAAATTATTTGTGCAATTACAATTGTTCTGCATATGCGCAGAACCGTAAATCGAGATGGCGGCCCCGTAGGAGAACCAGTTTGGGGGTGTGGAAGGCCTGGGTCACTGCTGGTTTCAGCGACCCAGGTCACCAAACCACTACCAGTTTGGCTGAACCGGTCCGAACTGGTAGGAAACCAGCTCTGACCTGATTGTAAAGATAATAAAGATGGAGGCAACTAAATATACTACTCAGGTTTTTAGAAGGGGAAAGAATACGTGAAGAGTAGAATAAAGAAAGTAGAAAAACCATCTTTGGAATTGTTATGTTCTGCGTGAAAAATGGAGACGAGGCCTGAGTGACAGCTTTTATTCAAGACTGTCTGTGAGGCAACTGTTGCTCCCTGGCTGACACAGCTCCTTTTATAGGAAAGCTGATCAGCCCATAACCAATCAGGAGGGAGTATTTTCCCGCTTCAACAGAGGACCAGACTGAGAACTTCAACTGACAACTATATACAATACACAACAGGAATCATATCTGGATTAAACACCATCAGTGGTGGGTTGCAGGCGGTATGCCTCAGTGTGGGCGTAGCGGATTCTGCCCGGAGTACTGGGTACCTTTCCGGTACGGTGCTCCGGAGGGCCCACCCGCCCGTCTGAGCTCCTTACCTGTGCTTTAAGCCTTTGGCGCTTCTGTGCACACGTATGGTGCATATGGCACCTGCGTGACACTCCGCCGAGAAGCTGGAGCATCACAGAGGCTTGTGGGAGTGTCGCAGGCAAGTATGACGCATGCGCGCGCCTAGTGCCTCCATGTGGGTGACACCGGGGCTGTTCCATCCGGAACCCACCACTGAACACAATGCGGAGATAAGACAATCAGTCAGGTGGAGTGATGGAAGTGTTGTTGAATTGGCAATAGAGAGGCCCAGTTTTTAGACTGTTCTCATCAACATAAGCTCCCTGAGTGAACCAGGCTGTCCCTCTCAGCCCAACTCACCTCACGAGGGTTGTTATTGTGGGGAAAATAGGAGAAAGAAAGAGCCAGTTTGGTCTAGTGGTTAAGGCTCCAAGCTAGAAAGGAAGAGGCAGTGAGTTCTAGTCCTGCCTTAGCCATGAAAACTAAGTGGGCAAATTGTTTTCTCTCAGTCTCAGTGTATTTCTCCTCATAGGATTGTTGTGAGGAAAATAGGAGGACGATTGTGTGTTGCGGGATACAAACACACAAACAAATTAGATATTTTCTCTTCCTTGAGTTGTTTATAAAAAAAAAAAATGAAGGCAAGATATAAATAAATTAATTTAAAAAAACCAAGAGCACATGTGGTGTAAAGGTGAAATCCTGACCAGGAGTAGGGGAGACGTAGCTCTAGTTTACACTCAGTCATGGAAACTCACTGAGTAACTTGGTCCATGGGCCAAAATCATTCTTCTCTGCTCTACTTATTTCACGGGGTTATTCTTGTAGGGAAAAGCAGGAGGGAGGAACCACATGGTCACACGGAGGAGGTGGTTATATAAACTTGTTTTTCACAATATTGAAAAGTTCAGGGGCGAAAAAAAAAATCCACATTGTTTGAGTAATTGGTGAATGTTCCTTGCACTTTCTGTTCATTTCCCCTAAAGGCACAAGATTCTGTTTATGCTTTCTGAGCCTTCCTATAAGGAAGTAAAAAAAGGGAAGTGAAACTTAAAAAAAAAAAAAGTGTACCAAGAAGCATAGCACAGTGAGCCCAATCTCTTTATCAGGCAACTTGTCTGCTAACCGATGCTGTTAGAATTTGAATAATACCCTGTCATAATTTTCCATATTTCTTTCCAGAGAGAATAGAAATACCAGTTGACAAGGAGCCGGAGATTCCCTTCCCATCCGAACCAGGTGATCTATTCTCTTTAAATCCTGCTGTCTTTTATGATAAATATGGCCATGGTATCTTGGTTAACATAGCTGCTATTTTTATTAGTCCCTGCTATTAGATTAGAAGGTAGATGTGGGAGCCGTTGATGCTTCTTCTTACGCTGTAAATACTTGCTGATTTCGTATTGTCAAAAAATACCAAACCTGTCCATGCTACTCCATTTGATAAGCTGGGGGCATTATTTATAGATGCCCACAATATTTGTGAGTGATGCAATAAGGAATTAAATGTTGCAAGGTTGCAAGTAATACCCCCGTAGCAAAGTAAGCCTACCTTTTACAGTCCTGTTCTCTTTTTCTCTACTTGTGACACTCTGTGTATGTTTTTTTTTTAAATAAGATTTTATTGGTAAAACGAAAATACAACATCCATAACTTGTAAAAAACAATACATTTCGAGATATTCCCATACTATCAAATCATATAAACATCAAAGGTTAGGTATCTTATTCCTTCCCTCCCTCTTCTCTTCCCTCATTTCTTCTTCTTTTCCATACCCTTTCCTTCCCTCCCCCCCTTACTTCCTTCTCCCCTGCCTTCCCTCCTTTCTTTTCTCCTTTCCTCCCTTCCTTCCCTCTCCTTTCCCTCCCTCGATCCCCCCTCCTTCTCACATACCTTCCCTCCTTCCCTACCTCTTTCCCTCCTCCTTTCTTTTCTCTTAATCTCCCTCCTTTCCTCCCTCCTTCCTTCCTTCCTTTCAACTCTCCTTCTCTCTTTCTTTCCCTCCCTCTTTCCCTCTTTACTACCCTCTCCTCTTCCCTCCCTCCTTCCTCCCCCAGTTTCTTCTCTTTCTTCTCTCCTTCTTTCTTCCCACCTCCTTTCCCTTCTCTTCTTTCTCTTCCTCCTCTTTATCCTTCCCCCCTTCTTCTGCCTTTCCTGTTCCTCTCCTTTCTCCTCTCCATCCTGACTTCCCTATTGTCCTCCTTCCCTCCCCTCTAACCTTTGTTACATTTGTGACACTCTGGAATGACAAGGCTGGATGGATAGGAAAAAATGGGTGAAATCGAGGAGTCTTATCATCACCTATTTAACTATATCTCGTCTAATTAAAAGAAGGACCAGGGGGTGACATGGTAGCAGTCTTCCAATATCTGAGAGGCTGCCACAGAGAAGAGGGGGTCAAGCTCTTCTCCAAAGCACCTCAAGGCACGACAAGAGGCAAAGGACAGAAACTCATCAAGGAGAGAAACCTGGAATTAAGGAGAAATTTCCTGACAGTGAGAAGAATTAATCAGTGGAGCAAATTGCCTTCAGAATAGCAATAGCAATAGCAGTTAGACTTATATACCGCTTCATAGGGCTTTCAGCCCTCTCTAAGCGGTTTACAGAGTCAGCATATCGCCCCCACAATCCGGGTCCTCATTTCACCCACCTCGGAAGGATGGAAGGCTGAGCCAACCTTGAGCCGGTGAGATTTGAACAGCCGAACGGCAGAACTGCAGTCAGCCGAAGTAGCCTGCAGTGCTGCATTTAACCACTGCGCCACCTCGGCTCTCTCGGAAAGCCATTGGTCTGAAATGGTATAGGGATTCCTGCCTGAGCAGGGGGTTGGACTAGATGACCTCCAAGGTCCCTTCCAACTTTGTTATTCTGTACTCTGTATGAACTCCAAGGCAGGTAAATTCCTCAAAGAACAATTTTATTGGAGATAAGGTATTGGCACAGACTGGTGAAAAATGACTCTGAATGTTCCTGCAGTTTTCACCTAATTAATAGTAAAAGTCTTTCCCCCTTTCCCAAAGTCACATGGTCCAATCAAGGTGTCATCTGGTGCCTGGTAACTTGACTCCTCCTCTCTCCGACCACCTGTGGGAATGGCCTTGGTTCCCAGGGGAAAGCATTTTGTTTTGGCTACAAAACCCCAGCTACACTCATTTCCCACCCCTCCCTATTCCTCAGCTCCAGTGCGGCAAGACTGGAGCCTCAAAATGGCCTTGATTAGGTCAGCTTCAGGGTTGACATTAAATTTTAAATGTAAGTTAAATTTGTGTATGGACTGTTAAGTCTATCCCCGTTAGGAGACTAGAGTTGTGCAGCAGAAGTTAGTAACAAATGTGTCGCTGAACAGTCACTCACAGCCACCGAAGGTAAAACAAAGAATAGCTTTACTTGCGTAACAAAAAGAAGACTATAAGTAGTCTTGTAGTATATAAACAGTCTATTTACAATACGTTGAAGCTACAGTTGCTCAACTCAAAATTCACCATGTAGACAGGTAACTACTATACAAACTAGCCACCATCCAATACACGGTCTTCTCTCCAAATACTAAGCACATACAGTAACAGTCAGTAACTATCAGGAACAACAGTAGAACCAGTAGAATCAGTAAAACCCAGGAAACATCAGGAGCATCAAGGAGCATCAGGGAGAACTCTCTACTAGTTCCTACTTCCTTATATGGCTGCTTAAAGCCATAGCATCCAATTCCCTCTCTCTAGCATTTAAAGTAACACATACATTTGTTACAATCATGGCTTATGCTTTTTACATATACATTGTCGAGCCAAGACTAGGGTTACATCCCTAACATTCTCCCCTCTTGGGTTGTCAGTGTATTTAGGCAAAACTTCACATTCCTATTACATAGTCATCACAACATTATAACACAACACTATAACACACTAGTGGAATCCTGTCCTGAACAGAAAGTTGGACTAGGTGATCTCCAAAGTCTTTTCCCGTGGTGACACCGAGGTGGTATTCTACTGGTTCAGACCAGTTTGCCCGAACTGGTAGTGAAAATTGCAGGTGGCACCTGTCAGCCTCTACTTTGCTTGCTTGCTATCGGCTGCCATAGTAATGGGGAGGGCAGGGGCTTATGGTATTTTGGGGGTGGGAATTGCTAGGTGCTGGAGGAGTTATCATGAAGGGAGTTTTGTTCTCACCATGCTGATGCTGATGGCTCATGTTTAGGTTTGGTCAAGGTCAACCGTCTCTGCATACCACTTGAAGATGCACCCCACACGACACCTTTGGGAGTTGCAGATTGGACATTGGGTTGGGGTAACGAGGGGGGGCAGGAGGGTTCTAGGCAAATGTTTGATATCTGCATGTTCGCGCCTTTTTGCTTCAGATCTCGCTTCACTTTAGCTGTTTTCATTTCATCTCCAGTAAAAGTACCTTTATCTCTATTCAAATGGAGTTGGGTTTTTTTTCTTTCTTGGATACTGAATGAGGCACACCTGACATGGCCCCCACCCACCCGCTCCGGCTCTATGGCATCTCATTTAGGCCCTTTCCCCCCCGCCCACCCAAAAGCGTGCTCGCTCACATTTGCGAACCGGTAGGGAACGTAAGTGAATACCACCCTTAGCTGACACATTGCAATTCTATGAGAATAAGGGGGTTGATGCTGGGTTCTTTTCTTATTTGTGGCAAAAATGATAAGAGGGAAGAAAGCTCATTTTATCGGCTTTGACTTTTCAAATCTTTCTTCCCCTAGAAAGTTCCATCTTGCCACTTCCCGTTGTTGTGCTCCTCGGTGGTCTAGGAGGATTTCTGCTCGTTTCCAACTTGTTTTTGCTTGGCTGCCTCGTCTTCAGAAAGAGAACTCAGACTCCCAAAGGTAGGCATAGATCATCACTTATAACTAGGTCACCGGTCAGGGGAAATTCCAATAATCTGCTCTGCTTTTTCTCTCTCACCAGAAAAAAAAAGATCGTTCTATGCAGATAAAGAAATCCTTTCGTCTCTTCTATTTTGCTATAATTGTCTTTTTTGCTTGTTTTTCCTTCTAACAGGAGACGGGATTGAAGGATCAACCAGGTGAGCCTAACTGGACAAGAGGGCAAGACACCGTGGGATTAAGTGTATAACTTGGGGATGCTTTCTTTTCTCTTCCTTTCTCATATTGATGCATCTAATGTTGAATAATTTGAAAAACTGACATTGTCAGTCATACAGAGATGGGGGTCAATTTCCTTGGTAACTGAGAGACGCTTCCTAAATTCATCACTGTGCTATAACCCAGCCTGGTGGTTCATTGCAGGGGGAAAGTGAGGTTTGGGAACAGCTACACGGTGAGCAAATGGCTGAAGGTTGGTGGACAACCAGCACAGCTGGAGGGGTCCAGTTCAGAGGTAAGTGCATCTATCTGGTCAAGGGGACGGTGAGGGACCACAATGGTTGCCAAGCAAGGCGGCAGAACAACAACTGTTTGTCTGTTAAGCAGCAGAGAATGTAATACTGTTTTCAGAATGCAGAGAAATTGGATGCTGATAGTCCTCAACATACAACCATTTGTTTAGTGACTGTTTGAAGTTACAGCAGCACTGAAGAAAGGGATTTACAACCAGTCCGTGCACTTAACAACCAACACAGTCATATGATCCAGGCAACTGGCATGGATTTACAACAGTTGCAAAATCCCAGGATCATGTGATCAGTGATGGGTTTCACTTATTTTTGCCACCGGTTCGCAGCGCATGTGCATGCTCGCTTTATGCATATGTGCCTTCCATGCATGCACCCATCCTTCCACCCATGTGCTTTGCTCACATGTGCGCCTTCTGGGCATGCACCCAGCCTCAAAAACGTGGCTAAATAGGACGGCATAGAGCCAAGGTGGGCCCACCCGCGATCTCCGCTACCGGTTCGCCTGAACTGGTCCAAACCAGTTGAATGCCACATGATCACCATTTGTGATCTTCCCAGCCAGCATCCAACAAAAAAAAAATCAATGGGAAAAACCTGATTCACTTAATAACTGCAGTAAAATCAAGTATGTGTATATATGTAAAATCAAGGGACGTGGTGGGTCAGTTGCTAAGACGCTGAGCTTGTCGATCAGAAAGGTCAGCAATTTGGCAGTTCGAATTTCTAATGCCGCATAACGGAGTGAGCTCCCGTTACTTGTCCCTGCTTCTGCCAACCTAGCAGTTCAAAAGCATGTAAAAAAATGCAAGTAGAAAAATAGGAACCACCTTTGGTGGGAAGGTAACAGTGTTCCGTGTGCCTTTAGTATTTAATCATGCCGGGCACATGACCATAGAGCCATCTTTGGACAGCGCTGGTTCTTCGGCTTTGAAACAGAGATGAGCACCACCCCGTAGAGTCGGGAATGACTAGCACACATGTGCAAGGGGAACCTTTACCTTTTATATGTAAAATTGGGCACTATTTATTCAGCCTTGCTTAGCAATGGGAATGTTGGTCCCAACTGTACTCATAAGTTGAGGACGACCTGTAAGTGTGCGGGAAGCATAAAACTTACTTAGTAGAGAGAAAAAAACTCCCTGTCTCATTTTTTTATTCCCCAAAGCTTTTTGAAACTTGCTTTTTCCTCCCAAGGAAACTTAAGTCAAAGCAGCTGGTTTTACTCAGTTGCTTCCTCTACTCAACGTCAAGATTGCATCCTTTGGAAATGAGGGTACATTTTGCAGTGCCTTTGGGTTCAGTCCATCTCACAGAGTCCCAGCGTTCTCTTTACCGTATCAGTGAATCCAATTTCAGCGAGAGAGAGAGAAATTATGTCAGCTGGAGAAGATTAGTCGAACTGACTCACTCAGCCTCCATCATAATGCGACTTAAGAGTGTATTGTTACAATTTTGGAGAGTGGGTGGGATTGGGGGTTGCTATGGAGCAAAAAAAAAAAAACTTGGGGAAACTATAGGGAAGTCCCCAGGAGCACTTAAGAGAATCTTTTGCCTCTGTCTGGAAAACTTTATGCAGCTCTGCTTCTGTTTCTTATTAGCCGAAAAGGGTTGGGTCTAATGAGAAGTCCTAGACATCTGATCCTTTTTTCAAAAATAGAGAGCATGATTCTGACATTTTGAGAGAATCAGCCTATTTGAAAGCATCTCATTTATCAATCATTTTAGGCGGAGGGGATGAGAGTTTCTCTAGCAGAAGGCGAAGGGCTGGAAATTGTAGTTCATTTCTCCTGGAAAAGATTGGGGGGAGGGGCAGACTTAGATATACACATGTTGGTTGGATGGTTGGATGGTTGGTTGGGTGGCAGTGGTGGGATCTGGATCCTGTTGCAACCGGTAGAGTGCAACGGGGCCCAGCATCCACCACATGAACACGGGTAGTGCGTGCATGAGTCCTTACCTCCTGCCACACTCCTCAATATCTCCGTGGGGCTCCAGCTGCTCGGTGGAGCATTGCACAGGTGCTGTATGCTCCATGCGCATCAGTGGTGGGATTCAGCCTATCCGGGAGAACCGGTTGGTAACTTTCTAAGCAGTTCAGAGAACCAGTTGTTGGAAGAAATCTCATTTTGTTTCTTTCCACTTTACAGGGCTAATCCTGTAAGGAAGGCAGGAAGGAAACATTCTGGTGTTGTTTCTAGCCTAATCTTTATTGCCCTGCTTACAGAAATTGCTTCTCGGTTAACCTTTATTACATTGTAACAGCTAAGGCGAAGCGCCCATCAATGTGAGTGATGTTGAGTTGTCACACCCACCCAGTCACATGACCATTGAGTCCCGCCTATCCAGCTGGTCATTAGGGCAGAGAACCAGTTGTTAAATTATTTGAATCCCACCACTGATGCCCATGTGCAGAAGTGCCAAAGATCTCAAATACAAGTAAGGATGGTGGGCAGGTGGGCAGGCCCTCCGGAGCACCATTCTGGAACGGTACTTGGTGCTCCCGGCAGGCACCGGTACACCTGTACCGGGACGTACCTCCTGCAACCCACCCCTGGTGGGTGGGTGGATGAGTGGATGGATGGGTGTGTGGGTGGATGGATACCATAAATAGGGGGCCCACCCAAGGCCTGGGGGAAAGTATTTTAAAAAGATTTAAGTAAGATAGGGGTTGTAAACGTCACGAAGGGAAGGAGGATGCTGTTCCAAAGAGTAGGATCACCTCCTGGGTCCTGCTAGTAGTACTGTTTAATCAGAATTCATGGGATATGCTGGTACTAAAGGATATGCTGGTACTTCCTCCAAAAGCGAATCCCAATGTTAATATAAGTCTTTATAAATAATAACTAGTGCATTGAATTGCATCCAGAAGTTGACTGGTAATCAGTGCAGGTCATACATGATATTATTTAGGCTTAGGGACACTTCTCCATTACTGCTCACATTATCCCATTCTGGACTAGAGGTAGTTTCTGGATGGTTTTCAAGGCCAGATTTTTCCCCTTTGTTGTTGACATTGTTGGCTGTCTCTCTCTCTCTCCAGGGCAGTTCTACTAAGACATCAGCCGCTGTCTCTACAGCCACCACTGAGTCTAGTGTTACAGGTAGGTAAGAGCTGATAACATTTCCCTCCTCCTCTCCGTTCCAGCCCCAATCCCACATTCAGGCTCATCCTTTGAATGTTTTGAGGGCAAAACTGTTGTCCGAAGGGAAACTTGTGCTTTCTTTGCAGATCCCAACATCTCACTTCCTTGGATGGGCCCTCAAGAGCATCATGAATACGAGGAGGTAGGAGGTCCTAGGAGATTGGAGGACATGGGACCCCTGTATGATGAATGGAACCCCAACGATGAACCATGGATTAATGAATATTCAGTGAGTACCTTGAGAGGAAGGGGGATTCTGAGATAGTCCTGTTGTGTTGCACTCTGTGGTCCCTGATCAAGGGTATGGTAGATTGCCTTATCAATGGAGTTTTGTGGATGGATACTTTAGCGGAAGTATTTAATCACTGGAACAGCTTGCCTCCAGAAGTTGTGAATGCTCCAACACTGTAAGTTTTTAAGGAGATATTGAACAACCATTTGTCTGAAATGGTATAGGGCTTCCTGCCTAGGCAGGGGGTTGAACTAGAAGACCTCCAAGGTCCCTTCCAACTTCGTCATTCTATTCTATTCTATTCTATTCTATTCTATTCTATTCTATTCTATTCTATTCTATTCTATTCTATTCTATTCTATTCTATTCTATTCTATTCTATTCTATTCTATTCTATTCTATTCTATTCCATTCCATTCCATTCCATTCCATTCCATTCCATTCCATTCCATTCTCCTCTCCATTCCATTCTCCTCTCCATTCCATTCCATTCCATTCTCCTCTCCATTCCATTCTCCATTTCATTCCATTCCATTCTCCTCTCCATTCCATTCTCTATTCCATTCCATTCCATTCTCCACTCCATTCCATTCCATTATCCTCTCCATTCCATTCCATTCCAATCCATATTCCGTTCCATTCCATATTCATCCCCTTCCCTCCCCTCTACCTTAATCCTTTAAAAATAACATGGAATCTTATCAGATCTTATTCTTTGTGTTTAGCATGTCTACCAAGGATTTGGAAGACGGCCAGCTGCCTCCACAAAGACAGCACCGATCTATGACTCGGTAGCAAACTATCTCCCCCTGGATACAGAGCTGCCTTTTGAACAACAAGGGGAGCTGGTCTAAGTAACCTGCTTGATGCTTCTCTGACCCACCATCCAAGGTTGCGTTGTCTCCTGGTAACTCTTAGTTCCTTCTTTTGATGCTACATTCCTTATCCATGTAGAGATGCTAAATCCAGTGGTGTGGTCTTTGGATGGGTTCACACAATATCAATAACACTTAAGACTTACATACTGCTTCACAGTGCTTTTACAGCCCTCTCTAAGTGGTTTACAGAGTCAGCCTATTGCCCCCAACAATCTGGGTCCTCATTTTAACCACCTCGGAAGGATGGAAGGCTGAGTCAAAGTTCAGCTTGGTGAGATTTGAATTGCCAAATTGCAGGCAGCCGGCAGAAGTAGCCTGCAGTACTGCACTCTGTACACCACAGCGCACCACTCACAATATAACTAAGCCTGGATTTGCGAGACACAATTGCTGAGGTTGCCAAAAAATGCTGTGCTCAACAAACAAAGGATAATGTGACACCTTTGTTTTGACTGATGGTCGGATTCTTGCAAATCAAGTGTAAAACGTTTGGCAAAACAGCCGAGAGAGAGCGTTCTCCTTTTTTTCCTACTGGAATCCGATGCCTTGGTTCTTCCCCAGCTGTTACTTTGCGTAGTTAATTCAACTGTTTTCATCTCAACTGGGTTTAATAAAACCTGCAACTTTAAGAATTGCTACCTGAGCTTGAGGGTTTTTTTCTTCTTTCCCTTCCCCAATCTTCCTCTCCTTTCGCGCGTGTGTGTGTGTGTGTGTGTGTGTTGTCTTTTCTAGCTAAACCTCAGGGCAAGGACTGTTGCACCACTCAGCTGCTCCGAGTTTCCTTTTGGCTTACAACGCTAGGTTCAAAATGCAAGAAATCCATAAAATATAAATAAGCCGAAGGCAGACCACACATGGCTCGCTGGGGATGGAAAGGATACCATAAACCAGAGACAAGTGAAGAGTTGTTGTTTTTTTTTTTTAAAGGAGGTTTATTACACTTCTGCTCCAATAGCATATGTTCCATTGTAAAGCCTGTTTGATCTTTCCTCCGGTCAAGTTATCTACCCTTGCAAGCTTTCATCATGTCGAACACAGAGGGATGCATAGGAGTGTAGCAGACCCCAAACAGACGGGGTGAAAGCACAAGACATCTATTCCAAACCACGACAAGGTTAAAATGATGAAGCAAGCATCTTGATGTAATGCCCTGCCCTCTTGAAACCTGCATTGTGGGATCGCATCCGAGGGCAGAGTTTGCAACGCAACGTGGTTTCATCCCTTGCCCAGCTCCCCCTCCATCAGATGCTGCTGGGCGGAAAATACCTCGTCTGCATTGGTGGGAGATGATCACACAGCAGGCTTAATTAAGGTGGCCACTAAATGAATCCACATTGTGGGTTGGCCTTCTTCAGCCGAGGTTCCCACGGTACACTTTAGATGTAAAGAACTAACCCCAGGTAAAAACTAACCAAGCATTGTAGGTTTACAAAGGCAGGTAGTCCTCAACTGACAAGAGTTCGCTTAGTGACCATTCAAAGTTGCCACGGCACTGAAAAATGTGACTTACGGAACATTTTTCACAGTTCCTGTCAACCCTGACACTGACCTGAGCGAAGCTAATTTTACAGCTTCAGCGTAGCCACACCGGAGCTGAGGGATCGGGAGGCGGGATTTGAGATAGAGGGGATTCTGTAGCCAAAACAAAACATTTTCTCTTGGGAACCAAGGACATTCTCCCATCTGGTCAGAGGAAGGTGGAGCGATGCTACACAGCTGCCAGTCCGCACCATGATTGGGCCATGTGACTGATTGTTTGGAGAAAGTAGAAAAACTTTTACTTTTCATTAGGTGGAAAACCGCGGGAGGCTTCAGAGTCGGTTTTCAACAAATATGTGCCAATATGATATTTCAAATAAAGCTATTCTTTGAGGAATCGACCTGCCTCGGAGTTTTGCTTGCTATGGATCTATTACTTGGAACCCTAACAGTTACGGCCGTTGCAGCTTTCCCACGATCATGTGATCAAAATCCAGACACTTGGCCACTGGTTCCTATTTATGACAGTTGCGGGGTCCAAAGGTCATGTGACCCCTTTTGCAACCTTGCGACAAGCAAAGCCCATGGGAAAACCCTATTCACGTAACAGCCACGTGACTTAACTTATCAACTGCAGCAATTCATTTAGTTGTGGCAAGAAAAGTCACAAAACGGAGCAAAACCCACTTAACAAAACCAGATGGGAAGGTCACAAATTGGCAGTCACGTGACCCCGGGATGCTGCAATTGTTCTAAATGCTTGTTGGCCACCTAGCATCCAAATTTTAATCACATGACCATGGGGAATGCTGCAGTGGCCATGAGTGTGAGGAATGCTTGTAAGCAGTGGTGGGATTCAGGCAGTTTGCACCTATCCGGGAGAACCGGTTGTTAACTTTCTAAGCAGCTCGGAGAACCGGTTGTTGGAAGATATCTCCTTTTGTGTTTTTTCCCACTTTACAGGGCTAATCCTGTAAGGAAGGCAGGAAGGAAACAGGCTGGTGTTGTTTCTAGCCTAATCTTTATTGCCCTGTTTACAGAAACTGCCTCTCAGGTTAACCCTTATTACATTGCAACAGTTAAGGCGAAGCGCCCATTGACATGAGTGACATTGAGTTGGCCACGCCCATTCAGTCACATGACCACTGAGCCCCGCCCACCCAGCCAGTCATTAGGGCAGAGAATCGGTTGTTATATTATTTGAATCCCACCACCGGGTGTAAGTCACTTTTTAAAGAGCCGTGGTAGCTTTAGATGGTTGCTAAATGAACATCGAGGACTAACCGTAATTCCTACCAGATACTTGGAGAACAGGAAGTGAGTTGGGGATTGGAGAAGAGCGCAAAGGAGAAAGGGAAATGGTTTTCCCACTTTGTGGAGATTACAGCTTTCCGAAATGGAAGGAAGATAATGCAGTCTTGGAGAAGAACTCAAGACTACTTCTTTGGCCCATGTAGGGTTCTTTTTTTAAAAAAAGCAAGCCAGAGATCTGGCTACAGCTGTCTGGACACAGATGCTGTGACAGGGTTCAACGCAGGCCAAAGCCTAAATAATAATCACAATCAAAAGTAACACCCAAAGATACCTTGGCAGTTCTGAACACGCCCACATTCCTTGAGCGTCCTTCAGGATGCTTCTGAACTACCAAGGATCAACAGTGCAAACTGCCTTTGCTCGCCTCTGGCTAATCTGAGACGCAATGAACAGCAGTGATAGCAATTTCCTCTGCTAGAGGATTCTTTCTGCCTTAAAAGGCTAAACTTGTCATTAACACGATCTTAACAACGATGACATCCTCATCCCTGGGAGAAATCCTGGGAATTTCAATTTGCTGGGCGTGCCAAGACTTCTATTAGAAGTCCCAAATCTGCTCACAGGATAATGCTTCCTTGGATTCTCCAGGTTACATGAAACTGGACTCAACCCAATTTCATGTTGAATGAAATACATAGGCAATGCCTTCTACAAATGTGTGTGGTGAAAAGAGATTTTCCCCAGCAGTCGTTTAGCCCAGGGGTCTCCAACCTAGGCAAATTTAAGACTTGTGGACTTCAACTCCCAGAGTTCCTCAGCCAACTGGCTGAGGAACTCTGGGAGTTGAAGTCCACAAGTCATAAAGTTGGCAAGGTTGGAGATCCCTGCTTTAGACAGTGACATGCTTGAGTGATTCTTAAGAAACCCCACAAACCCCCTCTTAGGGATCCATCAGTGACTGGATTCAATGGGGGTGTTAGTCTAAAATGGGTTCCATCTTATATCTACTTCTAAGCCCAATTGAATACAACAGGCCTCCCCCCCCGCTCAAATACTCATATGTAGAACTGCATTGTCAGTTTTGCCATAAGTAATCTCTCAAGCTGGATCTCCTACAATACGATCCAAGTCATCAACGAACCAATGTGGTTCAAGTCAAAAAAGGTTCAACAAACCAATATGATTCAAGAATAATAGCGACGATAAAAGATTCAAGTGTTCTACGAACCAATATGGTTCGAGTTAAAAATCCATTTCATGGAAATGATTAAAGCGTAGTGGATAAGGAATATGGAGGGCTCCTAATGGTACAGAATGTCAAGAGGACCAAGTGAGGGATGCAGAATTCAGATCAACTTTCCTTCAAATATGTGATGGATTCCAACCTGAAACGACCCAGAGGGTGCCAGGTGGCAGAAGATTGACCCAGATGCTCAGATCACCATTCTTGTTGGTGACATGGAACCTCATGGAATTGTGTGGTGTGGGTTTGCATCTGGGATGCCATTGGCCTGTGGTGGAAGCAGTGGTGGTGGTGGAGATAAATCCAGCCTCTCCACTGATGGTTTATGGTTACAGTGGGTCATCTCTGCCACTGACTCACGGCACCAGCTTCTACTAGGAGAAGAAGATGCTTTTGTGTGTGTTTAAAGCTTTGAGGTTCAACTTGGTGTCCCAACCCTTATCCAATAACTTAATTAAATATAGCAAGCAGAAGACAACACAGTCCATCGGGGGTGGGGAGAACAGAGAAGGAGAAGAAAGAAACAAAGACATTCACGCTTCCACACTCTTCGAGGTAGAGAAAGAGACAGGTTGGTCATCTCCTTCTCTCCAGGATGGCTGGGTCAGGTGAAGGATGGGGGATACACCAACCCAGGGCCTGAGCGACGGCTTCGTAGTAGAAGACGCAGCTAGAGAGAAGACAAGAGTTCATCAAAGCTTGCAACATTGCTCTTCAACCTTTGGCCTGTTCCCAGCCCTACCTGGATCATTCCAAAGCCCAACTCACCTGCTCGGCTGCTGGTCCTGAAGTCAACAGGTGAACGGGCTGCTCGTTCTCTGGGTTCCGGGCGGTGGGATCGGCCCAGTGGTCTAGCAAGAGGCGGACAATCTGTTCTTGATAAGGATGGCCATGTAGACCAGCTGCCATGTGCAGAGCGGTGTTGCCATGGGCCTGAGGATAGAGAAAGGCCCTTGATGGTAAGGCTACGCTCAGCTTATTGTCTTCTTATCAAGAGAGGCATTCACTGGAAAGGCCAATGCACGGAGGCTCTCGGGGGATGAACCTGAAATCTGCATACCACACCTTCTTTAGGTAGAAAAGGCTCTCCAACCCCGTCTCAGTTCCATATACAAAATTAATGTTGTGGCTCTTAAGGTACAGCAAGATGAGAAATTCATTCATGCATCTCCAATACGACTGCCAAGCCACCCACTCAGTTCTCATCTGTTTGACTTCTGCACCACATGTTGTTGAGATAGGCTTCCCCCCCTCTTGCAGCTGAGCAGGAAAATGGTTTTTAAAAGAAGAAGTACCTTGTCTAAGACACCATGCCTCAGCAGTCATTCTCTCTCTCTCTCTCTCTTCCTCCCTCCCCCTCTCGCTCTCCTCCTCCTCCCTCTCCCTCTTCTCTCAGTTTCCCTTTTCCCAAATGCCTTCCAGATATTCTTTGCCTGCTGCTTCCAAGATCTGCAGCATTGACAGTTGCTAACTGTAACCAACGGCAGTTATACGGGCAACCCTCAATTTACAACTATTCATCAGCATCTGTTCAAAGTTTCAACACTGGGGGAAAAAAAAGGACTTACAATGTGTACAACGTGTTGCTTACCTGTGTTTACAATGGTTGCAGTGTCCCGGGGTCATGTGTGATCACCATTTGTGACTTCCCACAAACTTAATGGGGGGAAGCCAGATTTGCTTAACAACTACATGATTTACTTGGTTCCACCACAAATCCGCGAAGCCCTTATCCGCGGAGACATAAGCGCGAAGACTAATTCGCGCCGTTCGAAGCGCTAAGGAAAAACGCGACTCTACCGCGATGACATAATCGCGGAGGGCAAATCCACGCATTCCCAAGCACTCAGCATCCTAACCCTAACCCTAACCCTAACCCTAACCCTAACCCTAAACCTAACCCTAAACCTAACCCTAAACCTAACCCTAAACCTAACTCTAAACCTAAACCTAACCCTAACCTAACCTAACCCTAACCCTAAAACAAACCCCTAAACCTAATCCTAACCCTTACCTTAATATAAATCCGCTTTCTGCCGCCGCGCTGTTTTAAAGCGCCCTTCTGTGCCGCGCTGTTGTCGCGGCGGTGATGACGTGCGGTGATGACATCGCGGCTTTAGCGACGCGATTTTATCACTGCTATTTTGACAAGCGCGGTTTTGTCGTGCCACGGATTTACTTAACAACCATGGCAAAAGCAAAGTTATAAAGTTGCGTGCAACTCATTGAACAACTGCCTTGCTCAGTAACAGAAATTCTGGTCCCAAGTGTGGCCGTTAACCGAGGACTACCTGTAGTCCAAAGGACAGGCTGGACGCTGTAAGAAAACACCCCTTCCCACCCCCTCTTCACTGTAGGCAAGGGTTGCGAATGGGGGAATCCTAATTGCTATTAACAATTTTCTTGTTTTATAATGTAGCAAAGAAAATGCAAAAGTAAATAAAAGGAAAGATAGGGAAGGAAAAAGGGAAGAGAAAAGTGGGGGAAAGAAAAGGGCAAAGCGAAAGAGAAGGCCTCGACTTCCGACGGCAGTAGAACAAGGCATTACCTAAAGCTATTATGCCACAGTAAAAAGTTGAGGTTGGATGTTAATGCCTAGTTAATGCGTACCTTAATGTTTACAAAATTCTGACGTTCTTGTCCAGGCAGTTTGAGGAGGAATTGGACCAAAGGCAGGTTTGCAGCCTGAACAGCTAAATGCAGGATGGTTTTACTGCTCTTCAAGTCCTAGCCAAAGTCAAAGAAAGGCAAAGGTCAGTCAGCCAGGCATTGGTGGGTCTAGGGCAGGGGTCAGCAACCTGCGGCTCTGGAGCCACATGTGGCTTTTTCATCCCTCTGCTGTGGCTCCCTGTCACTCAAAATATGTGTCGCAACCGCCAATGTGCCGGCATGCGATTTATTGAGCTTTTTGACCCCTGGTAGGCCAACCATGGATAAATCCAAGAAATGTTTTAGAAGAAAAGAGAACATTTAATTCAACTACATGTGCTAGTTTTGTGGCCACTCAGGAAATAGTCAGGGACCGGAAGGGTTTTGTGGCTCCCGGTGTTTTTTCTGTGGGAAACGGGTCCAAATGGCTCTTTGAGTGTTTAACGTTCCCCGGTCTAGGGAATTTTCCAGTTTGGTCTAAGGCAGGGGTCTCCAACCTTGGCAACTGGTGGCTTCAACTCCCAGAATCCTCCAGCCAGCAAAGCCAAGGTTGACGTTTGCCAGATTTAAAGTTTCCAAGGTTGAAGACCCCTGGTCTAAAGGGGTCCCTTCTTTAGATGGAACTGTGTATTATTTCCAAGTCAGAACGAAGTCAGCTCTGTCGCACTGGTGCCCACCTTCGGATGGGGGGGGGGCTGGTCTTTTGCCTTCCCATCTTTCCTTGTGGCGCTATTGCAGGGGTGTCAAACTGAGGGCCCAGGGTCTGGATCTGGCCTGTGGGGCCACCCTGGAAACAGCGAAGGACTGGCCCGCAGTGCCAGCAAAAACAGCGCTTGGGAGGGACGCACGCCCTCGACGTGAGTGACATTGAGCTGGCCACACCCACCCTGGCCACACCTACTCTGTGTCTCCGAAGTCAAACATAACCCTGATGCGGCCCTCAATGAAATCGCATTCGACACCCCTGTGCTATTGTAACTGCTCTTTCCGGGAAAGTCAGGAATCCTCCTATTTTGCCACGATAGGAATCCTTACCTAACCACTTACCTGGCTCTTGTAATCAGCACCAAGTTGCAAAAGCTGCTGAATACACAGCAGTAAGTTCTGCAGGAGGTGTTGGGACAAGGGCTCCATGTTTTGTGTCTGGAAGGCAGCATTGTGAGCCATGACAGCACAGTGCAAAGGAGTGAGACCTGTACAAACACCGTAGAAAAGGAGTCAGACCAGGGGTGGGTTTCAAAATTTTTACAACCTATTCTGTAGGTGTGGCCTGTTTTGTGGGAGTGGCTTGGTGGTCATGTGACTGGGTGGGTGTGGCTTGGTGGGCGTGTGACTGGGTGGGCATGGCCAACTTGGAAAATGTGGTGAAACTCACTTAACGTTCTTGCTTAGCAACCAAAATTTTGGGCTCAATTGTGGTCATAAGTTCTTTTTCCTTTTCTTTCTTTCTTTCTTTCTTTCTTTCTTTCTTTCTTTCTTTCTTTCTTTCTTTCTTTCTTTCTTTCTTTCTTCTTTCTTTCTCTTTCTCTCTCACATACACACACTCTTTCTTTCCTTCCTTCCTTTTGTCTCTCTCTCTCTCTTTCTTTCTTTCTTTCTTTCTTTCTTTCTTTCTTTCTTTCTTTCTTCTCTCTCTCCCACTTCCCTTTTCTTTCTTTTTTCTTTCTCTTTCCATCTTTGTCTCTCTCTTTTTTTCTCACTCTCCCTCCATTCCTTCCTTCCTTCTTTCTTTTCTTGTGTGTATCTCTTCCTTTCCTGTGTGTATCTTTCCTCCTTCCTTCCTTCCTTCCTTCCTTCCTTCCTTCCTTCCTTCCTTTCTTCCTTCCTTCCTTCCAGAACAGGTTTCAAAAGGTACGCTAAATTTCACGAACCGGTTCTGGCGTACTAGTGCGAACTGGGAGAAACCCACCCCTGAGTCAGATGGTGTGTCTGCATTGTGTGTGTGTGTGTGTGTGTGTGTGTTTTGACTCCTGATATCTTGATTCGGGACTAGCCCCTACAGTTTTCTTGGCAAGATTTTGGAAGTGGCCTCGTTCCTAGGGCTGGGAGAAAGGGACTGGGCCAATGTGGGACTAGAATTCACAGTCTCCTGGTGAGTGGCCTGAAATCATCCAGCTAGTGTTCATGCCTATTGCCTATGGTAGGACTAGAACTCACTCTCTCCTGGTGATTGGCTTAGTCACCTGGCTGGTGTTCATGCCTATTGCCTAAGGTGGGGCTAGAACTCACAGTCTCCTGGTGATCAGCCTAAAGTCATCCAGTTGGTATTCATGCCTACTGCTTAGGGCGGGACTATAACTCACAGTCTCCTGGTGATTGGCCCAAAGGTATCTAGCCAGCTTTCATGCCTAAGGCAGAACTAGAACACACATTCTGCTGGTTTCTAGTACCTTAACTACTACACCAACGTGACTCTTAAATATACTCCAGAGGAAGATGGTTGTGAGAAAAATCACAAACTTTTATCATCTTATTGTTATGGTTGGTTCCCAGAGAGCTACTGTTCTGACCGAAGCTTCCCGAGAGCATGAAGCAAACTCCTGGTCCCGACAAAACCCCCTTATATTAATTCACTGTGAATTCTGCTCATTCACATCTAGCAAAGTCTTTCGAGGGAGGATTTACAGTCACGGACCTTATCTGGCTTGGAGAGCTGCCAGCCCAATATCTGCAAAACCTGGCAAGGAGTCTCGGAGAGTCAGGAACCAATTAAGCGAACTAATGGTCTCCTGCAAACTCCACTCCCCTTTCGCTCCTCTTTTAATTCCTCTGGAAGGGTCCACTCATCGTCCACCTGTGGCCTTTCTCCCAAGTTGACCCCTGTTGTTTAGCTATTCCCTTCATCTGGCAACTCTGTGCATGTGAACCCAGGGAACAGGCTCCAGCTGTTTGTCTGCCTCACTGATGTCTGACTCTGAAGGCAGCTGAAAACTGACCTGTGGCTCTGGCCCCCTCTCTGCCTCCGACACAGAGCCCTCCTCAGAGCCTTCCCCAGACTCCAGGAGTGGCCCATCTTCCTCCCCAACCTCCTCACTGTCTGAATCTGCTTCCAGCTCTGCTGGCGGGCCACAACAGCTGTGGATTCAGGCAGCTGTTATGTACACAGCCAATTGCAAGCATCTGTATTATCTGTGAAGAGATTTGTGCCCTCCCTGGATCAGAAGAAGACTGTTAGAAGGGCAATCAGAAAGCTCTCTGCCCTAACATCCAGGAGGGGAGAGGATGGCTTTAAACTGTGAAATGGTTCAGTGGCTGGAAGTTTTGTAACCCTGACTTCTTCTCAATGAATCTTGCTAACGGAAAAATAAAATAGTGTGAATGCTTGGAGGGGAAAAAAAAAATCACTTTTGGTTCAGGCAGTTGCCCAAGAACCTGACACTTACCTTCAAAATTTCTGGCTTCCACGTTGACAGGAGCCCCAGTCATCATGACAGCCTAGAAAAGAAGCCGGGGGTGGGGGGAAATAATAAAGCCGATGTGTGTTTTGGAAAAGATTTGTTTGAGTCATGAGATTTTCCATGCTGGCTCAGGATATCTAGGAAACGTAGTTCCAGTACATCAGGAGCTCCTGGAGGTCAAGCTATGCAAAGCTTTCATGGGGTCACTTTGAAGGAGATTCAACCCAGTCATCACGTCAAAAGAGATGTGCTAAATCAAGCAGGAGGGCATTTTCACTAGCCAGGTTAGAACTGCCCTGCCAGTTTAACAAGTAAGCTAAAAGTTCCCTTCGCACATTTGTGCTAGTCGTTCCTGACTCTAGGGGGCGGTGCTCATCTCCATTTCAAAGCCGAAGAGCCAGCACTGTCCAAAGACGTCTCTGTGGTCATGTGGCCGGCATGACTCAACACCAAAGACGCATGGAACGCTGTTACCTTCCCATCAAAGGTGGTTGGTATTTTTCTACTTGCATTTTTTACGTGCTTTCAAACTGCTAGGTTGGCAGAAGCTGGGACAAGTAACGGGAGCTCACTCCATTACGCGGTGCTAGGGATTCAAACCGCTGAACTGCTGACCTTTCTGATTGACAAGCTCAGCGTCTTAGCCACTGAGCCACCTCAGGTAGTCCTTGACTTATAACCATTTGCTTAGCAAGCAGAAATCACAAAAGCACTGAATTTTTTGGGGACTTAGGACCAGTCCTTGCATTTATGACCAACGCAGCATCCATCCAGTCCCATGATCAAAATGTAGGTGCTTGGCCATCAACATACATTTGTGGTGGCAATGTCCCAGGATCTGGTGGTTGTCATTTATGGTGGCTTTCCCAGCCAGTTTCCAACAAGCAAAATTCAACAGAGGAGCCTAGATTTGCTGAATGGCCACGTGATTTACTTAATGATGGCATCGGATTTGTTTAACAACCATGGTCAAAAAGATCGTAAAACGGGGCATGACTCACTTAGCAACCACCTTGCTTAACTATGGAAATTAGCAATAGCAATAGCAATTAGACTTATATACCGCTTCATAGGGCTTTCAGCCCTCTCTAAGCGGTTTACAGAGTCAGCCTATTGCCCCCAACAACAATCTGGGTCCTCATTTTACCCACCTCGGAAGGATGGAAGGCTGATTCAACCCTGAGCCGGTGAGATTTGAACAGCCGAACTGCAGAACTGCAGTCAGCTGAAGTAGCCTGCAGTGCTGCATTTAACCACTGCGCCACCTCGGCTCTTTTAAATTCTAGTCCCCGTTGTCGTAATTCAAAGGCTACCTATACTTTTGCTGGCTTATCAGTGGCTTTCTAAGCATATCCCCAAACTGCATGGATTAGCAATCTAACCCTACTTTTGTGCTTCTCTGATGCTTTGCTCAGGGCATTGAGACAGGTAGTTTTCATCTCTGCTAAAGAAGTACAGGTAGTCCTCATCGAGTGACGGTTCAAAGTTACAACGGGACTGAAAAAAGTGACGTCGCGACCATTTTTCACAGTTATGACCTTTGCAGCATCCCCCATGATTATGTGATTAAAACTCAGGCGCTACTTTTCCCAAGGCTGTTCGGGGGTGGGGGTGGGTGGGGAATAGGCCAGTCTCACCTCAATGACACTGGGCAGCCCGTAGGTGGCGCCAAGGTGCAACACAGTCTGCCCCTTTTGGTCCATGGCATTGACGTCTGCTCCCAGCAAAATCAGGTCCTTCACGATGTTAGGTTGATTGGCTGCAGCCGCCACTAATAATGGAGTCTGGGTGCAAAGGGGGAAAAAAAAAAATTGAACCGAAGAAGCTTCTTGGATGAGAAGCGAAACGTTTTCAAAGGGAAGGAAAAAAAAAAGCAAGAAAGTCCAGTTGCCTTTTGGAAAAGCATCCTTGGGACAACCTTGACCTGGATGGCTGAGAATCTGGCTCTTTAGAGAATTGATTGAGGGCACAATCTTAATAGATGGTTCGTATAAGGCAGCCAGTTCATTAGGGAGGCAGGAATGGATGGGAGGAATGACACACTATCATAAGCTTTTGTCACTCAGCATCAGTCCAGCTCAGGGATTCTCAATTTGAAGATGTATGGACTTCAAGTGGACTTCAAAAGTTTCAGTAACGGGTTCTCTGCCTGGTGGCTGGGTGGGTGTGGCCAGGTCGGTATGGCCTAGTCAGCCTCCTGCACCATGGCGATGTGTGTGTGTGTCTGTGTGTGTGTGTTTTCTTGCCTTCCCCAGGCTCCGGGGGCTTTGCTTGAGCCTCCCTCAGGCTCTGGAAGCCTTCTGCAGGCTGGAAATGGGCCCATTTCCTGCCTTCCTGAGCTTCCAGGAGGCATGTTTTTCCCCCTCTCTGAGCCTCTGTGTGCGCCCTGCACTTACCTCACATCCAAAATGGGTCGCGTGAAGACTCCTGGGTAGGGAGGGGTGGGCGTGGCCAGCCAGGGGTGGCATTTTGGAGGGTTCGCTGAATTGGGCAGAATCCTAGCTAGAGGATTCTAGAGCAGCCCACCCCTGCTTCAGCTCCCCAAATTCAACTCCCCTCAGCCCCCTCAACTCCCCCCAAAATAAATTCTGGAGAATTCTGAGAATTGAAGTCTGCACATCTTAGAGCTTCCGAAGTAGAGAAACGTGGGTTGCTACCTTGTACAGCTGATAGTTGGAAGGGAGCTCTAGGCACAGTGTCATTTGGGAGGATGACCATTGCTTCTGGCTGCTGCCCTGATCTGCCTATTCTAGATCCAAAACTGTGATTGTTGTAAGAAAAATAAATAAAAATAGGCCCAACTCTAATATTTGCATCTAGTGGGAACATATGTCCAAATCTGCTTCCGAGTGGCATTTTTGTTTATATTGTAATCTCAGATTCTTGAAGGACAGATGCCGATGCTTTCCCATTCCAGTATAACATAGAGCAGCAGATGATGCAGGACAAGCCACAGGGGTGATGGCAAGAGACTGCTTTCAGGCAAGATACCTGTAGCAATACCTGTGCAGGGAGAGAACCTGTGCAGCTAATCCAGGGACCTTTAAACTTGGCAACTTTAACACTTGTGGACTTCAACTCCCAGAATTCTCCAGCCAGCATGGGAATGTTAAGACTTGTGGACTTCAACTCCCAGAATTCCCCAGCCAGCATGGGAACTTTAAGACTTGTGGACTTCAACTCCCAGAATTCCCCAGCCAGCAATGGAACGTTAAGACTTGTGGACTTCAACTCCCAGAATTCCTCAGCCAGCATGGGAACCTTAAGACTTGTGGACTTCAACTCCCAGAATTCCCCAGCCAGCATGGGAACTTTAAGACTTGTGGACTTCAACTCCCACAATTCCCCAGCCAGCAATGGAATGTTAAGACTTGTGGACTTCAACTCCCACAATTCCCCAGCCAGCATGGGAACTTTAAGATTTGTAGACTTCAGCTCCCAGAATTCCCCAGCCACCAGAGGAACTTCAAGACTTGTAGACTTCAGCTCCCAGAATTCCTCAGCCAGCATGGCTAGTTGGGGGATTCTGGAAGTTTATGTCCAGAAATCTAAAAGTTGCCATGTTTGGAGACCCCTGTCACAGAACACACTCACCTTCCCCCTGTGTTCTTTGATATCCAACTGTCCACAATCTCGGAGCATTTCAGCGGCAGCATATGAAAATGGGCGGAGTCCTTGAGCCACAAAGAGATGGAGCAACCTAGAGAAAAAAAAGGGCTCAGAATGATCCAAAGTCCACTATACAGTTTGGATAGCCACTTCCCATGTCAACATCCTTACCCACACTTTTTTTTTTAAAGCACTCTGACTTCAGAAACTTTTGTGAGTTTACAACAAGCACTGAGGATTCTCCCTTCGCCTCCCCCCCAACCTTTTAAGCAACTTGTTCTCCCATTTGCAAACTCGCTGGCTGCATGTCTTATTTTATAATTTGAATTTTGAAGGGTGGCCAAGTTTCAGTCTATTTCCAGATAAAGGATCCCAGGAAGGAAAACCAAGGTCGCTCTTGAATTCATAAAGCCAATTGTGTAGGGGAGGACATCCCTTACCTGATCCTAGCTTTCTCAGACATAGTAAGGTGTTGTGGCCCAGCAGGAACCATTGGAGCTGCCACCAGACTCCGACAGCCCTGAGTCGGCCCTGGAGGATGTGGAAGACCCTGGACAGGGTTCCGACTTCGAGCAGGGCGCAGAGAGACTGGTTGGCCACCAGGTGGCGCCTGAGCCTTGGATCAGTGGGGAGGAGACAAGGAGAGTGATCCAGAAACCAACAGTGAGTTGTTCTGGGATGCACGCCGTCGAAGAACTACTCGGCGTCAAGAACAACTACGTAATTACAGGAGGTAATTACGCTCAACTGATGGTCATTAGGCTCCTCTCCAGACTATAAAAAAGACTGCTTGTGCCACGCCCTTCTTGCAGAAGTCAACGCTTTGACTAAAGAGAAACAAACTTGGCAGGCTGGATTGCTGCCAGAGTTTGTCTGAATTGCTGCCAAGGTTTGTCGGCCTTGCTGCCAAGGTCCTTATCTGTTTGTTTACTTGGCTTTCAGCCACCGAGAATCTGGTCTTGTGATTAAAGGACATTCTCATTAAGCGTGTCTCGGCTTTCGTTACTGGACGGAGGAGGGGGTCAGAACAGTAAGGTATCTACTACATTTTCATTTATAGTATCCTAATCGGTACCTTGTGCAACACCTATAGTGGTGTCTAAAGGTGAAGGAAGCAAGGATGACTTGCAAAGACAGAAAGCTATAGATTCTAATGAACGGTATCGGCATACATTGGACTTAGTTATGTATCTTTTTTCCCCTTTTTTCTCACGTCATTCATTGACAGAATTTTGCTTGCTGCTCCTCTGTGTTTCCTTGACCTTGGCAACTTGACGATGTGGCCTTCAACTCCCTGAATCCCCCACACAGCATGAACTCCACCCATCTTCAAGTTGTCAAGATTGAGAAATGCTGCCTTTTGCCTTTTCTCGGTGGGTATAACATTACTTACCTGAAATGGAATAGCGTGTGGGATATGATTATCTATTATTAGGGATTAGCACAGTAGATATGCATACGGCTGCAAAGGAATTATCACAAGGGCATCTACACAGATTTAACATATAAAAATGCAAACTGTAAATCTACTGGTTGCCTTTGTTGCGTGGCAATACTTTGCGGGCCACCCAATTGCCATGCTTTCCCCCCCTATCAGATTGACTCTAAGTGGCAAGAAAACGGCACAGCTGCCACCGTTTAATCCTGTTTTACGCTGCAACCATGGATGTTTTCCCAGTGTGATGCATTCCAGATGTGATACGACTATACAACACTTGGCATTTCTAGCCAGTAAGGTCTTTGGCTTTCCAAGCTGGAAATTGTAGGCTTCACCTTTCTGGAAAGCAGCAAATTGGGAACAGATTCCAGTCCTTTTCCCAGTTGGTTCCTATGTAGCCTGCTTGTTATCATCATCATTTTACGACCCCATAAACCCTTTGCTGGGTGGAGTCTGGGCAACTGAATAGAGCTAGCAGTTGAATGGCCAGATGCCCTTCCTGGTCGCCAGTGTGGAGTTTTGTTCAGCAGATATATTCTCATTGGGCCCAGAGAGGGGTTGGGGTTGCCCTTAAAGTGCATCCGGCGACTGCAGTTAGTCCAGAATGCAGCCGCGCGAGTGATAGTGGGCACACCGCGGTTCGCCCACGTTACACCCATCCTCCGCGAGCTGCACTGGCTACCTGTCGATCTCCGGGTGCGCTTCAGGGTATTGATGACCACCTTTAAAGCACTCCATGGTAGTGGATCTGGGTACTTGAGAGACCGCCTTCTGCCGATCACCTCCCTCCGACCGATTAGATCGCATAGACTGGGCCTCCTCCGAACTCCATCCGCCAGTCAATGTCGACTGGCGACTACACGGAGGAGAGCCTTTTCTGTTGCAGCTCCGACCCTGTGGAACGACCTCCCCGTCGAGATCCGTACCCTCACCACCATCCAGACCTTCCGCACAGCCCTCAAGACCTGGCTCTCCCATCAGGCTGGGGATAGGTTCCCAATTTACCCGCCCGAGTGTTGACTGTTGAATGCAAGTTGTGTTTTATTATTTTCTTTCTTTTGTTCACATATTGTTTGTCCTTGATATTGCACCCCCTTCCCTGTGATTGTAAGCCGCCCTGAGTCCCCTCAGGGAAAAGGGCGGCCTATAAATCTTAATAAAATGACTAAAAAAAAAATGACTAAAGAGAGAGAGAAATATCTGCCTCTACCTGGGATCGAACTCACAGCCTGCTGATTGTGTGGCGAGAGCGCCACTTCTGGGCCACTGCACCATTCTATGTAGCCTTCTTGTTATCTGCTTCCCAAAACCTTTCATTCTTTTCCCACCTCCGTCCCAAAGAAGAACACGGAATGAGTTTCTCAGTGGGATGGTGCCCCAGGTGTACCCTTACGTGTCGCCATCTTCATCCTGCTGCAAAAGGCGAGAGAGAGCTACATTCTGGATCTGTGCCCGAGCTTGAGTCAGTTCCCCCGGATCTACATCCACAGATAAGTCTACATAACTCCCAGGAAGGAGGAGGCAAGCGTTGTTTTGTTCCTGTCCCAGCCAGGAGGTCTCCGAGCTTGGATAAAGATGGACAGCTTCGGTGGCAACCTTCTGGATGGAAATTTAAAAAAAAATAGGTAAACAGGTGTTGGAGTGAAGCTGATCTAAAGATGGATGTTTCCGCCTTCTGCACCTCTGCCCATGGTCCTTGCTAACCTTTCATGCCTAAGACAGGATTAGAACTCAGGAATGAAGGTGAATATACCTGTCCCTGGATAATGTTGCGGGATCAGAGGTGGGATTCAGCCGGTTCTCTCCAGTTCTAGCAAATCAGTAGCGGTGGCGGCTGCGGGAAGCTCCACTCATCCGCCCTGACGTAACGAGGGAGTACTGTGCATGCACAGATGTGGCACGGTGCGCTCACATTTGCGAACCAGTAGGGAAGGTAAGTGAATCCCACCACTGTGCAGGATCCAAGCTACGTCGGTCATTGAGACCAGAAATTTTGTCTTCTGAGATGTTGGAATCGTGCTGGAGCCCATCTTCAGAAAACTTCTCTCCGGCACGAGTCTGAAAGCTTGAAAGACAAAACCTCTGGTCCCAATGACCGACCCAGATTGGATCCTTCAGGATTAGAACTCACAATCTCCTGTATTCTAGGCCAGCATCTTAACCACTACACCAAACTGTTTCTTAGGGATGTGTTGTTCGCGCCATCATGGTTCTAGTCTGATCAGCCTCCCTTTGCCTGTTAAATATTTCACAACTGATTCCATAGGGTATGTTTTTTTTCCCCCCTCAAGTTCCCGGGTGAGCATTCAGGAAAGGGAATGAATGGATGCCTGGCTCAATTTTTACAGTTCCAAACCAGCACCACATTTCCTCCTACAGACAGTAGTTCAGCTCATCTGGATAGCACCTGGATAGGGAAAATGAGCCCAGACTTCTCTACTTTGCAAATACATCTGGGCACTTTAAAAAAAAAAAGAAATATATAACATACTGCTTTCTCATCATCCTTTCCAAAGAAAAGATGTGAATTGCACTTTGGAAAGGCTCCCGGCACGCGTTGAGAGATCACATCTGCACACAATTCTCAGGATACTCTTTTTGAGGAGCAAGTGGCTTTTTTACAGCCAGCTTGAGACATTGATATGGATCCCCTGCTAAATACCCCCAGGGAGCTCATTCTGTCCCACTTCCATCCCCCTTCATCTCACCTCGTAATTTACCGCTGATGTTATCTTGGAAGGATAGGCTTCCTTGGGACCTCCAGGATCTGCTGCTCCATAAATATTGGTTTCTAAGGGAGGGCAGGGGCTCATCACATCGTACTGGCTCCCTGGAGGCTGGAGATGGAAATCGTTGCCAGGGTCCACACACGGGTAGTGAAAATCTGGAGAGAAAGCTCCTTGGCTGGAGGCATCTGGTTGCCAGGCGGGAAAGGCAGCAATTGGATACTGAGGAACGGTAGACTGTTCTAGAGGAGAAACCCCTTTTTCTATTGTTCCATGGGGCTCTAAGGAAAGAAATTTGGGGAAGTTCCAATCAGTGCATAAAGTTGATTTCTTTGGAAAAGCAGAAAATGCTTAGATCGCTGTATTCAGGCCTACACTGATGACCTTAGTTATCTACTGAAGCTGTCTAAAGGTGAAGAATTGTCATACATACAAACCCACCATCCTAGGGCCCAACGTTTGGGAAGCCAGGCTCTGCCTGTCACAAGCCAGGACAAAGGGTGAGTGATGGAGGAGTAACACCTCCTTGAAAAACCTTGGTCCAGCTGGCCCGGCTGGTAGCACCTCATAGGGGCCCCTTTCCAGGGTTATAGGAGAAGACAGTCAACGGTTTTGAAGGCAGAAGAGGACTCTACGCCCCAACGGCAGATAAAGCTGAAGATCCATCTTCTAGGACTGGGATGGCGAACCTTTGGCACACATGCCACAGGTGGCACACGGAGCCATTTGTCAGGGCACGCAAGGCCAGCAGAGTTCAGCCTTTTTAAAGCCATTTTTCGCCCTCCCCAGGCTCCAGAGGCTTTCTAGGAGCCTGGGGAGGGCGAAAACAGGCCCTCCAGAGGCTTCAGGAGCTTCCCTGAAGCCTACGGAGCACAAAAAAATGGCCCTATGGGAAAACCGGAAATTCAGGAATAGACCCAGGAAGATGTGATTTTCAGTGCCATTGTAACTTGGAACTGTCAGGCCTGCAACCATATTTTCCTTTGTATCCTTGGCCTGCCACACTTTCTATTATTCTACTATGCATTTTCTATTGTGGGAAAATGGGAGGGGGGATTGCACGGAGTTAGATGCTATGTAACCATAACAAAATTCTTTCTAGAAAGCCAAGGTCATCCTTTGTCTTTGCACCTCTGCACCTGACTGGAACTGGATGGGTGGAACTGTCAACCTGGCAGTGGAATATTGGACCGTGTGATGGACTGGTGGGTGTGGGGGCAAGATCCTGAACTTTCAACTGGGTGGGGAAAACCGGGAATCTTTCAGATTTGGGTTTTCCCAGATGTGCCAATATGGCTCTCTTAATAAATTGGAACCTTGAGGAATGCTTTGCCTGGGACTCTGATTTAATTTTGGATGCTATTTGGAACCCTGACAGGAACAGTCACTGAATGAATGGTTGTAAGTTGGGAACCACCTGTAGTTGGCAGTGCCATTTTGAGAATGGAGCAATAATTCTGTAACGGTAAGAACTAGGAAATGGATTAGATGGATTAAATAGATCGAGATTGAGAGATAAAGAGATAGATAATGAGTTCAATCTGAAACTGCTTGGAAGTTTATTAAGTGATCTAAGCCCAAAATAAATTAGTGTTGCTGCAATTTAAGTGGAAAACCCTTAAGTACCTCAAATGCTTTGCATAATCTGTTAACCTCCAGATGCACTGGGAAATCTCTGCTCTGTTAGAATTGCTGGAGTTGTTAAGATGCCAGCTGGAGGGCACCATGTTTAGAGAAGCTGATGGAAAGCTAAATTCACAAGAGCATTTGTGACAGAGATAAAGCAATTACATCCCCAGATGTCTGAGTCCACTCACCTGGCCAGCTGGCTTCTAAAGCTCCTGGAGGGATCTGAAATGGGAATAGAAAGAGAGAGAAAATAATCAATCCGAGAAAGGCAATAAGACCAGGTTGGATCAACCCTCTCTGTTCAAATGCATTTCAGGAAGAAGACAAACGAAGGCCCAAAATAGTTCAGTGATTCCACAAAGAGCCTAGAAAGAAACTGAGTTGTGTCGGTGATGAATCTCAGTCATCCAGGCAAGGGTGCCTTAAAGGTGGAATGGAACAACTCACTGCAGCCAACGTACCATGGCTAATTCACCACAACCAACTTGCCACAGCCAACTTGCCATGGCCAACGTATCATGGCCAATTCACTACAACCAACTTGCCATGGCCAACTTGCCATGGCCAACTTGCCATGGCCAACGTACCATGGCCAATTAACTACAACCACCTGCTATGGCCAACTTGCCATGGCCAATGTACCATGGCCAATTCACTACAACCAACTTGCTACGGCCAACTTGCCATGATCAACTCACCATGGCCAACTTGCCACAGTCAACTTGCCATGACCAACTTGCCACAAGACAACCTCGCTGTGGGACAATTCAACAATTCAATTCAATTATTTAAAATAGTTTAAAACATATTTTGATTTTTGTCATTCGCATTTCACTTTGTCCCTCAATTCAGCATCCTTTCTTTAATGATTCTATTCCATTATTTCTTTGATATTAGTGTAACTCTTGTCCTGCGGTGAATTGGCCATGGTGAATTGTTCCCGTGGTGAGTTGGCTGCAGAGAGTTGGCCATGTTGAGTTGGCAGGCAAAGGCGCCTGAAGGTTGAATCATGGCAACGGGACAAAATTGGTCCAGTTGCCATGATTCAACTTTCAAATTGAGTTGTGCTTCAGAGAAGGGTGTGGCTATCTGCATGTAATATGGGTGTCCAGGTGCATTCAGCAGGTGACTCACCAGGGGTGCAGGGCTGTGGGTCAGAGCAGCTTGTTGTTGTCTTCGTTGCTCCAGTAACTTCCGCACAGTCTGAGGTGGTGGCCCTTTGCAGCCTGTAAGTAGACAGAGAGAATTGGGATATTAGAACTGTGGTACATGTGGGGATCATCCATAACTTTCCTTTGAGGTATATAGTCTTCAGGACAATTGCCCCAATATCAGACTATTAGCTATACAATTTGGGATGAACACTCTTTGAATGGTGTGGGAGTAGGAATGGATTTCCAGAGGGAAAATAATTGCAGCTGACTGGAACCAGGAGTACCATTCAGGTGACTCTGAGGACACACCTCCAAGTGCTACAAAGACCCTCTAAAATGATGTAAATGACCAGCTGTCTGCAAGAATATGCCGTATTTTTCGGAATATAAGACGCGGCGAAGTATTAGACGCACCTAGATTTTGGGGAGGAAAACAAGGGAAAAATATCTTCCTCTGCCTCTCAGCAATTTGCCTCCTTGCAACAAACAGTACAGATAATATACACTGTTTGTAATGTTATATTTCGGACTACACTTGTGCAGATGCTGTTAAAATTGATGTGCTTTCTGGAAGTATAGTTATTCTCTGCTATTTAAAAGAATAGCACTTTTTAAAACAATAGCAGGGGGCCTCTTCAGATCAAGCATCTATTTTCAGATCAAGCATCTATTCTTCATTTTGTTAAGCTGTCTAGAACAATAATAAAGCAGTTTTTAAAAAAATAAGTGAAATAGTTTGAACTTTCTATTGGCATTTATAGTTGTTAACTTAGCTCCTTGCAGCAAACAGCCTGATTAGCACAAGGGGAAAAAATCTGCCTCCCAGCAATTTGCCAGTGGAGCAAACAGCAAGTTTCACTTTCAATTTCTCCCAATCATCAGCTGTTTAAGGCTGCAGGGATTGATATAGCTTACTGAAGCCTCAGCAAGCCCCCGTTTGCTGCAAAGAGGTAAATTTCTGGGAGGCAAAGGCCAAAGAGTGGGTGGGGCCAATGGGTGGGTGGGACTACATTCAGTGTATAAGATGCACCCAAATTTTCACCCTCTTTTAGGAGGGAAAAAGGTGCATCTTATACTCCAAAAATACAGTAAATCCTGCCATTCCCCACTACCTGTCACAGCTGAAGAAGCTTCTTGGATGAGTTACTCTATAAGATTGATCTCAGAGAGTGATTGGCCCAAAATCACCCAGCCATCTCTCATGCCTAAAGCAAGACTAGAATTCACAGTCTCTTGGTGATTGGTCCAAAGTCACCCAGGTGGCCTTTATGCCTCAAGTGGGACTAGAACTCCCATCTCCTGGTTTCCAGGCCAGCGCCTTAACCTTTACTTTTATTGAGCATTTTAACAACAATAGTAAGAACTAGTACAAACTAAAATAGAATGAAAAAGAATAAAGGATGGAAGAAAAGAAAAATCTAAAGGTGCAGAAAGAAAATAGGTAGCAGTTGAGAAAAAGTAAAAAGATATTCAGAAGATGGCAGTCTTTTTCACAGCAATTATAGGTACAATTATGTTTTAACTTCTCTCTAAAGTTACATCATAACACTTGCCTTTCTATAATCTATAATCTCATCTACAATGCATCCTGTCTAATCATCAGAGTCATACAAGTTCACATTTTTCTTTCTTGCGCACAAAAAGCCCATAAGGAGTTTCCAATCACGGATAAACGTTATCTTTTCTCTGAACACGCCAGTCGATTTAGCCATTTCAGCAAGTTCTGTCATCTTCTTCACCAACCATGCCCTCTGCTATAGCCGTTGCCAAATCTTTCCATCTTTATGTGTTACCATAATCTTGCTTGCAGGTATCGTATCTAAAAAAACCAAAAACCAGCGTTCCGCATCTCTTCTCTAGCTGTTTCAATCCCAGGAGGAAAAGTTATGGTTTCAATTGAATGTTAAGCTTTAAAATCCTCTGAATCACTGTATGTGTTTAAGCCTTCAGCAAAAGATGCTTTAAGACTTCCGTGCTTCCAGCCCCTGAAAAGTGGTATCATCAGCATGTTTGAGGTTGCTCCTAGCAATTTCAATTCCGTTCCGATCGCTTCCATTCCAACTCTTTCTCATGATATATTCTGCAGATTAGTAAAAACAAGCAGCGTGACCATGTACAGTGTTAGGTAATACTCCATTCCCGATTTAGAACCACTTAATTGCTCCACATTCTGTTCTAACTGCTCCTCCGCGGGGTCGTCCTACCAATTCTTCAACAGACAGATTAGATAGCCTGGCATTCCCCGTGTTTTCGAGGGCCATTCAGCATTCGTTCTGGTGTACACAATCAAAAGCCTTAATATATTCAATGAAGCATGAAAAGAAATTTTGATATTTTGTTTTCGGTCTTTTCCCGCAGCCATCAAATGAGAGCAACGTGCTTTTAATGGACCCAACCTCTTTGAGATCCACATGTACAGCTAACGATATTCTCCTTCCAAATATAAGAACTTCGAATAACTTTATGGCTACTTTGAATGCACACTAATTGGCATACATTAAAATGAAATTTTCTGGCATACAGCTCTCAAAGGGTTATCCCTTGCAGTATACACTACATACACATGACAAATAAAGAAATAAGCAAGCAAGCAAATAAATAAATAAATGCAAATTTATGCATATAGTTAAAGGTAAAGGTTCCCCTTGCACATATGTGCTAGTCGTTCTCAACTCTAGGGGGCAGTGCTTATCTCCGTTTTAAAGCCAAAGAGCCAGCGCTGTCCAAAGACGTCTTCGTAGTCATGTGGCCTGCATGACTAAATGCCAAAGGTGCATGGAACGCTGTTCCCTTCCCACCAAAGTGGTCCCTATTTTTCTACTTGCATTTTTACCTGCTTTCGAACAGCTAGGTTGGCAGAAGCTGGGACAAAAAACAGGATTCGAACCGCCGAACTGCCGACCTTTCTGATTGACAAGCTCAGCATCTTAGCCACTGAGCCACCGTACGATGTTGATCCAAAAAAGAAGGAACGCGATAGGATCTGGAGCTCAACTCCATTTGAGGTTAATGACATTAAGGGAATTAACACGGATGCATTTGTTTGCCCAGGCAGGATCTGAGATATTAGAAGTTCAATTCCTTCTTGGCTTGTCTGAACTGCTAATTGCATTTCAGGAAAGTTGATTCTGGTGCTCTTGGGTGCCTTCTTTGCTGTGCAAACAGCATTTTTCTATGTCTTACTTGGCAGGCAGCACTTTCTAGAGGGAGTTTTGTTTGAAGCTATGTAGAAAGAAGACACAGCAAGGAAAGAGATAATAGTGATTTGGCTTCTTCACACTCTTCTGTCAGTGGCCGCATCAAGGATGGGCTTTCGCTAACAGAACAACAGAGTTAGAAGGGACCTTAAAGGCAAAGGTTCCCCTAGTGTTCCTGACTCTAAGGGGCGATGCTCATCTCCATTTCAAAGGCAAAGAGGCAGCGCTGTCCAAAGATGTCTCCGTGGTCATGTGGCTGGCATGACTAAACGCCAAAGGCACATGGAACGCTGTTACCTTCCCACCAAAAGTGGTTCCTATTTTTTTACTTGGATTTTTACATGCTTTCGAACTGCTAGGTTGGCAGAAGCTGGGACAAGTAACAAGAGCTCACTCCGTTACACGGTTGTAGGGATTTGAACCACCGAACTGCCGACTTTTCAATCGACAAGCTCAGCATCTTAGCCACTGAGCTGTCCCTTTTTAGAAGGGACCTTGGGGGTCTTCTAATCCAACCACCTGCTCCAGCAGAAAAACCTTATACCAATTTGGTATACAAATGGCCATCCGATCTCTTCTTAAAAACCTCCAGTGTTGGGGCACCCATAACTTCTGGAGGCAAGTCGTTCCACTGTTTGATTCTTCTCACTATCAGGAAATTTCTCCTTAGTTCTAGGTGGATTCTCTCCTTGATCAGTTTTCATCCATTTCTTCTTCTCCTGCCTTCCAGTGGTTTAGAAAACAGGTTGACCCTCCTGCCACTCTCTTCTTTGGGGCAGCCCCTTCAACATTAGAAAACTGCGATCATGTCACCTCCTCATTCTTATTTTCATTAAACTAGACATACCTGACAGAGGTGGTATTCAGCAGGTTCTGACCAATTCTGGAGAACCGGTAGCGGAAATTTTGAGTAGTTTGGAGAACTGGTAAATACCACCTTTGACTGGCCCCATCCCCATCTATTCTCTGCCTCCTGAGTCCCAGTTGATTGGAAGGAAATGGGGATTTTGCAGTAACCTCCCCCTGCTACGCCCACCAAGCCACGCCCTCCAAGCCACGCCCTCCAAGCCACAGAACTGGTAGTAAACAATTTTGAATCTCACAATTGATACCCAATTCCTGAAACCCTTCTTCATTTCTTTTAGCCTCCAGCCTTCTAATCATCTTTGTCGTTCTTTTCTGCACTCTTTCTAGAGTCTCAAGTTTTTTTTTTTTATATTGTGGTGACCAAAACTGGATGTCATATTCCAAGTGTGGCCAAGTGTGGTCAAGCTAACCAATCTCCCCCCCTCTTTATAGTGAGGGCTGTACAGGTAGTCATAGAAGCAGAGAAAACTAACAGCAGAAAGAGACCTGGTAGTCCATCAAATGTGTCCTTTCAGTTTTTGTTTCTTTTCTTCTGTCAGTTCTCTTTTTCATTCATGCATTTATTATTATTATTATTTATCATTATTATTTATTCTTGTTGGATAAAAGGTGGATCCTTGATTGATGAGCGCGATCGAGACCACAAAATTTCCATGGCTAAGCCTGGCAGTTGTTAAGTGAGTTTTGCCCCATTTTAGGTGACCTTTCTTGCCACCGTTGCTAAGTGAATCATTGCAGTTAAGTTAGTAAAAGGGTTGTTAAGTGAATCTGGCTTCCCCCTGGACTTTGCTTGTCAGAAGGTCGCAAAGGATGATCACGTGACTTCGGGATGCTGCACCCGTTGTAAATATGGACCAGTCGCCAAGCACCTGAATTTTGATCATGTGATTGCGGGGAGGCTGCAAAAGCCGTAAGTGTGAAAAACAGTGATATGTCACCATTGAACTGTCACTAAACGAATGGTTTTAAGATGAGGACCACTTGTATTTGGTCTATGCATGCCAACCTTGGAATTGCAAAGACCAGGGCAAAGAAAAAAAAAAAGGCAACGGGATTTTATGCACAACTAATTTGAAAGTATATTAAATTAATCAGATCTGGTAATGATGATATTAAATTTATCTTTATGCACTTTAAATGTTCATTCCATATTAAATCCTAATTTCCCCATTATTACTAATTCCATCTTTATGATTGTATCATTGCCCTCTGGTGTCCCATGATAAATTGCATTTTGGCAGCTGGGGCCATCCCCCAGGATTTTCAGGATGTGTAGGACCTCAAAAGGTACACTTCAGATCGAGAGGAAAGATTTAGGGCAGGGATCTGGGAGCATTCTGGGAGCGGAAGTCCACACATCTTAAAACTGCCAAGTTTGGAAAAACACTGATTTAGGATAACAGTTGACAGGAGGAGAAGAAGGACTTCTGATTGAGCAAGCCTGACTTGCCATATTTTGAAGGGAGTGAATAATAGGTTTTAGTGTAGGGTGCAAAAACCGTGACTTAAGAGACCAAAATGGCCCTCCTGCATATGTGCTGTCCTAGCAATTCTCTCTTTTTTTAAAAAAAATATTTCTACGTTTTTCTTTAACATATGTAAGTATTTAGTAAACAGTGTATTGCCTGGGTCCATTTACATATACATAATAATAGTAATAATAATACTCTTTACTTGTACTTATAATATTCCTCCAGCTTCTACTTTCTACCTTTACTATCTAACCATTGATAAAACAATAAGGGATATGGTGGCTCAGTGGTTAAGACGCTGAGCTTGTCAATCAGAAAGGTCGGCAGTTCGGCGGTTCGAATCCCTAGTGCTGCGTAACGGAGTGAGCTCCCATTTCTTGACCCAGCTTCTTCCAACCTAACAGTTGGAAAGCATGTAAAAATGCAACTAGAAAAATAAGGGCCATTTTGGTGAGAAGGTAACAGTGTTCCGTGCGCCTTCGGTGTTTAGTCATGCCGGCCACATGACTACGGAGACATCTTCGGACAGCACCGGCTTTTCGGCTTTGAAACAGAGATGAGCACCGCCCCCTAGAGTCGGGAACAACTGGCACATATGTGCAAAGGGAACATTGATAAAACAAATCCCAAGTTAAAAAACATTCTGTGTCTTCTTTGTCCTTTATCTTTAATATTAACCTATCCATTTCCGCAACCATCTAATATTTTTAAAATTATATTTTCATCTGTAGGAGTTTCCTCGTTTTTCCAGTGTTGAGCGAATACAATTCTTGCTGCCGTCAGAACATGTAGCATTAAATATACATTCCCTTTGTCATATTTTTTCTGGCCACATACCTAATAAAAGTAGGCTTTAAACCTATGTGTTGCTTTATCATTTTCTCCAACCATGTATGTATTTTCATGCAATTTTTTTTTTTGCCTTTGGACATGTCCACCACATATCCCAGTAGGTCCTAGCAATTCTCAAAGCCTCCTCCAAAAATGGAGACAGGCACAGACCCTGCAGTCCTTTTGTTTGCATTTCGAGAGTTTTGAGATCAGATTCTTAAAAGGTCAAGCAGTTGCTTTCGATTCTTGCGGTGGCTTACAGCAGAATTTGAAACCGCTCCAGCCTCCCCTCCCATTAACCCCGAGGTCCTGACACCACCCACTTTGGGGACTGCTGTGGCTATTTGATGTGCAAAGCCTGGCCTTTGAGCTGATAGGAGTTGCGCACTTCTTTTTCTCTTTCAAGAGGAAATCATTCTGCATCCAATTTCTTCACTTCTTCATTCAGTCCACTGGGGTTGGGGTTCATATTTACATAGAGTTTATGGTGGTTTATGGCGTCTTTAAAACATGAGCTTTAATGACAATTCCAGCAGCAAAAGAGAAATGGTGGGGAACTCCAAAATATGTTGATGAAAAATATTTTGACCGGGGGAGACAGGAGAACAGTCTTCCAATATCTCAGGGGCTGCCACAAAGAAGAGGGAGTCAAGCTATTCTCCAAATCATCTGAAGGGTAGGACAAGAAGCAACGGGTGGAAACTAATCAAGGAGAAAAGCAAACCTTGGGAGTAGAAAACAAGCTTAGTAGACACGGATCTGGTCTAGAATTTTCTCCCAATATGGAAGGAAAATAATCAAGGAGAGAAGCAACCTAGAACTAAGGAGAAATTTCCAGACAGTGAGACCAATTAATCAGTGAAATAACTTGCTTCCAGTTGTGAATGCTCCAACACTGGAAGTTTTAAAGAAGAGATTGGATAACCATTTGTCTGAAGGGGTGTAGGGTTTCTTGCCTAAGCAGGGGGTTGGACTAGAAGACCTCCAAGGTCCCTTCCAACTCTGATTGCCTTGCCTTGCCTTGCCTTGCCTTCTATTCTATTCTGTTCTGTTCTGTTCTGTTCTGTTCTGTTCTGTTCTGTTCTGTTCTGTTCTGTTCTATTCTATTCTATTCCTGCAAGAACAAGTTGGGTATCTCAGCCCCAAACAATCTGTTACACCTTGAAACTATTGATTGATGCCCTTTTGAGGCCCTTGCATGCACGCGCGCACACACACACACACACACACAGAGAGAGAGAGAGAGAGAGAGAGAGAGAGAGAGAGAGAAACAGCTGGTTTCCAGTTCTCATACCGGCACCCGACTCTGCAGCTGGAGGCTCCACCTTCTCCCAAAGCCCCTGGCTTTCTCCTCCCCATGCGGTCTCATCATCTCCCTCTGATAGAGCCATGAATCCACGCCTCCGCTCCCCCCTCCATGCAAACGGGCCGGCTAAGAATGGATTAGGGCAGCACCTTCCGCAAGACCTCCTGGATCGAGTCTTAACAGCCACGGAAAGCCCTGAACCAGCGTTTTATCCTCCCCTCCCTCTCCGCCCCCCCATTTTTCCTTGCTGCCCTTGTCAGAGTTCAGTTCTGTTGGCGAAGGAGAAAAATCACCTTGCTCTTCATTTCTGCCCGTGAATCATGGTTGCCCTCTGGATGGCCTTTAGCCTCATCCCCTGTAATGTTCCATCTCAGCAGGAAAAAAAAAAAAAGATGTTTTCCAAAGCAGGTGATAACAGTCCATCTCCACCCCCCCTCCCTCTTTCTTTTTCCTAAAAGCAGACCAGCAAGCGCTAATAGGGAAAGGAGGGCAGATCAAGAATAGCAAACCAGTTCACAGGTCCCTGCTGTGGTTCCCAGGCTGACTTTGCTAAATAAACCCAGAGCATTGCTTCCGTGATGGAAGACATGACAGCCTTGGGAGGAAGTGAAGTAGAAGAGACGTTCAAGCAGTCGTCAGGTTTATTTCTCCACTAAAGCAAACATTTCCGAAGCCACAAGTTCAGGTTATTTCCGATTGCTAGTATGTGGTATGTAAGTCATTTCAAGAACTAAGTGAGCTTCGCGCAGAAGGAAATAGCATCACCGACTCAGCCAGGTCCTCATGCTAGCAAGGGGATTGGATGCAATGCAGAGGTGGGTTCCTATCAGTTCGCACCTATTCGGTAGAACCGGTTCGTCAAATCTACCGAACCGGTTAGAAGAGGTTCCACCAGTGGACCCGGAAAGCAGGCCACACCTACAGAAGAGGTTCCAAAATTTTTTGAAACCCACCACTGGTCCTTGGATATGATTATTCTACACTATCATGCTCATATTTATAAAACTCAGTGCCTCTGTGAAAGGGAAGGATGACTACTGCGTTTGTGGTGCAATCATAACATTGCGTGTGTTGAAGTTGTTTTAACGCAAACCAAAGATGCCTTTTAAAAAACAAGTTTACATCCTATTCTTATGCATGCCAGTGCTGTGTGTGAGGTAATTTAAGGTGGTTCTGACAAGTGTCGCCGGCATCTTCATATCCAGTCACATGGGCGGCAAGCCACTCCCATCCAGTCACATGGGCGGCAAGCCATTCCCACAAAGGAGGCCACACCCACAGAGTGGGTTTGAACAATTTTTGAAACCCACCACTGATGCAATGGGAAGGAAGGGATAACCCTGAGGAACGGGAAGAAGTATTCCAACCAAGACAAGGATCAGATGGAAGAAATAGGAGTCCAGAGCAGAAATGTAGTTTAAGGGGCTGCCCCAAAGAAGAGGGAGTCAAGCTATTCTGCAAAGCACCTGAGGGTAGAACAAGAAGCAATGGGTGGAAACTAATCAAGGAGAGAAGCAACTTAGAACTAAGGAGAAATTTCCTGAGAGTGAGAACAATTAATCAGTAGAACAACTCGCCTCTAGAGGTTGTGAATACTCCAACACTGGAGGTTTTTAAGAAGATGTTGGATATCCATTTGTCTGAAGTGGTATAGGGTTTCCTGCCTGGACAGGGGGTTGGACTAGAAGATCTTCAAGCTCCCTTCCAACTCTGCTATTGTATTGTATTATTAACTCGGTTATTTTATATATCTATATATATAAAAGAATGAATCAGTTTGCACAGGCAAAATGAGAACACTATCAGAAGTGCCTCCTCCCTTTGTCTTTCAACGTCCCAGCGGACACTTGTCATAGTGAAACATTTCTGATGCAGATAAAATATATATGATTAATAGGAAGTGGTATATTTAGCTTTTGCCTGAACCGAATCCCAAGAAAAGGACTTGTTTTATTTATGAAGGGTCACACAAATTCAGTGAGAACAATTAATCCGTGGACCGACTTGCCTCCAGAAGTTGCGAATGCTCCAACACTGGAAGCTTTTAAGAAGAGATTGGACAACCATTTCTTCTTTGAGGAGGGGGTTGGACTAGAAGACCCTCAAGGTCCCTTCCAACTCAGCTACTCTGTTAAGAAAATATCACTGTCCTTAGAACTCATGAAGCTAAAGGGACAGAGGGGGAAGCATACTCAGACTTATAAAAGTCTATTATTATAACCTCATAAGTAAAAGCATTAGCTTACCTGTCTCTGCTTTCCAGGTTTAACCCACCTGACAGTTACATCCATCCCATAAGAACCTGTGACCTCAACAGAGCTTGCAATTTTTGGCTTAAATGCAGCTGGGAACTTTCCAGCCTTTAACTGCTCAGAAGACAGGGAAGTAGAAATTGGATGGTAAAGCAGAGAAAGAGAGGAGAAGGGGCAGCAAGGGAAGCCACAGCTGTAAATGTTATAAATGAATAGACAGACAAGCAGAAAAGAATGAAATGGCAGTAGAAAGAGACAGTCCAGATGTGGGTTCCTACCAGTTCGCACCTATTCGGCAGAACCGGTTCGTCAAATCTACCAAACCGGTTAGAAGAGGTTCCACCAGTGGACCCGGAAAGCAGGCCACACCTATAGAAGAGGTTCCAAAAATTTTTGAAACCCACCACTGGTCCTTGGATATGATTATTCTACACTATCATGCTCATATTTATAAAACTCAGTGCCTCTGTGAAAGGTAAGGATGACTACTGTGTTTGTGGTGCAATCAGAACATGGCGTGTGTTGAAGTTGTTTTAACGCAAACCAAAGATGCCTTTTAAAAAACAAGTTTACTTCATAATCTTATGCATGCCAGTGCTGTGTGTGTGGTAATTTAAGGTGGTTCTGACAAGTGTCGTCGGCATCTTCATATCCAGTCACATGGGTGGCAAGCCACTCCCACAAAGGAGGCCACACCCACAGAGTAGGTTCAAACAATTTTTGAAACCCACCACTGAGGCAGTCCTATTACATTCCCCATTGCTTTGACAGAAACAGGAGGAGAAGGAGAAGAACATGTAGAGATGAGTTTGGAGAGGAGAGCTGCTAAGGGAAGTGAAACAAGAACTTAGTCCCGGGAAAGTGGAAAATGTGAGAGAGACATTCAAAGTAGCCTTGCCTTGATGCTCTTTGGTGTAAGATGCGGTGAAAGAAACGCTGATCAGTTTTCAAGGTTCTCCTATTATTTCCCAGAACAATACAGTAACATTTCTGGAGTCTTGTGGTGTCACTTTCCTGACAAGGTCTACAAAAAAAAATAACATTTCCCCATCTTGGCACCTTCCTGGGACACCAAGGCTTTCCCTAGAATGGGCAACAATCCTGGGAATTAGGCAATGAAGGAGAGTAGAGGTGGGAAAAATACTCAGATTGAACAGCCAAGAAGCAGATGTAGAAAGAGAGAAAGATCTTAGAGAGGAATATGGGGGATAAGTCAAAAAGAAAAAAAAAAGCATAGCAATTAAAGTATTGAAGTGGACAAGAGATGATGGATAGATGATTTTTTGTTTTTAGGGGTTGTTTTGATTGGCTTCGCCTTTCCTCTCTCTTTCCTTTCTTTTTTTTATAGGTAGCTCACATGATTAGAAGTTAGGTAGGATAGAAAAAAATGGTTTTTAGCAAAGGATGACACGATTGAAAGTTAGAACAAGGGGCAGAAATAAGAGAAAAGGGGAATATTAGTGTAGACACTTTTACATAATAAAATAAGGGCAATAATAAGAGAAAACGTGGAATAATCGAATAAGGACAGATTGCAACTTTATATCAATATGCATTACTATTAGAAATATATAAGTTGATGGAAAGTAATAACTATGACTAATGCTATTAGTTTTATTTGTATTAGAATGTATGACACCCGGGTGCCACACTGTTCACGCATGGATAAGTTTATAAAAACAATAATAAATAAAATAAAATGGGCAAGAATTTTCTGTAACATTTGCTTGAAATCTTGCAGAGCTACTGCTGGTGGTTGCAAGCCAGCAAGCCTTGATCATAGTTAGGCTTGTTCATAAGACAGTATATACCATATGACCTTGAGGAGAGAGTAGCTTGCGGTAAAATCAGGGGGGATCATTATTAGTGTGAAAGCAATGAACAGGCATCTAATTATCACGTAGACATCAGCGTTTTAAGACAGACACGTGCCTCTCCTCACAGGTGTAACTTTCACACCCTTGACAGTGTCCCCCTTTTCACTAAATCTGTCTGCAAATGTCACACAGATAGAGAAGACACAGTATATAGATCCCTCCCGACCAGGGGTGGGTTCCTGCCAGCTCTAACCTCTTCTATAGAAGAGGTTCCACAAATCTACAGTGCTGTTTAAAACCGGTTCCAGCTCCCTCTCCCCGCCCTCCGCACATCATCAAGATGAAGAGCGAGAGGAGGAATTCTGGGAGTTGAAGTCCACAAGTCTTAAAGCTGTCAAGTTTGAACACCTCTGGGGGTTTTTTTCTTGTAACTTGACAGCTTTAAGACTTGAGTGCTTCAAATGCTAGAGTTTCTGAGCCAACATTTTGGTTGCTAAGCAAGAGCGTTAAGTGAGTTTCACCACATTTTACAAGTTGGCCATGCCCACCCAGTCACATGACTAACAAGCCACTCCCACTCAGTCACATGGCTGGCAAGCTAGTCCCACCCAGTCACATGGCCGGCAAACCACTCCCACAAAGCAGGCCACACCTACAGAAGAGGTTCTAAAAAAATTTGAAATCCACCACTGCTCCCGTCCTACCAACACCGAAGAATGTAACAGGTTTCATTACGTATTTCATTTCTTTTTTAAACTCCTACTTCCCTTAAAAAGCCAAGAAGCTGGCATGCAATCCAGAATTATTACCTAACAGATCAACAGATTTGAAAGGGGCCTTTTAGGTCATCTGGTCCAAAGCCTCCCCCCACCCAAGCAGGAGACTCTACACCATTTCAGACAGATGGCAGTCCAGTCTCTTCTTGAAAGCTTCCAGTGCTGATGTTCCCACAACTTCTGAAGGTAACTTCTGTTCCTTTGGTTGATTGTTCTCACTGTCAGAAAATTTCTTCTTATTTGCAGGTTGAATCTCTCCTTGATCAGTTTCCATCCATTCTTCCTTGTCTGGCCTTTGGGTGCTTTGGAAAGTAGCTTGACCCCCTCCTCTCTGTGGCAGCCCCTCAAATTTTGGAAACAACAATACCTAGAAAACGACAGTGTAGGTAGTCCTTGACTTACAATCATTCTTTTAGTAACCAAGTTACAACGACACTGGAAGAAAAGTGACTTAGGGCCATTTTTCACACTCGCAACCGTAGCAGCATCCCCAGGGTTGTGTGATCAAAATTCAGATGCCTGGCAACTGGCTCATATTTATGACGGCTGCAGCGTCCCATGGTCCCCCTTTTGCAATCTCCAGCGAAGTGAATGGAGAAGCCAGATCCATTTAACGGCCGTGTTACGAGTTGAACAGCTGCAGCAATTCGCTTAATACCCATGGCAAGAAAGGTTGTGAAATGGGACAAATTCACTTAACTGCCTCACTGAGCAACGTAAATTTTGGGCTCAATTGTGGTCGTAAGTAGAGGATGGCTTGTAATCATTAACAAAGGTGTAATAGAGAAAGAAATGTTAAAGCCACTTGAAGTCGAAGGAATGCCCTTTTGCAGTGTTGCTCTACCTTGACATCTGGAAGAGGTGTGGACTTCAACTCCCAGAATTCCCCAGCCAGCTTGGCTTCTGGGAGTTGAAGTCCACACCTCTTCAAGCTGTCAAGGTTGGGAAACGCTGCCCTTTTGGATTTTCCCTTGCCTGCATAAAACAAACCATTGAGCAAGGAGAAAATGTTATCTTTGTCTCCTTGCAAGCAGAAGAACATCCTTTCCAGAAGGAGGTGTAGAGAGTCAGCACCCACCCCTCTCCTAGAAGAATGGAATATTCCAGGAAATATTAAAAAGGCAGAATATTATACCTCCCTGGAAGAGAAAAGGAGAGGCATGGTCTTAGAAAGCAGCCCCCATCTTGTTCTGACCGAGGCTTCCCCAGAGCTTGAAGCAAACTCCTGGTCCCGTCAAAAACCCCTTTTATTAATTGACTGAATTCTGCTTATTCACATCCAGCAAAGTCTTTTGATGGAGGATTTACAGTCACAGACCTTATCTGGTTTGGAGAGCTGCCAGGCCTATATCTGCAAAACTTGGCAAGGAGTCTTAGAGAGTCACAAGCCAATTAAGTAAACTAATTGTCTCCTGCAAACTCCACTCCCCTTTTGCTCCTCTTTTATTTCCTCTGGGAGGGGCCATTCATCGTCCACCTGTGGCCTTATTCCCAAGTCGACCCCGGTTCTTTAATTGTTTCCTTCGTCTGGCAACTCTGCACATGCGCGCACTGGGAACAGACTCCAGTTGTTCCTCTGCCTCATTGATGTCTGACTCTGAAGCAGCTGATAACTGTCAGACGGCCTTGGCCCCCTCTCTGCTTCCAACACAGAGCCCTCATTAGAGCCTTCCCCAGACTCCAGGACTGGCCCATGTTCCTCCCCAACCTCCTCACTGTCCAAATCTGCTGCCAGTTCTGCTGGCTGCTGGCGAGCCACAACACACCTTTGTTAATAGCCCCAGAAAGGGAGGGGCTGGGCCAAACAAAAGACATGGCCCTCAGGACATGATAGAATTAGCCCTTGCTCAAGATCTAAACCAGGAAGAAACCATTCAGCCACAATAGGGAATTGCCCTTCATTGAATCACCCAGCAAGATTCAACCAAGCCTAGGACACAGACAACTTCAGCTATGAGTGCATAGCCCCATGGGAGTCTGACTGCAACCAATAGGATAAGCCCAAATTCAAAGTTTAAGAGAGGGTCCTGTCCACTATTAAACCATCTTTCCAAGCAGCCTCCATGTTTCCAGTGTCTTTCTCTCCACTTGGAACTGAACCCAGATGGACATTCCTTCCAACGGAGGATTAGAGTTCAGCATTAGGGTCGTCCAAACCTGCAGATCAACACGTTTATATCCCCCTCCCCATTTCTTTAATCCCCGTTTTTGTTTGCCAGGCCCCATCCTTCCCCTCTCCTAGGCTGCATCCTTACCCCTTCCTGGTGCTCGCTACATGCCGGGAGCCGTTGAGGGATAAATAAATAACCAAATGGCAAGAAATCAAAGTGACATCTGAGCTAGAGTTACATTCCCGGTAATAACTTGCTGTAAATCACGCTGGGAGTGGAGGGCCATCAGTCTTTTCGGCTAATGTCTTCCGCTGCGATACTGGAATTCGGAGTCATGGAGGAAATGGATTGGAAAGGTCCGGATAGATACTCCGGAATATCTCATACAGTGAGGATGAACACAAAGAAGAAAGGAAAGGAATAGTTTTCTGCAGACCCTGCCTTTAGGGACCCAGGGTTGTCGGAAAGCCTCAGTTGGAGAGGTAGTTTTATAGGTAGTCCCTGAATTACAACGGTTCATTTAGTGGCTGTTCAAAGTTACGACGGTACTGCCAAAGTAACTTATGATCGCAGCATCCCCATGGTCATGCGGTCAAAATTCAAACATTTGGCAACTGACTCGTTATGTATGATGGTCACAGTGTCCCGGGGTCATACTATCCCTTTTTGTGAGCTTCTGACAAATAGTCAGTGGGGAAGCCACTGAACGACCAGGTGACTAACTTAACAACTGCCGTGATTCACTTAACAAGCTGAGCAAGACAGGCTGCCAAATGGGGCAAAATCTCACTGCACAAATGTTTCGCTTAGTCACAGAATTTTCGTTCTTGCAATGCATCCTTCAAACCGTGCCCAGGTTCCAATGCAGGGCGGATGGTCTGGCTCTGCTCAGAAGCTAAAGGTTTTAGCAGATTAACTGAGTTGGAAGGGATCTTGTAGGTCATCTAGTCCAAGCCACCGCCTTGCCCAAGCAGGAAGCCCTACACATTTCTGACAGATGGCAGTCCAATCTCTTCTTGAAAGCCTCCAGTGATGAAGCTCCCACAACTTCTGAAGGCAACTTCAGTTCCATTTGGTTGATTGTTCTCACTGTTAGAAAGTTCTTCCTTATTTCCAGGTTGAATCTTTCCTTGATCAGTTTCCAACCATTATGTCTTGTCTTTGCCTTCGGGTGCTTTGGAAAACAACTTGACCCCCTTCCTCCTCTCTGTGGCAGCCCCTCAAATATTGGAAGACTGCTATTATGTCTCCCCTGGTCTTTCCCTTCACTAGACTAGCCTTGCCCAGTTCCTGCAACCGTTCATCGTATGTTTTAGGCTCCAGTCCCCCAATTATCCTGGTTGCTCTTCTATGCACTCTTTCAAGAGTCTCAACATCTTTTTTATAGTATGGGGACCAAAACTGGATCCAGTACGTTCCTCAGGGACTTTAGGAATCTGGATTTGTTGGCATTCTAAATTGGACAGGGGAGGGGAAGGGGAACCCCCTGGCCCTGCTAGCTGAGAGCGATGGGGACGGCAGTCCGATTTAACCAAAAAGACACCTGGAGGGAGAACGGCCGCATCCGAAAGACATTTGTTTGCTTCTGTTTTCAGCAGGGGGTTAAAATATTTCTGTCTGAAAAAGAGCTCAGCTGCAGAAACCAGAGGGACTTTTTAGCACTTTAAATGTCACGATGCTAAGTAAAAATAAAGCCGTCCTGCGGCTCCTAAAAGACCAGATCATTTTTAAGACTCCTTAAAGCAGTGTTTCTCAACCGTGACAACTCGAAAATGTATGGACTTCAATTCCCAGAATTCCCTAGCCAGCATACGCTGGCTGGGGAATTCTGGGAGCTGAAGTCCACCCCTTTTTTTGAGTCGCCAAGGTTCAGACCATTGCCTTAAAGCTTATTTCCAAATTTCCTGTTGTTGTTGTTGTTTTTCTTCTTTTTTTGCTGAATAAAGTCAAGGGACAAAGAAAGGGTTACAACATCCCAAATCTCTCTTGGGACACTCATTTAACTGATGAGTTTTGGTGCCTGGCATAGAAAGTAGCCATTTCTGTGATCACGTCAAGTGCCCCACCACACTTTCCATGAATAGAGTCCGAGGCAACAGTCCCCACTCTCCTCTAAGGCACACTAAAAGATTGGTCAATTATAAATAAATATATATTATTATTTTTTTAAAAAAAACAAGTTATAATTTTACAGAGGGTGGTTTGTGGCCCATGGAAAGACGTTTTACCCACAGGTGGAATTCAGCAGGTTCTGACCAATAGCAATAGCAATAGCAATAGCAGTTAGACTTATATACCACTTCATAGGGCTTTCAGCCGTCTCTAAGCGGTTTACAGAGTCAGCATATTGCCCCCAACAACAATCCGGGTCCTCATTTTACCCACCTCGGAAGGATGGAAGGCTGAGTCAACCCTGAGCCGGTGAGATTTGAACAGCCAAACTGCAGAACTGCAGTCAGCTGAAGTAGCCTGCAGTGCTTCATTTAACCACTGCGCCACCTCGGCTTGGCAGGTCTGGAGAACCAGTAGCGGAAACTTTTGAGTAGTTTGGAGAAGTGGCAAATGCCAACTCTGGCTGGCCCCGCCCCATCTATTCTCTGCCTCCCGAGTCCCAGCTAAATCGGGAGGGAATGGGGATTTTGCAGTATCCTTCCCCTGCCACACCCGCCAAGCCACACCCACACAACCGGTAGTAACAGTTTTTGGATCCCACCACTGGTTTTACCTAAACGACAGGGATGGCGTAACGGAATACCCTCCTCGTTCAGAGACTGAGTAGCTAAGTGAGCTCTAGGTAGTCCTTGGCTGACAACCATTTGTTTAGTGGCCATTTGAAATTACAACAGAACTGAAAAAAAATGACAGGATAGGATAGGACAGGATAGGATAGAATTCTTTATTGGCCAAGTGTGATTGGACACACAAGGAATTTGTCTTTGGTGCAGATGCTCTCTGTGTACATAAGGAGAATAAAAATACATTCATCAAGAATAGAAAGATATAACACTTAGTGATAGTCAAGGTTCCTAATAAGCTATCAAATCGTACTAGGAAACAAATAAAAGCAATATAAATGGAAAGATACAAGCAATGTGATTATAGTCATAAGTGGAAAGAGATAGATACTAGGAAGGGAGAGAATAATAATAGCAATAGTCTTAGTAAATTAAGACTTATGCCTGTGTTTACACCTCTGACCTCTGCATCAACCACCCTGAAATGGTATAGGGTTCCCTGCCTAAGCAGGGGGTTGGGCTAGAAGACCTCCAAGGTCCCTTCCAACTCTGTTATTCTATATTCTATTCACCCCATTACGTGATCAAAATTCAGGCACTTGGCAAAAGGGCCCATATCTTACAATGGTGGTTGTATCCCAGGGTTATGGGAATCACCCTTTGTGCGACCTTCCCAGCTGGCTTCCCACTGGCAAAGTCGAGGGGTGGGGAAGCGGTTTTCCCTTAACCACCGTGTGATTCACTGAACAACCAGGGCAAGAAAGGCGCGACTCGGTTAACAACGACCGTGCTTAAGCCAGGGACATTAGAGAGGGTGAGAGAAAGGATTGGAGGGAGGGTGAGAAGGAAGGGAAGGAGTGTATGGGGAGAGAGGAGTGATAGAGGGCGAAGGGAAGTAGGATAGAGGGGAAAGTTGGAGGGAAGAACGAAAGTTGGAGGGGGGTGAAAGAAAGGGTGTATGGTGGGTCGAAGTGGTGTATTGGGTTTGTATTTTGGGGGATATTGTTGACAAGAGGGTGGACTGTGCTTATTGTTCAATGTTATATGCCCCGGTTATGCACAGTATATATGTGATTCTACGAAATGAAATGAAATAAAACATATTTACAAGGAAGCCAGGGACATTCTGATTCCAATCTGGTACACAGGGGTCCCATAACACCAGGTTTTTTTTTAAAAAAAAATTAAACAAATAATGGATCGTTTTGGAAGTAGCGTAGAACCGTCTCCCCGCCCTTGAGCAGATTTCATCATGAAAGAGCATCGCAAGTGTATTAATCTTCCAGGCTGGGGGTGGGAGGATTGGGGGGTGGGGAGGCAGAGTGTGCCACGCAGCACATCAAATTAGATCTCCTAAAAGAGGATTCAGTGACTTAAGAAGGATAAGAAAAGCTGAGCCCAGGACGTAAAATCCCTCCCAGTTGGCGGGGGGGGGGAGGGCGGGGAGTAAGCTGAATCTTCTAAAACTGATGGTAGTTTGCTTTAAGCGGCTGCTGGGGGGGGAGACTTGCTTTAGGAATCCCACGGAAAGCCCCTCTTGCGTGGGCCGCGACACAACCGTCCCTCGAGACTTAGGGTTGTCCCCCTTAAAGAGCAACACGGGGCATTCCTGGGCAAGCCGTCTGGGGGGCGGAGGGGTGCGGCTGGTGGGGATTCCGATTAGCCAGCGGGGCGCGACCGGCAGGGGAACGCCGATCGGCCCTTCGGCTCTCGCCCGACACGGGTGGTGCACATGGACACACACACCCTTCCGCGATGCGAGCCAAGCCAAGCGTGACCCGCCCCCGCCCGCGCGCAGCATGGAATCCCCAATGACGCGTCAGTGGGAAACTCCCCCTCCCCTCGGATCTTCTTCCTTGGTTGAAGGGAGAAGCAGCCGGGCGATTGCCAAACTTTGGACTTGGCCAGATTTAGGATGTTGGGGGGGGGTGCGTTGAGGATAGCCCCCCCTTCTCTCTCTGCCCCCCCCCCCCCAGCCCTTTGCCATCACTGGTTGCCCTACAGCAGGGGTCCCCAAACTTGGCAACTTTAAGACTTAAGCTCTGCTGGCTGGGGAATTCTGGGAGTTGAAGTCCACAAGTCGAGTTTGAGGACCCGTACCCTAAGACAGTTGTCGAGTTTGAGGACCCGTACCCTAAGACAGTGGTCTCCAACCTTGGCAACTGTCGAGTTTGCCGAGTTTGAGGACCCGTACCCTAAGACAGTGGTCTCCAACCTTGGCAACTTTAAGACCTGTGGACTTCAACTTCCAGAGTTCCTCAGCCAGCTGGCTGGGGAACTCTGGGAGTTGAAGTCCACAGGTCTTAAAGTTGCCAAGGTTGGAGACCCCTACCCTAAGAGGTAACGGATGGGATAGCTTTAGTTTAGCAAGAAAAATCTACGGACAACAGTATAACAGAGCTGGAAGGGATCCTGGAGGTCATCTAGTCCAACCCCCTGCCCAAGCGGAAGACCCTACACCAGAGGTCTTCAAACTTGGCAACTTTAAGACTTGTGGGCTTCACATAGCTGGTTGGAGAATTCTGGGAGTTGAAGCCCACAAGCCTTAAAGCTGCCAAGTTTGGAGACCCCTGCCCTAAGAGGTAACAGATGAGATGACTTTAGTGTAGCAAGAAAGATCTATGGACAACAGAATTACAGAGCTGGAAGGGACCTTGGAGGTCTTCTAGTCCAACCCCCTGCTCAGGCAGGAAGCGCTAAACAATTTCAGACAAGTGCTTGTCCAATTTCTTCTTAAAAACTTCCAGTGTTGGAAATTCTCAGTCATCCAGGTCCTGGTTGTCCCAAAGGTAGGTGTGTGTGTGTGTGTGTGTGTGTGTGTGTGCAAAAGGCAGCTGGACTTACTTTGTTTTTCCTTGGAAGGACTGTCTCTTCTCATCCAAGAAGCTGCTTCAGCTTTGGCGTATCTGACTATAAGAACTGAATTTTGACTTATTGGACTGTCAAAGAACTGAAGAAGCCTCTTGGATGAGAAGCGAAAAGTCTTCAAGCCAAAAAAAATAAAACCACCACCAAAAAAACAAAGTCCAGCTGCCTTTTGAAAAAGCACCTTTGGTTTCCCCTAACAACTGAACCTCAGGACGAAAGTCTGTGGACATTCTCAGTCATCCAGACAATCTGTGATTGCCTCAATGGTGCTTTTTCAAAAGGCAAAAGGTTTCAAAAGGTGGTTTTTTTAAAAAAAAGGGGGGGGGGAATTATAGTCCAGTTGCCTTTTGAAAAAAAAGCATCTTTGAATGAACCTCGGGACAATCTCTGTTTTCACCTCTCCTTCCCTTTCCAGGTCTTTTTTTTCTGTATCTCGTTCAGTTTCAGTTCAGTTTATTAAATTTCTATGCCGCCCTTTTCCCCCCGAAGGGGACTCAGGGCAGCTCACAACTCGAACCGGGGAGAGGGATACAGACAAAAGATTTAAAAACAACAACATAACAATATATAATTTAAAACTCCCAACAGTCATACCATTCGAGACGGAAGCAACGGCTCTTTAGCCCCAGGTCTGTTGGAACAGCCAGGTTTTAAGGGCTATGCGGAAGGCCTGGAGGGTGTTGAGGGTACGAATCTCCACGGGGAGTTCGTTCCAGAGGGTCGGAGCAGCCACAGAGAAGGCTCTCCTCCGGGTAGTCGCCAGTCGACACTGGCCGGCGGATGGAATTCGGAGGAGGCCTAATCTGTGGGATCTAATCGGTCTCGTTCTGTCCTCAAAGTTTTGATCAAGCAATAAAAAGGAGGAAATGCTCCTGTGCTTTGAGGGTCTTTTCTGATGCCACTAGCAACACTTCACCCATAGATTCCTGGGTGGGCAGCTTTTTCCATCCCCTCCAGCAGGACATGGCTAAATTCTCACGTTAAGAACCAAAGGGTGAAATATGCAGCTGGGTTATTACTACCGAAAAGGGTCCAATTTGCTCCATTTCCCGACTTCTACCGAGACAAATTAAGTGCCCCCTCCCCACATAAACCTTACAGAGGCCCTAGGAAAAGAATGGGACACATTAATAACTTCGGCTTTCAGATGGGAAGGGAAACAACAAGAAGCATATAAATATGATTAATCATAATTTGAGCCTGGCAGGACAATGGAAGCTTTTGCTTCAGGTTCCAATCAAAAACCGGGCAGCTATGACCAACTAATCATTTGAGGCAATGATCACTTAGATGGTGCACTTAGGAGGGAGCATTTAAATTTCCCAGCACACAAGTGTTCTCTCCTGGCATTTTTAAAAATTCTCTAGCAGCATGACATCAACAAAAAAATAAAAATACAAAGGCCGGATCTAAATAACCCTTTCTCCTGCTTCTGGATTTCTGGAGAGCGGTGGGCTGGGCTTCCCAAATTATTTCTTTCTTCCCTTGGGGAGCGGGGGGGGGGGGCTGACAAGTGTTGTGGGCCCAGCGGTTAATGATGGGCATTGAGAAGAGCGCATGTTGGGAGGCGCGCAGAAGACTAGAATCCAAGCTAAGCAACAGCTGGCAGTGGAGGGGGAAAAAATTCGACATTCCTTTTGCCCAAAGCAAAAATCAATGAACCTCTCTCTGCAGATTGGAGAACTCTATTGCCAGTGGGTTTTTTTCCCCTCCCGGCTGGTGTTTTGATTTTAAAACAATATTCTCATTCGCAGAAGGTTACCCTATTCAAATTGCAATGTTCAATGCACTTACGGATAATTAAACCCAACTGGAATAAAATGGGATCTATCTATCTATCTATCTATCTATCTATCTATCTATCTATCTATCTATCTATCTATCTATCTATCTATCTATCTATCATCTATCTATCTATCTATCTATCTATCATCTATCTATCTATCTATCTATCTATCTATCTATCTATCTATCATTTCTATCTATCTATCATATCTATCTATTTGTCTGTCTGTCGATCTCTCTCTCTCTCATCTATCTATCTATCTATCTATCTATCTATCTATCTATCTATCTATCTATCTATCTATCTATCTATCATCTATCTATCTATCTATCTATCTATCTATCTATCTATCTATCTATCTATCATTTCTATCTATCTATCATATCTGTCTGTCTGTCTGTCTGTCTCTCTCTCTCATCTATCTATCTATCTATCTATCTATCTATCTATCTATCTATCTATCTATCATTTCTATCTATCTATCATATCTATCTGTCTGTCTGTCTATCTCTCTCTCTCTCTCTCTCTCATCTATCTATCTATCTATCTATCTATCTATCTATCATCTATCTCTCTCTCTCTCTCTCTCTCTCTCTATCTATCTATCTATCATCTATCTATCTATCATCTATCATCTATCATCTATCATCTATCATCTATCTATCTATCTATCTATCTATCTATCATCTATCTATCTATCTATCTATCTATCTATCTATCTATCTATCTATCTATCATCTATCTATCTATCTATCTATCTATCTATCTATCTATCTATCATCTATCTCTCTCTCTCTCTCTCTCTCTATCTATCTATCTATCTATCTATCTACATACACACACATAAACACACACACACACTCACTCACTCACTCACTCACTCACTCACTCACATGTTTGACACTGTGCAGTAGAGTTTGACTATCTCCAGGTCAGAGAGAGTGAGAAGGAGAAAAAAGCAACCCCTTTTCACCAGATGATTAATATTTGATAGGCTGATATTAAAGGCAGAGGCCTGAATCCATTAAAAAGAGATTTCAGCCCTGGATGAAATTCCTTCAGACCCATCTCGGGAGGCCAAGAGTCGCTTTAGGAAAAATAAGATTGGAATATCACACAAAGCCCCCAAAGGCGTCGGACTAAGATGTATATTTAGCGAACCCTCTCCTCTGCTCTCCGTCACAATTTTCTGAAAGCATTCCGTGTCAGACTTCTTCCAATCTTGCCTCTAGACCCAACATCCACTAGTGCTGTGTTTTTCAAACTCCCAGAATTCTCCAGCCAGCAATACTGCCTGGGTAATTTGGGGAGTTGAAGTCCGCACGTCTTTTAAAAGTTGCCAGGTTTGAAAAAAAAACAAGCAAAAACATTGCCTTAGCAACTCAAAACCAAATAGCAATAGACTTATATACCGCTTCACAGGGCTTCACAGCCCCGCTCTAAGCGGTTTAGAGAGTCAGCGTGTTGCCTCGCCCCCCCCCCCCCCGCCCAACAATTTGGGTCCTCAAATGCTGACGATAATGACTTTTGCTTCTTCAAACAGGCCCAAAGTTCAGCGAAAAGGGCTCTTGGCTGAGACTAGAGAAATCTGCTTGTATTGTAGCTGCACTCAGACAAGAAACGCCACCAGGAAGCCAAACAACTACTTCACAACTACAGCGAGAACTTCAGCTGCAGCTTCTGAGCGAGGTTGAATTCTTTCTCAGCTCTATTTCTAACCAGGGAACCAGAGATCTCCATCTCTTAGGGCAGCCAAAGAGTTGTATCCAAATCCAGCCAGGCGCTTTGGGGGGGGGGGACAACCAAAATCTTTTCACCTACCTTTCGGAAATCTCATTCCCATCTCTAGCCCTCGTGGGGCACCAGTGTGGTTGCCGTCCTCCGCCACCTTCCTCCACCGGCGTCTTAAGTCAATGCGCTGCTCTGAGAAAAGCACGCTCGAATTTTATCTGGAGGAAGCTGAGCTGTCGTTTATACCAGGGAGAGGAAGTGCTTGTACAACCCATTGGGAAGACCCATGCCCCTCCCACTAGTAAGCTGCTTGGAACTGTTAGCCTGCAGGTGACTCACCGAAGCATCTTTGGCACAGATAACAATGCTGTGGATGAATGGGCCAGTGGGGGGGTGGGTAGGAATTAAAAGTTCAATTTCCAGAATTTCCAAACCAAAGGGGCATCGTTTCTGTTTGTAGTTTTGGAGTTTGTAATGCCAAGGTTTGTAATCAAGACCAAGTGAGGTAGTAATGCCGCTCTATAAAGCCCTAGTAAGACCACACCTAGAGTAGTGTGCCCAGTTTTGGTCACCACACTATAAAAAAAAAGATGTGGGGGACTCTAGAAAAAGGGCAGAGGAGAGCAGCCAGGATGATGAGGGGACTGGAGGCTAAAACATATGAAGAACGGTTGCAGGAACTGGGTAGATCTAGTTTAATGAAAAGAAGGACTAAGGGAGACATGATAGCAATCTTCCAATAGCTGCCAGAACGAAGAGGGAGTCAAGCTATTCTCCAAAGCACCTGAGGGCAGGACAAGAAGCAATGGGTGGAAACTAATCAAGGAGAGAAGCAACTTAGAACTGAGGAGAAATCTCCTGACAGTGAGAACAATTAATCAGTGGAACAGCTTGCCTCCAGGAGTTGTGAATGCTCCAACACTGGAGGTTTTTAAGAAGAGATTTGATAACTCTTTGTCTGAAGTGGCGTAGGGTTTCCTGCCCAAGCAGGGGGTTGGACTAGAAGACCTCCAAGGTCCTTTCAGACTTTGTTAATCTGCTACCTGTTATCTTCTCACCTGCATGGACTCTACTGGTTAGAGGTGATGATGGCGATTAGTCAGAACGTAACTGGAGGACATTGTGTGGAGGCCGAATGGGTAGCAATGAGAAACCGTGATTAAAGCAGGAGATCGGCTTCTCCTTATGGGGATGCTACACCAGAACGTCTCTCTTGCTTCCAAATTGCTCTATTAAATATTTCCCCGTGCACAGAGATCTTCAGCCATCTCCTAACTTAACAGTTTCCAAACCTTTTCCCCCTCTTCCGTGAGGAAAATAGACATAAGGCCTCATTGCACTCTTCTCTTCCAAATGTCTTTGTTGGATATATTTCCTTCACAAACGCACAGGAGATTTTAAACCATTTCCCCATTCAATGGCTTTCACATAGTTTTCCTCTTGGGAGGAAAATAAATTGGGTGTCTCTTTAGCCTCTTTTCCAAATGGCCCTGTTGGATATTTTGTTTGCGTGGGCTTGATGAAAGAAATGTCCTTCTGGGTTCGGCTCCAAGTGGGGAAAAAGACACTGGAGACATGGAGGCTGCTTGGAAAGATGGTTTATTGTTGGACAGGGCCACATGGCTTGAGCCCTGAACAGAAAAGGTGATCACATGCTTCAATGTTGGTGGAGAAGAAGAGAAGGGCTGAGGGAGGGGCTCGCTAGGCTTTTTATAACTGTTCAGTCCCACTTCTCTGTTTCCTGCTCCTGTGTAAGAAATGTATTCTGATTGGTTGTCAGACTCCCATGGGGCCATGCAGGGACAACTCTCTAGGCTGTGTTTTGAATCCAGGTTTGGTTGAGTTCTCAGATGCTATGTGGTCAGTTGGGGCCAATATTATCATGCTTTAATCCCATCCCCACGTAGCTGAAGTGGAAAAGTCTTTATTATGTAAAGGGACTAGCTTGGCCTTCTTAATGGCCATTAACAAAAGGGGATGGGCAGGAAGCTACAGGCAGTTGTTCTATCTTTTAAAACATGTTTCTTTCTTTTCACATCCAGAGAAATATTCTGCCTTTTCAACATTTCCTAGGATATTTCATTTTTCTGGGAGAGGGCTGGGTGATAACTTCCTACAGGCTAAACATTCCCAACTCTGTTCTACTTTAACAACTGTGAAACTTTCTTCTACCAAAGGGGAAGAAAATGAACCAAGGATCTTGTTGGAATATTCAATCCGCTTCTTTGCTAGTCCATAAACGCTGGTGGGAGTAATACCATATGTTTAAACAATGGCTGGATCTCACAGGCTTTTCTTATATTAAGAATGGCCGGGAGACTCGCTAGACCTAAATCTTTATGTTTAGACTACAAGCAGTCCTCAACTTACAACCATTCATTTACTGGCCCAGCAGGAGCTGTTGGAGCTGCCACCAGACTCCGACAGCGAGGGGCCCTATGAGTCGGCTCTGGAGGATGTGGAGGACCCTGGACAGGGTTCCGACTCCAAGCAGGGTGCAGAGAGGCTGGTTGGCCACCAGGAGGCGCCTGAGCCTTGGAGCAGTGGGAGGAGACAAGGGAGTGTGATCCTGACGTCATGCATTGGAGCAGTGGGGAAGAGACAAGGGAGTTGGTCCTGGATGCCTGGCAACGGAGTGCTAATAGGCGTAAAGAACAGTTACGCAGTTACAGGAGATAATTGAACTCAGCTGGTGGTAATTAGGCTCCTCTCAAGACTATAAAAGGAATGACTTTCCACACGCTCGTCGCAGGAATCAATGCATTTACTAGAGTTGGAGAACTCTCGTGGCTAGCTTGGCAGGCTGGATTGCTGCCAAGGTTAGTCTGTGCTGGATTGCTGCCAACGTCTAGTCTGTGCTGGATTGCTGCCAAGGTCTAGTCTGTGTGTTAACAAATCCTTGAAGTATCTTTGTCTTGGTGTGCTTTGGTGTAGGACGAGGGGGGTCAGAACCCTGACCATTCAAAGTTACAATGGCACTGTAAAAAGTGACGTATGACTCTTTTTCAAAAGGCAAAAGGTTTTAAAAGGTTTCTTTTTTTAAAGGAAAAAAAGTATAGGCCAGTTGCCTTTTGAAAAAAGCATCGTTGAATAAACCTCGGGACAATCTCTGTTTTCACCTCCCCTTCTCCCCCCCCCCCCAATTCCCAGGTCCTTTTTCTGCATCTCGTCCAGAGGTGAGTTCCTACAGGTTCACACCTATTCGGTAGAACCGGTTCGTCAAATCTACTGAGCCGGTTAGAAGAGGTTCCACCAGTGGACCCGGAAAGCAGGCCACACCTACAGAAGAGGTTCCAAAATTTTTTGAAACCCACCACTGGTCCTTGGATATGATTATTCTACAATATCATGCTCATATTTATAAAACTCAGTGCCTCTGTGAAAGGTAAGGATGACTACTGCATTTGTGGTTCAATCAGAACATTGCGTGTGTTGAAGTTGTTTTAACGCAAACCAAAGATGCCTTTTAAAAAACAAGTTTACATCCTATTCTTATGCATGCCAGTGCTGTGTGTGAGGTAAATTTAAGGTGGTTCTGACAAGTGTCGTTGGCATCTTCATATCCGGTCACATGGGCGGCAAGCCACTCCCACAAAGGAGGCCACACCCACAGAGTAGGTTCGAACAATTTTTGAAACCCACCACTGATCTCGTCCTGTCCTAAAAGTTGCCGACTGATTAGGAGCCAATGGAGAACGGGTGTGTGCAATGTTACAGGACACAAAGCAACTCTTTCTAAATTAACTCTCGGCTCCCTTTTTGAACGTTTGTATTCCTTAAGACGCCCGGGCTAAATCAGAGGGCGGATATTTTGACAAAGTGTAAAAATCTACAGATGGGTTCATGAACGAGTTGACGAAACACATTTGCTGAGCTCACATAGCATGTAATCTCACAAAGAGAACCTGCAATGGCTTATCTTAGAAGGTCTTAGTTTAGTCATGCTTTGATGATGGCTGAAATCTCAGAACGCACTCCAATGATAAATCCCTCAAACCCCGTTTTAGCCTAGCCTGGGCAGGTGGTAGAAACCCAGCCGAATGCATTTCATTTAATAATATTTATTTCCTGCCCTTGAGCGGAGATTTTGGCTAGAAACGTAGAGCTGTGTTTTGAAATGGCTTTTCTTCTCAGAAGAACAAGTGAAACACAGGCATTTCCAACTATCCCGTACCATTTAATGTGTACTCCTAAAAATGGAAGCGATGAATTAACAGTTTGGGCAAATCTAATTTTATTTTAGGCTGCGAGAGCTAAGCTGCAAAACTTTAGATGTGCAAACAGGGAAGGGTAAGCGTTCTGACGTAGGCTTCACAAAATCACGAAGCAGACTCCTTGTCCTGACAAACCCCCTTTTTATTAAGCTAATGTGAATTCCTCTCATTCTGATCCAGCAAAGTCCCCAGTCTGTCAAGGGTGAATTTACAACTACAGACCTTATCAGGCTTGGAGAGCTGCCAGGCTGATATCTTCCAAAGGCAGTGCTGTACAAGAAAATACTTGGTGAGGAGCAGGGGTGGGTTTCGACCGGTTCGCACCGGTCCCTGCGATCCGGTTGGTCGCCGAACTCGGAAGTAAGTAACTTACGGGAATGGCGACGCCCCCTGCCCGCGCCCACGCGCACCCGCACACCCGCGCCCACTCCTTACCCGGTTTTTAGGAATTCTGCACTTTCCACGCATGCGCAGAACGCATACAGCGCCTGCGCGATCCTCCAGGAGCAGCTGGAGCATCGTGCAGATGCTAGTACGCATGCGTGCGCCACGTGCGTGCACGAGGACACCGCGTGCGTGTGCGAGGATGCCGCCGGCCTCGTTCCAACCGATCCGGTTGGAACGGGGCGAGAAACCCACCCCTGGTGAGGAGTCTCTGAGAGTCACGAACAATCTTCACACTAATTAAGTAAACAAATCGTCTCCTGCAAACTCCACTCCCCTTTCGCTCCTCTTTATTCCCTATGGGAGGGGCCATTCACGGTTCCACTGTGCCTTTATTCCCTTCTCCTTGCAACTCTGTGCATGTGCACATCGGGAAGAGGCTCCAGCTGTTCTTCAGCCCCACTTAACTGGACCTTCCGCTGTGGTAAGCCCCCCCCCGGGTTGCCCTTTTTTGTGGCTGGGGGGGCAGGGGGCTTCTCTGGTTACCATCCTTATCATCTACCCTAGCTGGCTCCTCCAATTACGCTTCATCTTTATAGACTTAGCCCGTTGGACTTTTAGTTTTACATCTCTTCCCCCAAGAAGGGAAATCAGATAGTATACCCTTTATTGTCATTGTACATCATGTATACAGCTAAATTGGTTAACAGATTAACAGAGTTGGAAGGGACTTTATAGGTCATCTAGTCCACTGCCACCACTCCCGCAGCACACCCTACATCATTTCTGACAGATGGCAGTCCAGTCTCTTCTTGGGAGGGATGAAGCTCCCACAACTTTCGAAGGCAACTTCTGTTCCATTGGTTGACTGTTCTCACTGTCAGAAAGTTCCTCCTTATTTCCAGGCTGAATCTCTCCTCAATCAGTTTCTATCCATTATTCCTTGTTTGTCCTTCAGGTGCTTTGGAGATAGCTTGAGCCCCTCCTCTCTGTGGCAGCCCCTCAAATATTGGAAGACTGCTATCATGTCTCCCTGATCTTTTTCTTCCCTAGACTAGCCATGCCCAGCTCCTGCAAACATTCTTTGTTCTTCCTATGTTTTAGTCTCCAGTCTCCTAATCATCTTTGTTATTTGGTTTAGTGATTTGTTTTAACCCTGATTCTTAGAATGGAAAAGCTGAGAAGAAACAGGGAAGCCTGATTCACTTAACAACCATGTCACTGACTTAACAACTGTAGCGATTCCCTTAACAACTATGGCAAGAAATGGAGCAAAATTCACTTAACTGTCTCGCTTAGCGAGAGAAATTTCAGACTCCACGGTGGCCGTAAAAGGAGGACTACCTGTAAGGATTATTATTCTTTGTTTCCTCTTTGCATTGAATATTTTCACAAGTGATCAGAGAACTAAACAGCATCAGAATCAGGCAGATCCTGAAATCCCGTTAGCATTTTAAGGTCAACCAGATGGCGATAAAAATCTGCCATCGCCGTATTAATGGCTTCGGTGGAAATGAAAAGCTTTGCTTAATCCAGGCTTCACCTTTGCCACATATTGAGGGTCCACCCAAAAATGTTTTTCATGCAGGCTTCCCAATGCGTTGCATCTCAGAAGGAGAACAGCTTCCCTTTTTCTCTGCCCCAGAGAACAGCTTAGCAAATGTCACAAGTGGAGTCTGGAAGAAAAACACAGTCATTTGAAAAAAAAAAAAGACTGCAGGGATATTCTGGGGGCAGCCGGGATGAATAAATACTACAAAGCCCCCTCTTGAAGTTGGCACTCGGTGAAGTTAGTGGGAGCTGACAGACCCCTGCCCCCAATGGGGCCAGAACGTTTATTACAGTATTTGGGTTTTTTTTTAAAAAAATAAATCCTGCCTTTGTTGTATACAAATAATTCAAAGCAGCAAATGTGTCTTTTCTCTCTCTCACCCTCTCTCCCTCCCTCTTTCTCTCCCTCCTTTCCTCTCTCTCTCCCTCCCTCTTTCTCTCCTTCTCTCCCTCCTTCTTTCTCTCCCTCCTTTTCTCTCTCTCTCCCTCTTCTTAATATTTTCCCCACAAAAACCACCCTGTGAGGTGAGTTGGGAAGTGAGAGGGAGGGAGAGGCAGAAGGAGAGAGGGAGAGAGAGGGAGGGAGAGAGAGAGGGAGGGAGAGAAGGAGAGAGAGGGAGGGAGGTGAAGAGGGAGGTAGAGAAAGAGGGAAAGAGAGAAGGAGGGAGAGAAAGAGGGAGGGAGAGAGGGGGGAGAGAGAGGGAGGGAGGGAGAGGGAGGGAGAGAAAGAGGGAGGGAGAGAGGAGAGAGAGGGAGGGAGGTGAAGAGGGAGGTAGAGAAAGAGGGAGAGAGAGAGGAAAGGAGGAAGAGAGAGGGAGGGAGGAGGGAGGGAGAGAAAGAGGGAAGGAGAAGGAGGGAGAGGGAGGGAGAGAGGGGAGAGAGAGAGAGAGAGGAGGGAGAGAAGGGAGAAGAGAAGGAGAGAGAGAGAGAGGGAGGGAGGTGAAGAGGGAGGTAGAGAAAGAGGAGAGAGAGAGAGCAAAGGAGGGAGAGAAAGAAGGAAGGAGAGAGGGGAAGAGCGAGGAGTGAAGACTGACAAAGGCTCAATTCACCCAAGTCTTCTTCTTGTTGGGTTGAACCTATGCTTTTGTTTTCTTTCACTTTGTTCATTTTTTTTATATTTTTATATATATAAATATAATTTTATAGTTTTATATTTATTTTCTATGATAAAACAATAAATAATATATATATTTTAAAATTCGCCCTGCCAGCCTCTGTGCTGATGGGAGGATTAGAACCCAGGGCCTAGCGCAACCCCTTCCTGGCTCCCAGATCTCACGGTGGATGGAGATGAATTCCGTTTATGCCCCTCATTTCCTCAGTCTCCCTTCTTTAGGTTTTAGCCAGGCCTGACCCTGCTTAGCCTGGCCACCAAATCAGCAAGGACCTGCTTGACTTTAAGGGAAAAAAAATGAATCAAAACCCCAAGACCTCCCCTGGAGTCCAGCAGTGCCCAATACTGCCCCCCTGTGGACATGGATGTGAACTTTTAACACAGTTCAAATCAGTAAGGTATTAATGTTCTGCCAGCAATCTTCTCTGCGGTGTTTTCAAACAGGCTTCTGTTTTCTACTTTATTTTTAGGGTACCTGCCAAATCTCTTCGACGTTTTCTTGGGGATCCTTCTGGAAGTGGGAAAAGAGGCTGTTGATGTTAGCATGGTGCCTTCTGTTACCCTCGACAACCGTACAGGTAGTCCTCGAATTATGACCACAATTTATGTTGTAAGCAAGACATTGTTAAGTGAATTTTGCCCCATGTTATGGACCCTTTTTCTTTGCCCGATTGTGAAGCGAATCACTGCAGTTCTTGAGTTGTTCACACTGTTGCTACATGCATCTGGCTTCCCCATTGACTTTGCTCCCCCGGAGGTCACAAATGGGGGATCACATGACCCAGGGGACACTGTCACCGTCCTAAATAGGAACCTGTTGTCGAGGATCAATGTATGTTATGTGACCCTGGGGATGCCGCAAAGGTCACAAGTGTTGAACAATGGTCATAAGTCACTTTTTTTCAGTACCGTCACTACATAGAATAGAAGAACAGACTTGGAAGGGACCTTGGAGGTCTTTCTAGTCCAACCCCCTGCTTAGGCAGGAAACCGCTACACCACTTCAGACAAAGGGTTATCCAACATCTTCTTAAAAACCTCCAGTGTGGGAGCATTCACAACTTCTGGAGGCAAGTTGTTCCATTGATTAATTGTTCTCGCTGTCAGGAAATTTCTCCTTAGTTCTAAGTTGCTTCTCTCCTTGATTTGTTTCCACCCATTCTTGTCCTGCCCTCAGGTGCTCTGGGGAATAGCTTGAGTCCAGTGGGGAAACTCAAACATTTTTACTTCCGGTTCTGTGGGCGTGGCTTTGTGGGTGTGGCAGGGGAAGGATACTGCAAAATCTCCATTCCCACCCCACTCCAGGGGAAGGATACTGCAAAATCTCCATTCCCACCCCACTCCAGGGGAAGGATACTGCAAAATCTCCATTCCCACCCCACTCCAGGGGAAGGATACTGCAAAATCTCCATTCCCACCCCACTCCAGGGAAGGATACTGCAAAATCTCCATTCCCACCCCACTCCAGGGGAAGGATACTGCAAAATCCCCATTCTCTCCCTGCTCTTGGGGGAAGGATATTGCAAAATCTCCATTCCCACCCCAGTCTGGGGCCACCCAGAGGTGGTATTTGTCGGTTCTCTAAACTACTCAGAATTTCTGCTACCGGTTCTCCAGGACCCGTCAGAACCTGCTGGATTTCACCCTCGCTTGAGTCCCTCTTCTTTGTGGCAGCCCCTGTGAAAATGAAGTCCAGGACTACCCGTATAGATGACAAGAAGATAATATATGCTGCCCGTCTTGCTGTCAAGCATATGCAAGCAGGGAGTGGACCACAGCAAGAGCTGAGGAGGGAGGAGGAGAGGAAGGAGGAGCAGCAGATGGTGAGGGAGCAGGCATGAGAAAGAGACAGTCGCCGCTGGGATCGTCGTGCCAGGCCTTTCCTTGCTGGCACGCCGGCCTTTTTGAAGATACAGCAGCCGGCCCGGGTACCAGTGGCAGCAGGAGCCACTCACACAAGGGCAGGTTGGGGAAAGGAGGCGGGAGAAAGGGAAAGCTTCATTGCTTATTTTTAGTTTAAGAATGCTGTCCATGCATGCGCACAGGCCTTACAAGTGAAGCAAACACAATAATTTTGCAGCTTTTGGCCCATTTTTGAGCCTGAATATGAAAGGGCTCCCCGAGGCCTGAAAAAAAAACAAACATTTTTAAATGGTTCCTCTAGGTTCAAAATATGGAGACAGGCTGGTCTGGTTCTCTGAGGGCGACCAAGAAGCCTCTAAGGCTGTGATGGTGAACCCATGGCACACATGTCACAGGTTGGCACATGGATAAGGTGACCAGACGTCCCAATTTCAGCATGACAATCACGCTTTATAACAATTTGTCCCGTTTCCCGCCGCGTTTTTAAAAAGTCACGATTTTTTTCTGGCTTCATGTTGAAAGCCCAGTGGATTTGGTTAAGAAATCCTAACCGGGGCAAGACAAAAGACACCCTGTCTAATCCCTCTCTCTGTCTCAGTACTTTCATTGAAGATATTAAAACATTAAAGCAACAAAACGGACCTCCCCCCCCGCGCCGCTTTTACTCACTTTTATAAGAAAAAAATGATCTAGTACCATAGAGCTGCAGGAAATGGCTAGAGAGGTTACTTCCTGGATTTTCCGGAGGGGAGGGGCACGGAGGTGGAGTTCTGCTCCGAAAAATGGTGGCATTTTCCCTGACTAATTTCACCATTTCAATTTGCTCAGTTCTTTGTATTAACATCTACAATTGGAATCCTCTGTGGAGGCACATGAGCCATCTCCCCAGCGTGTAAGCCTCCCACCGGCCAGCTGTTTTTGGGGCGGGGGCCTTACTTTCCAGTACACCCTTGCAGGTTGTATCCGACCACATCGCAGGCATATCTGCCTTGTTTTTTGACACTCCTGTCCTACAGGAATCTTCTTGGAATTGCTGAAAGAACCGTGTTGTAGATAGGAGATAAGCAGTGTCATATGTTGTGGGTCCGCCGATGGCCTGCGGGGCTGGCCGCAGAGTCGGACAGTGAGGAGGTTGGGGAGGAATATGGGGCAGTCTTGGAGTCTGGGGAAGGCTCAGATGAAAGCTCTGCGTTGGAGGCAGAGAGGGAGCCAGGGCCGCCTGGTAGTTATGTGCTGTTTCCAGAGCCTCCGGAGTCTGTCCTCAGTGAGGCAGAAGAACAGTGTGAGCCTGTTCCCAGTGTTTGCATATGCAGAGCTGCCAGAAGGCAATAACGGTTAAGACAAAAAGGGCGGCTTGGGAGTGAGGCTTGGAGATTTGGCCCCTCTCATAAGACATAAAAGAGACACGAGCCTTTGCAGGAAGGAATTAGTTCATCTAGTCGGTTCAAGCTCTGAGAAGTCCTGTTTGACCCTGTGCTAAATTTGGCCTTGCAAAACTAATTGGCGATTACGTCTCTGGCAGCGTTTCAAGGGAGACAAAGGTGGGTACTTACTGCCATTACCCTGAAAGACTTTGGCAACTGGAGCAGACGTCTGCCGGATTCTTTACAGACTGTTTGTGACTCATTATGGGCTGTGAATGAACACAATTCACAGCCCACAATTCGGCAACCTGCATTGCAGTGGTGGGTTTCAAATTTTTTTTAGAACCTCTTCTGTAGGTGTGGCCTGCTTTGTGGGAGTGGCTTGCCGGCCATGTGACCAGGTGGGAGTGGCTTGCCGGCCATGTGACTGGGTGGGAGTGGCTGGCCGGCCATGGTGACTTAGTGGGAGTGGCTTGTCAGTCATGTGACTGGGTGGGTGTGGCCAACTTGTAAAATGTGGTGAAACTCACTTAACAACGCTCTTGCTTAGCAACCAAAATGTTGGCTCAGGAACTCTGGCAATTTGAAGCACGCAAGTCTTAAAGCTGTCAAGTTACAAGACCCTTGAACCCCTAACCCTTTAGAAAAAAAACCTCCAGGGGTGTTCAAACTTGACAGCTTTAAGACTTGTGGACTTCAACTCCCAGAATTCTCTTCTTGCTCTTCATCTTGATGATGTGCGGACGGGCGGGGGGGAGGGAGCTGGAGCCGGTTCTAAACGGCACTGTAGATTTGTGGAACCTCTTCTATAGAAGAGGTTAGAACTTGGCAGGAACCCACCCTGTTGTATTGGCTGGCTGTCCTAATGTACTTCTGTGCAGTTTTTGACCAGCGCTGCTACAACCAACTTTCCCCTAGCCATGCCATGCATCCACCTCCTCACTCACTATGTACAAATTAAAGCACCCCGCTCCGTGTCCATACAATTGTTTCCCCAAAGCTCTCTGCTCCTTTGAAATAAATGTGGAAAGGAAATGCTTTCAGCAAATGAACTGAGGACTTGTAGAGGAGGGGGGGCGGGGAAGGGGGAGGATTTATCTTCGCGGTATTCCTATGAATACATGCAGCATTGATTAAAGTGATGACACATTCAACGCTACAGTGAAAGCATGTTCTGCTTTTAATTTCTAATAAACAATATCATTTGGAGTTTTTCTTTCCCCCCTGGCAATAACAAGTGGGCTAAATAAGGGTGTATATTCAAATTTACAAATGGGCCTCCGCCTTTACCAAGAATCCAGTGGCCTAAGCCATTATGTTTCATGCTCATTAATTTCCTTTCTTGTCACAAACATGTAGGGTTTCTCTAGAATCAGAGAAATGTAGAGATCAAATAAAGGGGAAATATTTTGGCCTGCGGATCCAAGCCAGTCTAAAAAAAAAGAAAAAGAGAGAGACTAATGGTTAGGTGTGGTTGGTTATATCTCACATTAGCTGGATACCCATGCTTCATGACGAAACTATGTGATTGGGCTATGCAGGAGAAATTTGGATCACAATCCGTTGGCTCAGTGGTGACCGGAGACTGAAACACATAAGAGAATATCGCTCCCGCCGCCTTGAGTCGGGAAGCAGTTCCATAGGTGGAAAGTGTAGACATTTTGGTGAGGTACCAATGTTTATTACTGCAAGGAGCCCCAGACCGCTCCTGAGTGAAGGAGTGGAATGTCTGCCAGTTTGAGCTGAGGTAACGGAATGTGAGGCAACTGGTAGTTGGAACAGAGTTCTTTTCAGGTGAGGAGGGGGAGTAGAACTCCTTAGCATCAGAGCATGTTAATTAGTATATAAGAAATACTAATGATCTGATGGTCATTTTGAAAAATCCTTTCTTAGTGAGCACCTAGAAGCCAACAGGAACATACATGCCAAATTTCAAGTGTGTAGGCTTCACAGTTCTGGAGATTTCGTGATGAGTGAGTGGTACTTGCCATATATATATATATAATATGTGTGTGTTTGTGTGTGTGTGTGTGTGTGTGTGTGTTGTGTGTGTGTGTATGTAGAGAGAAGAGAGAGAGAGAGAGAGAGAGAGAGAGAGAGAGAGAGAGAGAGAGGAGAGAGAGGAGAGAGAGAGAGAGAGAGAGAGAGAGAGAGAGAGAGATTCAAGGACAAGGAAAATGTTTGATTCTCCAGTGAGCATCCCTAACCCCAAACACAATTAGGATTTCTATGTAAACATGTAGATTGAAAGCTCTTGGACTCCAACCCCTTTAAAGTGTGTGGACTTAGCCAGCCATGGCTGGGGGAATTCTGGGAGTTGAAGTCCACACACAGCGTAAAGTGGCTGAGGTTAAGTAAGACTGCCTTAGAGACTAGAAAAGTGCTACTTGTGCTATTTCTAAAACTTTTAATGTCACCGCTGTTGTTATTCATGTGTAAGAATTTACGATGCTGTTTGAGGATGCGATAAGACAAAAAAAAGGACTCGCCTTCTCAGTTTGTTGGAAAGCTGGGACTTTTCCTATGCATTATTTTGCACCGGGGAAGTAACTTCTGAAGGGCTGCATTATCATATCAAGAAAGACTGAATGATCTCAGTGACTGCTGGGGAGAATTAATCATTCTTGTTTTCTTGAACAATTTTGGTTTGTACATAACCATCTGAGAGTTTACCATTGTTTTTCATGACCTTTAAATAAGAGTATTCTTCAGAACTACCACACGTACAAATCTTCAGATGTACCCAAGGAGATGTAAATATTGTACCACCTTCCCCATGTATAAAGGCACATGTGGAACACATGTGCATCTGGCAATCAAAAGGTTCTGATCTTAAAAAGCACAATATGAATCTGTAAGTTTTTTTTTTAAAAAAAATAGTTTTTATTAAACATTATTACCTTTAAAAAACAGAAAGAAAAACACAACAACATAAGAAAAGACAAAACATACATAACAATATAAAGTAAATATACAGCCTTTTGTATCGACATTCATTAGTTATACATTTTTTTAAGAGTAAAACATACAGATACAAATACAATTTTAAACATACAACCCCCCCTCCCTCCTCCCCCCCCCCCGCGGTGACAGTCATTCACAGCCCAACTTTTTTCTTTCCTTCCTCATTGTTAGGTCTCTAAGCCACATCTTCTCATTACAAAGTTCAGGGATCTATTACAATACCCATGTTCACTTTTAACTTTCCCCATTTTAAGTCCCTGCTGTTCTCCTTGCCGCCCACATATACCATAAGTTCCAGCTAAGACAATGTTCCGTTTCTCCTTTGTCCCTCAGCCAACCCGTCATTCTGTCCATTTCTGCATCTGAATCTGTAACTTTGAGGTTGTCTTTATTAAAAAAAATAATCTCTACTCTATTCTGAAGTTTTTCTTCCTTTCCCCTAAATTGTTGCTCCCCTCTCCCATAATTTCCCCATCTCCTAAATCTCCAGCTATGATTTTAATATGGCTGGTTGCTTTCTTTAATTTTTATTTTTACAATGAAAACACCACGTCTTTACTTATAAACTTTCCCCTCTGGAGATTGTCCTAATTCCGCATGAAGAAAACCATATATTTGGTGTCGCAGGCAAAAAATGAAACAGATCCTGGGTTGCACTTAAAATCTTGATTTATTTTATGCCCCTCCCCCCTCACTTGTAAACAAGGCTTCTGGATCAAACAAAGCCAGCATAGCAGCTTCTGATAATACAGGCTTTCCCAACCTTTTGGGAGGGGGGATCGTAAGGAGTGAGATGCTATGTAGCCATAACAACATTCTTTCTAGAAAGCCAAGGTCATCCTTTGTCTTTGCACCTCTGCACCTGACTGGAACTGGATGGGTGGAACTGCCAGCATGACAGTGGAAGATTGGACCATGTGATGGACTTGTGAGTGTGAGGGGCAAGATCTTGAACTTTCAACTAGGTGGGGAAAACTGGGAAGCTTTCAGATTTGGGTTTTCCCAGCTGTGCCAACATGGCTCTCTTAATAAATTGGAACTTTGAGCAATACTTTGCCTTGGAAACTGATTTACTTTTGGATGCTATTTGGAACCCTGACACCTTTGCAACTGGAAGAAATGTGGACCTCAACTCTCGGAATTCCCTGTTGGCTGGGGAATGCTGGTAGTTGAAGTCCACATATGTTCCAGTTGCCAAGGTTGGGAAACCCTGTGCTAGGGAAAAGCCGAACATCCAAGTTGAAGTAGATAAGCATCATCGGCGAGAGGAAAAAGACACATCTACCAAAGCAAAGAACCTCATCGAGACAGATTGCAGTCTGCACAGCTCTCCCGATTCCTGATGGATTCCTGGTGGATTTCTCTAGAACATGGAGGCACAACTTTTTGATATTTTTTTCTGGGATGAGAGCCATATTTGGCCTCCACAAAGAGGGCCAGAAACTCTGCCCTCCATTAAAAAAAAATAGTGAGCGAGACAAGGACAAAAGCTTGACTTGGATTGGATTCATTTCAATAATGTTGGCCGTTAATTGAATTAAATATATGAACCTGAGCCCTTTCTGGTTGTGCCCGAAGAATTTTTCCTCCACTGTCACGTTTGACATTTCAGTTTGGTAACTACTGCGAGAGATCGCTGGTGGCCACGTTCAAAAGGTTGGAGACCACTGTTTGTTGAAGGTGTTCTGACCTAGGCTTCCTGGGAAAGCATACATCACCATCTCAGTCCCCGCAAAACCCTCTTGAATTTGCACGGCTGTGAATTATGGTCATTCACAGCCCGCCCGGCTTCACGAACAGCCTATGAAGATTCCGACAGATGTCTGCTCGAGTTGCCACAGTCTTTCAGGGAAATGTTGATAAGCCCCACTTTATCTCCCTGGAAATGCTGCCAGAGCCCTAATTGCCAATGTGTTTTGCAAGGCCAAACTTAGCACAGAGTCAAACAGGACTTCTCAAAGCTTGAACCGACCAGATGAACTAATTGCTTCCTGCAAAAGTTCATGTCCCGTTCACTCCTCTTTTATGTCTTATGGGAGGGGCCAATCATCTCCAAGCCTTACTCCCAAGTCGACCCCGTTTTCTTAATCGATCTTGCCTTCTGGCAGCTCTGCGCATGTGCACACTGGGAACAGGCTCCCACTGTTCTTCTGCCTCATTGATGTCAGACTCGAGAGACTCTGGAGCAGGGGTGGGTTTCAACCGGCTCACGGCGGTCCCTGCGAACCGGTTGGTCGGCGAACCCGGAAGTAAGTAACTTCCGGGAACGGAGACTGGCCCACCCGCCGGCCCATGCTCCTTACCCAGTTTTGACGGGTTCTGCGCTTCCACGCATGCGCAGGACGCATACAGTGCCTGCGCGATCCTCCAGGAGCAGCTGGAGCATTGCACAGACGCTAGTATGCATGCGTGCGCCGCGCGCGTGCACGAGGACGCCGCTGGCCCCGTTCCAACCGAACCGGTTGGAATGGGGCGAGAAACCCACCCCTGCTCTGGAGGCAGCACATAACTACCAGATGGCCCTGGCCCCCTCTCTGCCTCCGATGCAGAGCCTTCATCCAAGCCTTCCCCAGACTCCAGGACTGACCCATATTTCCCCCCCAACCTCCTCACTGTCCGACTCTGCTGTCAGCTCTGCAGGCCACCAGCAGACCACAACAGAAGGTTGAAGAAGAAGAAGACTCTTGCCACACTATTCTCTCTTGGCAAGGGTGGAAAACAGCCGTGCTGTTATATATGCTGGGGAATGGTGAGCTTCATGCCATTTTAATTAACCATAAATGTCTCTGCATATGTATGGCCTGAGGTGTTTGCAGAAAGCCCAAGCAGAGACAGTAGCACTAACTTCTACTCAGTTTTGGAAACCCCGATTTGGCTACTGAGTTGTGTGGGGGCTGACGGTTCACGCTGGCACTGATTCTCCTCGATCTGGGGTTTTTAACAATGGCCAATTGGACAGGCGCGGGTTTTTCTTTAATGGCTGCCCATACTGTGAGGCGGGGATGCGGCGTTATCTCATGCAGGGGAGGTTGAGCACAGCAAATGGAAATTATTTCATGATTCTGGGAGATGCATTTTCACAGAGGGGGGAAGAGGCACCAGTCCGATTGCTTAACTTGGTTCCAAGGAAATGCGATTAGCCTTAAAAGAGCATGCATTTTCGCAAGGAGGGGCAGCCGTAGAGTCTGCCTCTCTGCCTCAACACAGCAAAAGTGCCCTGGATGATCATCGCCTGCTGTGCGAACAGCTTTGGACCGAGCGCCTGCCCCCCCCCCCCTAACTAGATCAGCCAAATTTCATACGAGGGATAATTATAGCCCATGCAGAAAAGAGAGGGAAGTTATGTGTCAGTGGCGAGATGAATAGGAAATGGGAGTGGTGAGTGCATCTGGTGGTCTCACACATTGTGACTGTGGGGGCGCAGAGCGGGAGGGAGGGGGGGGAGGGGAATGACGCAATGTCAAACGTAGGAAGAGCTGCACAGTCACCAAAGTGTTGCAAAAAGATTGGGCAGAGGGGAACACAAAAGCAGGAATGGGGCAATTCGATTTGGAAACAGAAAATAGCTAGGGGTTAGGTTTTTTTTGGGGGGGGGGCAACCTCCTTGACCTCCCAAATTCAGGGAAGAAGTGATTCTTTTCTTTTCAGTGAATCTTGGTCTGGGCGACGAATGCATCATCCGAGTGGACTTTCCTGGCCTCCAGAATCTTTCAGGCAGAGAAGTGAATAGATCTACCCCATCGGTGCCTCAAACCAAAAGAGGCACCAGCCCATGGACACTTTTTCCACGTAGTGAATTGGCCCATGAACCTCCTCTGGCTTGTACCTATTTTAAGGTAGCTTGCCGAGGTGGCGCAGTGGTTAAATGCAGCACTGCAGGCTACTTCAGCTGACTGCAGTTCTGCAGTTCGGCTGTTCAAATCTCACCGGCTCAGGGTTGGCTCAGCCTTCCATCCTTCCGAGGTGGGTAAAATGAGGACCCGTATTGTTGTTGGGGGCAATATGCTGACTCTGTAAACCGCTTAGAGAGGGCTGAAAGCCCTATGAAGTGGTATATAAGTCTAACTGCTATTGCTATTGCTTGGGTTGGAAAGGAAGTGAATAACAGAATGACAGAGGGTTCTTGGAGGTCTTCTAGTCCAGGGGTCTCCAACTTTGGCAACTTTAAGACTTGTGGACTTCAACTTGCTGGCTGAGGAATTCTGGGAGTTGAAGTTCACAAGTCTTAAAGTTGCCAAGGTTGGAGACTCTTGTCAGGGCCGGATTTAGATGAAAAGAGGCCCTAGGCTATTCCACTTACGAGGCCCTTTCACCTCCCGTTTTTAAGTTTGTAAATTACATGAGAGACAATAAAATACATCATTACTGTGATATATATCAATATATATCAATATATATAGCTGGCCTCCCGACGGAGGGCGGCTCTGCTCTGCGGCAAAGGCAGCGAGGCCAGCCACCTCCCCTGCTGCGCTCAGCTGCCCGGCCGCTGGTGGGCTCCGCGTCGACGGGGCGGCTACTGGGAGCGGCCGCGCCTCTCGCCCGACCGCCATGCCGGGAACGTGGGCGGGCTCCCCAATTGCCGCAGCGCTGGAACGATCTTAACCAATACATTTTTATGTTTGTTTATTAGTCATATGCCTAGAATTTCTCCTTATTTTCAGTTCAGTGTTTTAGTGTTCACTGTTTTTAGAATAGTGTAATTTTAATTTTGCTAACAATTTGAATGTAGGCCCCTCTTGATCTTGAGGCCTAGGCTGAAGCCTAGTTAGCCTATAGGAAAATCCGGTCCTGACTCTTGTTCTAGTCCAATCCCCTGCTCAGGCAGGAAACCCTATATTATTTCAGACAAGGGGTTGTCCAATCTCTTCTTGAAAGCCTCCAGTGCAGTGGTGGGTTTCAAAAAAATTTGGAACCTACTCTGTGGGTGTGGCCTCCTTTGTGGGAGTGGCCTGCCAGCCATGTGACCTGGTGGGAGTGGTTTGCCAGCCATGTGTTTTCTTTCTTTCTTTCTCTCTCTCTCTTTTTCCTTCCTTTTGTCTCTCTGTCCCTTTTTTCTTTTTTTCTTTCATCTCTCTCACTCTTTTTCTTTCTTTTTTATTTATTTATTTCTTCCTTTCTTTCTTTCTCTTTCTTTCTCTCTCTGTGTCAGTCTCTATGTGTGTGAGTGTCAGTGGTGGGTTTCAAAAACTTTTGGAACCTCTTCTGTAGGTGTGGCCTGCTTTCCGGGTCCACTGGTGGAACCTCTTCTAACCGGTTCGGTAGATTTGACGAACCGGTTCTACCGAATAGGTGCAAACTGGTAGGAACCCACCTCTGCTCCAGGGATGGGGCAAGTCATTCCACTGGTTAATTGTTCTCACTGCTAGGACACGTTGTGACTGTGGGGACACAGAGCGGTTGCTTCTCTCCTTCATTAGTTTCCCCCCATTGCTTCTTGTGCTTTGGAGAATAGGTTGACTCTTCTCTTCGTGACAGCCCCTCAAATATTGGAAGACTGCTATCAGGTCTGCCCTGCTCCTCCTTTTCATTAGACTAGACAAACCCAATTCTTGCAACCATTTTTTCATACGTTTCAGCCTCCAGTCCCCCTATCATCTTTGTGGCTCTTTTCTGCATTCTTTCCAGAGCCTCAACATCTTTTTTTAAAAAAGTAACATGTTGGCCAAAATTGGCTGCAGTATTCAAAGCAGAGGTGGGTTCCTACCAGTTCGCACCTATTCGGTAGAACCGGTTCGTCAAATCTACTGACCCAGTTAGAAGAGGTTCCATCAGTGGACCCGGAAAGCAGGCCACACCTACAGAAGAGGTTCCAAAATTTTTTGAAACCCACCACTGACACACACACACACACACACACACACACAGAGAGAGAGAGAGAGAGAGAGACAGACAGACAGACAGACAGACAGACTGACACACACAGAGAGAAAGAAAGGAAGAAATAAAGAAATAAAGAAAAAAGAAAGAAAAAGAGGGAGATGAAGAAAAAGAGAAAAAAGGGACAGAGACAAAAGGAGAGAGAGAGAGAGAGAGAGAGAGAGAGAGAGAGAGAGAGAGAGGAGAGAGAGAGAGAGAGAGAGAGAGAGAACACATGGCCAGCAAGCCACTCCCACCAGGTCACATGGCTGGCAAGCCACTCCCACAAAGGAGGCCACACCCACAGAGTAGGTTCCAAAATTTTTTAAAGCCCACCACTGATTCAAAGCGTCGTGTATCTCTCTGGGGCTGGTCAGTTGAACTGAAGTTTCGAGTTGGCATGAACAATAAACCTCGCCTGTTTACTTCAACTTCTGTGAACCATTTCATGATAATGTGTGAGCAGTTCTCTAGAGCCCTGCTGAGATAAATTTGTTCACCCTCTTTTGCACTCTTATTGATCGTGACTCTTTTACCAGTTTGAGTTTCTGATTTGTTTTTGTTTTTTCCGGTCTCTAATCAGTGAACTACATGTTGCATCTGGCTCAGGAGTGGTTGCTCTTAATTAAACCAGCTTCAGAGCTCATCGTAGATACTTTTGGGGGGTAGGAATCCTCAGTTTACAATCTCTGGACCAAAACTCCAGTTCTGTCCTATTAAGTGGAAGATGGTGCAGTTACCCAAGACAGTCCTTGACTACTAATACGTCTTCTTTATTTGCAGGCAGGGCTGCCAGTTGACCAGAAATAAAATCCGCTTGCCTTGCTTCTTTGCCTTCTCCAGCAACTTAAAAAACACACACACAAAGCAGAAGGCAAACTTCTCTGCAGCACGGAATAAGTAACACAACTTGCTGACGTGTGCAAATCTAGCTGCAGCGGAAAAAAACACAGGCCCTGAGTTGGTGGGCCCCACTGGCAAGCACAGCCTCCTTCACAATGTTTTAGAATAGAATAGAATAGAATAACAGAGTTGGAAGGGACCTTGGAGGTCTTCTAGTCCAATCCCCTGTTTAAGCAGGAAACCCTATACCAGACAAATGGTTATCCAATCTCTTATTAAAAACCTCCAGTGTTGTCGCATTCACAACTTCTGGAGTTAAGTTGTTCCACTGATCAATTCTTCTAAATGTCAGGAAATTTCTCCTTAGTTCTAAGTTGCTTCTCTCCTTGATCAGTTTCCACCCATTGCTTCTTGTTCTACCCTCAGGTGCCTTGGAGAATAGTTTGACTCCCTCTTCTTTGTGGCAGACCCCGAGATATTGGAAGGCTGCTATCAAGTCTCCCCTAGTCCTTCTTTTCATTAAACAAGCCATGCCAACTTCCTGCAACCGGTCCTCATATGTTTTTATCTTCCAGTCCCCTAATCATCTTTGTTGCTCTTCTCTGCACTCTTTCTAGAGTCTCAACATCCTACACCGTGGCAATCAAAACTGTGTAGGAAGCTACCATCCAGCCCTCTCCCAGAAAAATGAAATATCCTAGGAAATATTGAAAAGGCAGAATATTTCTCTGGATGTGAAAAGAAAGAAACATGTTTTAAAAGACAGAATAGCTGCCTGTAGCTTCCTGCCCATCCCTGCTTTGTTAATGAGTCGTTAAGAAGGTCGAGCTAGTCCACTTTACATAATAAAGACTTCTCCACTTCAGCTACAGGAAAGCATGATAATATTGGCCCCAACTGACCACATGGCAACTGAAAACTCAACCAAACCTGGATTCAAAACACAGCCCAGAGAGTTGCCCCTGCATGGCCCTATGGGAGTCTGACAACCAATCAGAATACATTTCTTACACAGGAACAGGAAACAGAGAGGTGGGACTGAACAGGTTATAAGAAGCCTAGCGAGCCCCTCCTTCAGCCCTTCTCTTCTTCTCCACCAACATTGAAGCATGTGATCACCTTTTCTGTTCAGGGCTCAAGCCATGTGGCCCTGTCAACAATAAACCATCTTTCCAAGCAGCCTCCATGTCTCCAGTGTCTTTTCCCCCACTTGGAGCTGAACCCAGAAGGACATTTCTTTCATCAACTGAATGCTGTATTCCAAGTACTTTCTGAGTCTACCTGTAGAGCAGACATCGTTCTTCATCTGAACTACCGTTCAAATGCATGGAAACTAGCAGGAAGTAGAGCTCCGGGGTTTTGGGGAAGTCAATGGGATGCAGCTTCGGAGATTATAGCCTTCTCAGTTTGATCCAGATGACACATGACTCCAGATACCACCCCACATCCTGCTGAGGGAGTGGGAGGACACAAGGTTTTTTTTTTGAAGGTTCTTATATTAGTTTGCTTCATTTGAGAAGCCTGGATACAGATAAACCATGTGGAGATTTGCTGTGCCCATAATCTGCCTCTTGACTGGTGAGTAAATTCTTAATTGTTTTCTCTAGAGCCGGTGAGTAAATCTGGAGATTCTGATCTTTTGGATTTAGATATTCAGCTCTATGATTGTTAGAGCTAATCCAGGAGGAGCAAATAGCTAATATTCCTTCCTCCTCCTGTTGTCCCCAGGATGACAACGCCTGTGAGGTGGGTTTGGCTGAGAGAGAATGACTGGTCTAAAGTTATCCAATTGGCTTCCATGCCTAGGGTGGGATTAAACTCACAGTTTCCTGGTGATTGGCCTAAAATCACCCAACTGGCTTTCAGGTCTAAGGTGGGACTAGAACTCACGGTCCCTTGGTGATGGATCCAGTCACCCAGCCAGCTTCCATGCATAAGATGGGACTAAAACTCTTAAACTCTTGGGTTTCTAGTTTGGTGTCTACTCTACTAGACCAAACTGGCTTTCTCTTCAGTCCAGGGTGCCACCCACATGACTATAGAAGAGCCACTTCAATCTGGGGTCTTCTAGATGAGTTGGGCCTCTGATCATCACCTTGTCCAGACAATGGTGGATGTGTATTTCCAATCTCTCTCCTTCCAAATTGGAGGGAGGGTATTATAGATCTTTCCAGCTGAATCCTCTTCCCACCTCCAATAGACCGATTAGATCCCACAGATTAGGCCTCCTCCGAATTCCATCCGCCGGCCAGTGTCGACTGGCGACTACCCGGAGGAGAGCCTTCTCTGTGGCTGCTCCGACCCTCTGGAACGAGCTCCCCGTGGAGATTCGAACCCTCACCACCCTCCAGGCCTTCCGCAAAGCCCTTAAAACCTGGCTGGCCTGGGGCTAAAGAGCTTTTGCCCCCTCCTCGAATGGTATGGTTGTTGTGTGTTTTAAATTGTGTATTGTTATGTTCGTTTTTTTATCCCCTGTCTGTACCCCCTTCCCTGACTGAATTGTGAGCCGCCCTGAGTCCCCTTCGGGGAAAAGGGCGGCATATAAATGTAATAAATCCAATCCAATCCACTTTCATGGACTTTGTTTTAGGGGCATGGTGGAAGGACTGGTTCCCCTGTGTCAACCTCTAGCCCTTGTGTGTTTCCTTGCTGTGCAAACAGCATTTTTCTATGTCTTACTTGGCAGGCAGCACTTTCTAGAGCAGTGTCTCTCAACCTTGGCAACGTGAAGATGTCCGGACTTCAACTCCCAGAATTCCCCAGCCAGCAAATGGGGAATTCTGGGAGTTGAAGTCCAGACATCTTCACGTTGCCAAGGTTGAGAAACACTGTTCTAGAGGGAGTTTTGTTTGAAGCTATGTAGAAAGAAGACACAGCAAGGAAAGAGATAATGGTGATTTGGCTTCTTCACACCCTTCTGTCAGTGGTCACATCAAGGATGGGCTTTCGCTAACAGAACAACAGAGCTAGAAGGGACCTTAAAGGCAAAAGTTCCCCTCGCACATATGTGCTAGTTGTTCCTGACTCTAAGGGGCGATGCTCATCTCCGTTTCAAAGCCGAAGAGCCAGCGATGTCTCCGAAGTCATGTGACCGGCATGACTAAATGCCGAAGGTGCACGGAACACTGTTACCTTCCCACCAAAGGTGGTTCCTATTTTTTCTACTTGCATTTTTACATGCTTCCGAACTGCTAGGTTGGCAGAAGCTGGGACAAGTAACAGGAGCTCACTCCGTTACGCAGCACTAGGGATTCGAACCGCCGAGCTGCTGACCTTTCTGATCGACAAGCTTAGCATCTTAGCCACTGAACCACTGCGTCCCTTTGTGTAATAGCGGGACTCATTTAACTGGGGTGGCAGCACTTCGATTGGCTGTATCAGTGTTTCTCAACCTTGGCCACTTGAAGATGTCCGGACTTCAACTCCCAGAATTCCCCAGCCAGCAGTCGCTGGCTGGGGAATTCTGGGAGTTGAAGTCCAGACATCTTCAAGTAGCCAAGGTTGAGAATCACTGGGCTATATCTTTTTATTTCAAATCTTTCACACTGGATCACAAGCAGCTTTGCATTGGCTCTCCCTATTGAGTCTCCAAACGTTGGACTACAAATATCATCGCTCAAGCCTAATATCCAGTTGATGACTATAGGGAATGTAGTCTAGCAAATTCTGGGAATCACATCCAATGAATTAGAAAGCTCTGGGGAAACAAAATCTGAAAAGACTTTAATTAGTGCTTTAGAGATTGGTCTATCTAGTCTACGGAGGCTAAATTTTACTTGCTGGAGTAATGCAATTTCTTTTGGTGACTCTTTGTGAATTACCGTCACTGTATTCACCCAAAGTGCTGAATCAGATCAGTTGCAAGCATAATGTACCAAGCTTGGCTAGCTCTTACGTGGGGTTGAGGTGAATGTATAAGGGCTATTTGATTAGTTATTGGTTCAATGTATTGTGCATGAGTTCAGCGGTAGCTAGGTGAAGTGAGTGGTTGTGAAACCAACGTTTGCGCCAAAGAAGATTCAGCAGAAATCTTATCTATCTTTCTAGAGTGCTATAGTGAGGTTGGTCCAAGTCAGGGGTGGGTTCCTGCCAGTTCTAACCTCATCTATAGAAGAGGTTCCACAAATCGACAGTGCCGTTTAGAACCGGTTCCAGCTCCCTCCCCCCACCCATCCACCCATCATCAAGATGAAGAGCGAGAGGAGGAATTCTGGGAGTTGAAATCCACAAGTCTTAAAGCTGTCAAGTTTGAACACCCTTGGGGTTTTTTTTCTAAAGGGTTAGGGGTGCAAGGGTCTTGTAACCTGACAGCTTTAAGACTTGCGTGCTTCAAATGCCAGAGTTTCTGAGCCAACGTTTTGGTTGCTAAGCAAGAGCGTTGTTAAGTGAGTTTCACCACCTTTTACAAGTTGGCCATGCCCGCCCAGTCACATGGCTGGCAAGCCGCTCCCACCCAGTCACATGGCCAGCAAGCCACTCCCACAAAGCAGGCCACACCTACAGAAGAGGTTCTAAAATTTTTTGAAACCCACCACTGGTCCAAGTCATATGTTGATCTCCATGTGAAGATCATAGGACAGTTATCATGAGTTGTGAAGTTCCTTGGGTGTCTATTGTCTTCACTGATACAGAGTTGATAAAGCTTCTATCAGATAATGGCTAGGTTCTCATCACAGTCTATGCAGTACCTACAAAATAACCCAACCATTGTACGTTTCCATCCAGAACACCACTCTTCTAAAATGATAAATGAATTTGCATGACCCTTCATAAATAAAACAAGTCCTTTTCTTGGGATTCGGTTCAGGCAAAAGCTAAATATACCACTTCCTCTATTAATCATATATATTTTATCTGCATCAGAAATGTTTCACTATGACAAGTGTCCGCTGGGACGTTGAAAGACAAAGGGAAGAGGCACTTCTGATAGTGTTCTCATTTTGCCTGTGCAAACTGATTCATTCTTTTATATATATAGATATATATAGAATAACCGAGTTGGAAGGGACTTTGAAGGTCTTCTAGTCCAACCCCCTGCTTAGGCAGGAAACCCTACACCACTTCAGACAAATGGATATCCAACATCTTCTTAAAAACCTCCAGTGTTGGAGTATTCACAAGTTCTAGAGGCAAGTTGTTCTACTGATTAATTGTTCTCACTGTCAGGAAATTTCTCCTTAGTTCTAAGTTGCTTCTCTCCTTGATTAGTTTCCACCCATTGCTTCTTGTCCTGCCCTCAGGTGCTTTGGAGAATAGTTTGACTCCCTCTTCTTTGTGGCAGCCCCTGAGATTTTGGAACACTGCTATCATGTTACCCTTAGTCCTTCTTTTCATTAAACTAGTCATCCCCAGTCCCTGCAACCGTTTCTCATATGTATGGATTATACATATACATATACATATACATATACATATACATATACATATACATATACATATACATATACATATACATATACATATACATACATATATATACATACACATACACACACACACACACACACACACACACACACACACACACACACACACACACACATATATATATATATATATATATATATATATATATATATATATATGTTGTGTTTATGCTGATAAATAATGCTGATGGTCTCTTATGATGAGCCGATGGACAGAGAATGGAAGTAGTGACCTTCCTCCCATATTTGGGCATACCAGGGGTTCTGACTTTAAATATATACCTTTCTCCCTGGCTCAGCTGATAACGGAGGACAGCCTGTGGCTTAGTGGTTAATACATCTGCCTAATAAGTAATACAGCCCAGGTTCGAATCCCAGTAAGGGTATGGCTAGCTGATGAGAGCTAAATAGCTTGAAATAGATCTACACTAGTCTCCCTTTATTTATTTATCAGCACAAACACAACACAAATGTAACAAAGGCAACAGTAAAAATATTGGGTTTCTGTCTGGATGGTCTCTTATGACGAGCCGATGGACAGAGAATGGAAGTAGTGACCTTCCTCCCATATTTGGCATACCAGGGGTTCTGACTTTAAATATATACCTTTCTCCCTGGCTCAGCTGATAACGGAGGACAGCCTGTGGCTTAGTGGTTAATACATCTGCCTAATAAGTAATACAGCCCAGGTTCGAATCCCAGTAAGGGTATGGCTAGCTGATGAGAGCTAAATAGCTTGAAATAGATCTACACTAGTCTCCCTTTATTTATTTATCAGCACAAACACAACACAAATGTAACAAAGGCAACAGTAAAAATATTGGGTTTCTGTCTGGATGGTCTCTTATGACGAGCCGATGGACAGAGAATGGAAGTAGTGACCTTCCTCCCATATTTGGGCATACCAGGGGTTGTGACTTTAAATATATATATATATATATATATATATATATATATATATATATATATATATATATATATATATATATATATATATATATATTATATATATATATATATATATATATATATATATATATATATATATATATATATATATATATATATATATATATATATATATATATATATATATATATATATATATATATATATATATATATATATATATATATATATATATATATATATATATATATATATAAATTGACTCCCCCCTTTCATTTGGTCATGACCCTTTCTGAAACTCATAATTTCAGAACACTGGACTTAATATGATGGCCTGAACACCACAACACTGAGGAACACCCCAACATTTCAATGTATCCATTGTGATACCATTAGGATATCCTTGGTTTCCCACCTCTGGAAGATAACTCTACTGAACAGAAGAGTCAAAGTTGAGCTGCTTTAGAGTTACAATCAAATAAAAGAGGGTTAACAGACATTATGGACTTCATAATGACAATAATAGCTAAGATGCTGAGCTTGTCGATCAGAAAGGTCGGTAGTTCGGTGGTTCGAATCCCTAGTATAGGTCTCCTGTGTGAGCAGGGGGTTAGACTAGATAAGCTCCAAGGTCACTTCCACCTCTGTTACTGTGAATATAATTAATGCCAACATTTCTCAACCCACTGGGTCTGTCTCCTTGAAAGATCCTTAGTAAAATGTTTTCTCAAAGGAAGAAAAGAGAGAGATACATAGGAGAGGACCTAACAGAATATTGTCCAGATGGAGGGGGATCTTGGTGGCCATGGTTATAAAAAGCTGAGCTTCCAGCAGCCACCTAGAGTTACTGATATTATTAGTTTTGTGTCTTCCTGCTGCTAATCGTAGAACAATTGATTTATTTTCAATAGGACCCCTTTGAATCATGAGTACAATCTGGTTTGGTGTAGCGTATAAGAGAGCTGCTTTTTGATGCTAGCATTCCAACCTGCCTTCCGAAGGAGCGTTTTTGTTATTAATCGAGAATGATAAAAGGCAGAATAATCTTCCGCCATATGCTCCTTTCAAACATTAACAGCAAACGCCTGGCATATGGTCAACCTAATAAACGTATACATGTTTCCATTTATGCATGCTATTAACTTCTCAGTGTAATACTGAGCTGTTAATTCCTGTGTATGCGATGTGAGATGTCAATATTCAGCACAAGAATTAGCTGTGATGTTGAGAGAAGGGCTGCTTCCCATCTATTTAGGATATTATTGGTGAGATGAAGGGGGAGCTGCTTAATCAATACGTTGACATGGGATCGCAATGGTGAGGTAGTTACAGTACAGGGACGTGCAGTCAGGGGAGGCAGGGGAGGCAGAGCCTCACCACTGTCATCATGAAAAGAAAAAAAAATGTAAAAGGAAAAAGGCAAGAGCTGAGGTCAGGCTGAGCTAGTTGCTGCCAGAGTCACCGTGGATGACTCTGCTTAACTGTTTAAAAAAGCCTCTAAAAAAGCGCCCTCTACAGGAGGCGGCAGGAGAACGACGTGCCTCATCTAGTCTGGCGTTTTATGATCACTTGAGCAGAATTAAGCAAGAGTTAAAAGCCAAAAAAATTCCTGACGTAGATGAGGCACGTCATTCTCTTGCCTCCTCCTGTAGATGGTGCGTTTTTAGAGACTTTTTAAAACAGTTAAGCACTAAGCAGCATCATCCATGGTGACTCTGGCAGCAACTAGCTCAGCCTGACCTCAGCTCTTGCCTTTTTCCTTTTACATTTTTTTTCTTTCCATGATGGCAGGCAAGAGCAGAGTTGAAATCCTCTCTGAAAGAGCTGGAAAAGGTACGTGTGGGTCGGAGGGAGGGGGAGGAATTCAAACTTCATCCTCCTGGTACAACTTTGTGTGTGTGTGTGTGTGTGTGTGTGTGTGTTTGAGAGAGGGGGGAGGGAGCATATTGAGACAGTGCTTTAGTTTATGCACTATGTAACACTCTAATACTATGCCTTTGGGTCTTCTGAAATTTTAAATATCCAGTCATAAGCAAAAACAAAGTTTTCAGTAGAATGAATTTCTACTTCTACTTACACCTGCCAACCAAAATGCTGCTAGTGGTATTGCTAACATGGGCTGAGAAGGAAAACCTAAATTTTCTGAATCCTGGTGTAACTTTGTGTGTGTGTGTGTGTGTGTGTTTGAGAGAGGAGGAAGGAGGGGAAGGGAGAAGAAAAAGAAAGAAGGAAACTTATTTAGCAAAGGAGAAAAACAAATGCTGTCATTTTAAATTGGAACTGAGCATGCCTGGCTGTGGAATTCTGGGAGCTGAAGTCCACAAGTCCAAAAAAATTGCTGCCTCACCAGCCATAAACCCCACCGCACGTCACTGTTACAGTAAAAGCATAAGAAAATCCCACTGGCTCAAATCTCAACCCCACCTTTTCTTGCTGGCAATCTGGCACCATCAGGAAAAGGTTTCTAGGCCAGGGGTCACTGTTCCATAAAGGAGAATATCTCAGGGGCTGCCACAAAGAAGAGGGGGCCAATCTATTGTCCAAAGCTTCTGAAGGCAGGACAAGAAGAAATAGATGGGAAACTAATCAAGGAGAGAACTAATCTAGAAGTATGAAGAAATTTCCTGACATAACAATTAATCAGTGGAGCAACTTGTAGAGGCTCCAACAATGGAGGTTTTCAAGAAGAGATTGGACAACCATTTGCCTGAGATGGTATATGGCTATGATGGAGAACTTTTGCCATGCATGTCAGAGGTGGCAGGCAGAGTCCTCTCTCTGGGCATACATACATGCTGCCAGCTGCTTTTCTGATTTCCGGCATGCATGCTTGGCTTCGTGGGTGCTGGAGCGCTGGAAAACAGCCCAAAACAATGGCCTGAAAACGGCCTGAAAAATGGCCAAAAACCCAGGCCATTTTTCGGTTCGTTTTCAGGCTTTTTCTTGGGCTCAAAAACGACTTGAAAAATGGCCTAAACTGGCCCTGAAAAATGGCCTGAAAACATCCTCAAAATGGCCCCAAAACAGGCATGCACATGCTTGTCAGCCGGTCTTCGGGTTTCTGGCATTCCGGCGCGCACACATGTACATGTGGGGTTTGGGCACTGAGTGCCGAAAAGGTTTGCCATCACTGGTATAGGGTTTCCTCCCTGAGCAGGGGGTTGGACTAGAAGACCTCCAAGGTCCCTTCCAACTCTCTTATGCTGTTAGGAAGGGTCATCCTCACCTTAGGATTGGCTCTCATCCCATTTTGAGGTGAGCAAAGTTACGCATGCTAAGATCAAGAGTGATTCATTTTATAATCCCCTAAATCAGCTTTCCACTCGGTGCTCCAGAGATGAGTGGATATTACCTGGCAAATTTCTTTAGTAATAACCACATTGGCTGGGGAATGCTGGGACTTCAAGTTCACACGCCATCTGGGTCAGCAAGTCCCAAGTGGACCATTATCTTCTGAGTTGACTCCAACCAATTTGCTATTCTTTCAGCTTACTTTGTGTCCCTTTCTCCCCTTTGGCTCTCTGGAATCCAGAAGTATTAATAATAATTGCATCCTGCGTGGTCTTCGGGGACCTCACAATGCTTACTCATTTATCCAAGCGCCAAGCTCATATGGGAGGCTCAGCAGAGGGAGCCTGGCCAGATCATGGTGCCCAGATGGGTTTTTACACCAGTGAGTAAGTGGGCATTCAAACCCTGGTTGTGCTCTTTTCTGAGCGTTTCACTTGCTCTTAATTCCTTTACTCCTAATTACCGCTAATTTTCTCCAGCCAGTGCAATGCAAACACTCTCTGTACCCTCTGGAATGCTAATCTATGTGGCAGCGATGTGGAGGTGATTGTAGGCACTGCAAACCCGCCATTTAGCTTGAAAGAAGAAGGAGAAGGGGAGGGGGAGGGGTATCTTCTGTTATTTTAGAGGACAGAAAGTTTTGCTGTTTTCTCCAGCACATGAGAAGGCTTGAACCAAGCTCAGAGGAACCGAAAATGCTGGCAACCATATGCATGTGTCCGGGGGAAGGAAAAGCAGTGGGAGGCAGGCATGCAAGAGGAACTAGTAGTATGAATTTATCTGCAGGGGTGTATACCATAACCACAAACCTCTCACCCCCACCCCACCACTCCGCAGTCTGAGCAAAGTTCAGTGGAGACTCCTCCTCTTATTTTCAAAGTCTTAGCATGCTTTGCCAGCCACAAACCCTCATCTCGGTACTCAGCATTAAAGCTTTCCCCGTTCATCAAATGGCAATAAAAACAGGCAAGACAAGCTGAACTCTAGGTGACTGCATGGACGCAGCCGTGCGTTTCTCTTAACCACTGCATGAAATTGGGTTTGGAATGCCTTTTCTGAGATTTTTTTTATTATTATTATTAATTTCCTGATCTATTTTAAGCCTCACTATGTGATGGTAAGTGGGAATGGCCTTGGGAGATAGGTGTTGTGGCCTGCCAGTGAAGTTGGCAGCAGATTCAGACAGTGAGGAGGTTAAGAAGGAACCTGGGCCAGTCCTGGAGTCCGGGGAAGGCTCTGATGAGGGCTCTGTGTCGGAGGCAGAGAGTGGGCCAAGGCCGTCTGACAGTTATCAGCTGCTTCAGAGTCAGACATCAGTGAGGCAGATGAACAGCTGGAGCCTGTTCCCAGTGTGCACATGCGCAGAGTTGCTAGACAAAGGGAACAGCTAAAGAACAGGAGTCGACTTGGGAGTAAAGCCACAGGTGGACGACGAATGTCCCCGCCCAGAGGAAATAAAAGAAGAGCGAAAGGGGAGTGGAGTTTGCAGGAGACAATTAATTGGTTTGTGACTCTCCAAGACTCCTTACCAAATTTTGCAGATATCGGCCTGGCAGCTCTCCAAGCCAGATAAGATCTGTGACTGTAAATCCTCCCTTGAAAGACTTCGCTGGATGTGAATAAGCAGAATTCACGGTAAATTAATAAAAGGGTTTTTTGTTGGGATAAGAAGTTGCTTCAGGTTCTCGGGAAGCCTGAGTCAGAACAATAGGAAGGAAAGCTGGTAGACCAGGCCACCGTGGTGCAAAATATGTCTCAGCCTAAAGATGGAGAGAGGATGTAGGATTTTTTCAGAAGGGACCTTCCCTAATTTTCCAGAGTATAAAGGGGAAAAAAGGAGGTGAGGGAGTGTGAAATACTTTCAACTTTCAATCATGCAAGATTTCATTAATGTATCCTTACACTAAAGATGGGGGCGGTGTGGTGGCTCAGCAGTTAAGATGCTGGGCATGTCAGCTGGAAAATCTGGCAGCCTAGGTTCCAGCCCCAAGCATCGCAGGGTGAGCTCCCGTGTTCACCCCAGCTTCTGCCAACCTAGCAGTTCGAAAGCATGCAAATGCCCCTGAAGAGTGTTCGAAGACTTCAGTTAGTCCAGAACGCAGCCGCGCGAGCGATAGTGGGTGTACCTAGGTATGCCCACGTTACACCTATCCTCCGCGAGCTGCACTGGCTTCCCATTGGTCTCCGGATACGCTTCAAGGTGCTAGTCGTTACTTTTAAAGCCCTACATGGTATCGGACCTGGCTACCCGAGAGACCGCCTCCTGCCAGTTACCTCCCAGAGGCCTATAAGATCGCACAGACTAGGCCTCCTCCGGATTCCATCTGCTGGTCAATGTCGGCTGGCGACTCCCCGGGGGAGGGCCTTCTCTGTAGCTGCTCCGGCCCTATGGAACGATCTCCCCATTGAGATCCGGACCCTTACTACCCTTCCGGCCTTCCGCAAAGCGACCAAGACCTGGCTGTTCCGGCAGGGCTGGGGCTGTTGATTTTGTCCAGCCCCATCCTAAGTTGTGAATGTTGTGGACTTTTTAATGTTGTTTTGTTTTTTGTATGTCTTCCCCTCCCTTTTTACTTGTAAGCCGCCCTGAGTCTTCTGAGAGTGGGAGGCATACAAACTAATTAAAAAATAAATAGATAGATAGATAGATAGATAGATAGATAGATAGATAGATAGATAGATAGATAGATAGATAGATAGATAGATACCATTTTAGTGGGAAGGTAACAACATTCCGTGATGTCATGCTGGTCACATGACCGTGGAAATGTCTTCGGACAGCGCAGGCTCAATGACCTTGAAACGGAGATGAGCACTGCGCCTTGCAGTCAGGAAAGACTAGCGGAGTAAAATCCGCAGGGACCACTTTACCTTTACAATGAAGGGTTAGTATTCAATGGTTGCGCTTCCTCTCTGGACTACCTCGAAGAGCTAACCCAAGGACTATTTTCACGGTCAGCCAAATGTGTTGAGGTTGTTGAGACAGGTTGTTAAGGTTGTTAAGACTTCATAATTCATCCTTATAGAGTTGTTGGGCTTTGCTCATAATATGGACATGATTTACCCCTGCCTGCTTCTGTTCGTTCTGTCAGGAAGACCAAACTAAGAAATCAATGCCCTAAAAGTCATTATTACTTTTAGCTATACTAGTGTGGCTCCAATAAAAGTTATTACTTTTATTGGAGCCACATTCGTAACAGAATCTCACACCTCAAAATGTGCTCCTTCTACTCTATTCTTGTGTGAATTAAGGAGGGACCTCTCTGAGGTGGCTTCTAAAGTTACTTTCTTGACTTTAGACTACTCTTAGCTCACCATTGCCCTGATAGCAGCTCTTCTTCCTGTCCTACGAGGTCATTCCGTCTTTTCCTCTACATATTTATAGACCTTAGATCTCCGGGTGGTCTCCTTTTCAAGTACAAAGTAAGCCATACTTGGCTTAGATTTTGGACATAATAACATTGTCCGAATGCTGCACTCCCTCGAATAAATATGCTGTTTTATTCGATGGCACCATCTGGGCTACCTTAATTTGTCCTCTTTTTTTAAAAAAATATGATTTTTATCCCTTAATTCTGGGTAGAGTTTGGGTGACTGGATGGAGCTGAGCATTTACCAGCCGGATGCCCTTCCTGACGCCACACAAAGTTTGCAGCACATTTTTTTCTTTGCATCTTAGGAGAGAAACGTCTGCCTAGGATTGAACTCTCAACCTTCCAAATGGGAGGCGAGTGTTTTCTCCACAGGGCCACCATGCAGCTCAATTTGTCCTCTAATTGAAAGCATTAAAAAAAACCGCGATAGCCGTTTACAATATGGTGGACACCCCACACTTTTCACAACTCCCAGAATTCAAAGGACAATTTTTTCCCCCATAGCCTGAGAAATCTGCCCAATACATTAGAGGGTTGTACAAAAATAGCTTTTTTTTTTTTTTTAACAGGGGAAAAATCCATAATGAGACTTTGGACTCCTAGAGATTATATCACAATTTGTAATAATAACTGTGAATTTCTAAATGATTTTTGTTGCAAAGCCTTGCGTGTGATTCAGAGCATCGCGTCGTAGCTTGGCATGTGTCCATTAATAACTCGTTTTCATTCAGTTCCTGTATTCACTTTAAAAGAAGCGCTTCAATATTTTGGGGGCATCTTCCAACCAAAATTATAACATCCACTGTTAAACGAAGTTGCTCTCTAATAATGACGCCTCTAAAATATGCATTATTTTAACATTATTTTTGCCTTTTAAAAAGTTCATCTTCTATTTTCTAATCATCGCCTGTGTTATATATTACAAAATGCTGCGCAGCAGGAAATCCGGAACGAACACTCAGAAAGTGTGCTGATTCAGTCAGTTGGCTTCAATCTGGGGGTCCCCCATAATACCACTTCCCCAAATGCAAACTTACTAACTCAACCCTCTAACCTTTGCCTTCCAAATAGCTTGGACAACGTAAAATTCAGGGGTGGGCTTCAAAATTGTTAGCAAGGGATTCTCTGCCTGGTTGCTGGGTGGGTGTGGCCATAGGGGGCATGGCCCTCTTGCACCATGGAGGGGGTGGTGGTTTGTCCTCCCCGGGCTCCAGAGGTTTTCATTGAGCCTCCGGGAGGGCGAAAAATGCCTCCCCAGGCTCTGGAAGCCCTCTGGAGGCTGGAAACAGAATTTCCGGTAGGCCTGTTTTTCGCCCTCCCTGAGCCTCCTGCACTTACCCGCATCCAAAATGGGCCACATCATGGGGACTTCTGGAGGGGTGGGCGGGGCCAGCCAGGAGTGAGATTTTGGAGTTCTCCGAACTGCACAGGATCTTAGCTAGAGGTTCTCCTGAACCCCTGCAAACCCCCAGCAGCCCACTCTTGGACTACAATTCCCATCCCTGGTAGCCCCTTCAGTCTTGCAGCCGGAAACATTGCAAGGAAGCTAGATTGAAGAAAACTGATTTTTATGCAGACTTTGAGAGCACTGAGCTGTTGTAACTGAGCTGTTGTTTCCTTCCTTTTCAGGATTCACTGTTGCCGAGGGACCAGGTGAGGCATGCAAATGGAACTGATTGGTGTTTTTTTTATTTTAAAAAAATGATATATATTTTTTTTAGCGAATGATTCATGAGTATTGAAAGATTTGCCTGTTTAACCATGCATACGAAAGAGCCCCATTTGTTTCTGGCTTCGCTCCCCATGTGTTTTCCCACTCAGTAATGCGCCAGGCTTCCCAGCAAAGGCACATACATATGTGTCTACCACTTCTGAATTGGGAAGAGTCATCCCAATTTGCATTTAAGCAAATATTCCAGGGTCATTCATCACTGCGTACACCATGAGCAACAGCCTTTGGATTTTACAAAACAAGCCGGCTTTCGTTTTCCACTTTCAAATATTTAAATCTGCCGCATGATTCAGAAAAGCTCACAAGCTATATATATATATATATATATATGTGTGTGTGTGTGTGTGTGTGTGTGTGTGTGTGTGTTTGAACACAGGTAGCTGATGAGAGCTAA